>NC_066625.1:90968574-91276474 GCF_025201925.1 Gopherus flavomarginatus | reverse complement strand
CATTCTGGCTACTGTCAAGATTCTTCTACTGCTCTGATAAAGAGTCACCCCTTTGCCCTCGCCCTCTGTAACAGTACATCCTTCAACAGAACTCCATACCTACCCCAGTCCCACACACAGGAACCGAGCGCTGCGGGCAAACAGCCTCCAAACGGAGAGGAGAAGACAGACATTTGCTAAAAATGAACAGGTTTGGGGTTCCAGAAGGGCAGCAACCCCTTCGGTCACGTCCTGTTGCGTCGGTCAGTTCTGCTTCCTGGAATGCCACGTCCCACTAGAGTGGAATTTAATTCTCCTCTGATGTGTAGGAGTCTGAACATCAAACCACAGGGGCCACTCCACACTGACGCCCGGGGCGTGAGAACAGAATTTGGCCCAATGGCTCCACAATGTTTGGAGCCTCTTTACAAATCTCTAACACTTGGCTGCATCCCACACTTTGATCGCTCATCACAGCCTGCTAAAATTCAGCATCTAAAACTTCTGCGTCAGCTGCAGAAAGAAACATCATCTTTCAGTCACTGGGATGTTTCAACACATTGTTGTATTTTTAAAAATCAGCTGCAATTTTCTCTCTCTCTCTCTCTTTTTTTTGGTCTGTTGAGGTAAGAGGGGTATAAAGGATAAAATCAGGAATAACATGTAGCAAAATAAAACAAAATCCAAGGAAATATAAAAGGATGGTTAGGTTTCTTGGCTACCTGGAAATGCTTTGATACAAAAGTCTCCTGACACAAAGGAGTCTCTTTTCAGAGAGACATTCAGAAAAGTCTTGTATTTAAGCAGTCAAGAAGCTGCTACATCCACCACCCAAAGGAGCGTCTGAAAATGTATCTAGTAACTGCTACTTACTGTCATTATTTACCTGTATCGGAACCGGCTTCCTTTAAAGAATAAGTTGCTGCTGGATACTGTGCGGACCTGGCTTGACTTCTCCAACCTGAAACGACACCAAGAACATGGAGAACCCTCCACAAATGGGTCGGGCTGCGGCAGGTCAATGCCTATGGATGTAACACAGCTTGCTGGCCATGTTTTATCAAGAGCGGCAGCCCTGGCCTTTGGGGTGCAGCTGATTCTATTAAACGATCGACCAGTGCCCATGACAGATCGTGCCTTCCCTGCCGCGGCCCCTCCCATGCATTCTCAGCTTCCAAACTCAGGTGGCAGCAGAAGCAGGACCCTGAAAAACTCTCCAAAATCCACACGCACTCAGTGAGGGTGTTAGGATCTGGACAACACCAACTGCCATCAAACAGGGAGCACTCCCAAACCCCAGGGAATCAGGCCTTTCAATAGACAGTTACACCGTGTTACCTGCAAACGCAGCTGAAATTGCCAGTCTGCTCTGCTTGTTCAGAGCTGGCTCCCTCCCCACATTCCTGGGGTGCTGGAACATGGAGCTGACGGCAAACCGTTAGGTCACTTGTGACACAGGGCTCAGCCCTGAGCTCAAGGGAAACAGCCAGCCCACCTCATTAACACAGCCCTGAATGGTAACCATGTAACTCGTGGCCCAGAGACACTGCCACTCAGGGTGGGCACCGATGACTTCGGGGTCACTGCAGCCCCACAGCACTGTGCGTGCCACAGAGTCACACGGGCACGGTGTGACCGGACTGTACTCACACCACAGCTACACAGTCCCTGTTCACTAGAACAGCGCACAAAGGAGGCAACTTCTCAGGGGTGTAGGGACGACACAGGCACACCTGGACTGTGCAGGCTGTTAACAATGGAAGTCGAATCTGCACTGGCGACAGGGAGTTCTGCTTGCCCAAGCGCATTACAGCCACACCCTTCGGAAAAGGGCAGATCAAATACGTCGTCAGCTTGCTCCCTGCACAGTGGCTGTGTTCTGGTCAGAGCTGGCCTGGGAGAACCCCCCTCACATGGGGGAGCTATATAACCGCCTCCTCCCACACCTGGCACAGGGGGAGGGCGTGGGAATGTCCCCAGAAAGGGAGGGGTGAAGTGGCGCTCCACAACACCTATCCTCCAGGGGCACAAACTGGAGAAGGTCCCCACTCGGGAGCCCGCTCCCTGCAGCCCTCGCCTCTCAGTTCTGCTCAGGCATGGGGAGAATCCGGCTCTCTATCCTCCCCCCCCCCCCCGAGCAAGCTTACTTGGGCGCAATCCGCTTCCCAGGACCTAGCCCAAGTTACTGAGATGAGCTCTCCAGGGACAGGGGGATCCCTGCATCAGGGCGTGCACACTGCTCCAGGCTCACACTCTGCTCCCGTGGTCTCTCCCCACAGCAGCAATGGCAGATGCATTCATGCAGTGCTGGGTGCACCCTCCAGGCCTCGCTCATCTGAATTCTGACCCCGACCCGCACTGCAGGCAGTGCTCACGGAGCCCGCATGGAACTGCACCACCCTTCCAACCCATCTGGGTCAGTCAGATGAGCTGGCGGGGGGATTCACTATGAACAGGAATGGACACCACACCGGCTCTTCAATCTACTTCCCATGGCACGAGAGGCCACCCACACAGCTGCCACGGTGTGTGGGAAAGCCGCACAGCTGGAAGGTTTTGCTCTTCTGTTCCATGAAGACTATTGCATATTTTGGGGGGGAAATGACAACCTTTTGCAAGTTTTTGCCCCAAAGCAGAACTGCTCTAGAGTGAAAAACTGGAAAATCAACACCAGAATCCTGATTTCAGGACATTTCCTGAAAACAGGCAATACGAATGGAGGAGAAATCAACATCCCCTCCTGGATCACGTATGAACACGCAGGAAGTGCCATCCATGGAGAAAACGGCTAGTCTACAAAATGGCCTGTACAGCAAATAACCCTTTCATTGTGCCGCTGGAGCCTGAGGAGCTGGACAAAGAAATGCCAGCATAGCCTGCCTGGGAGTTTAGTTTGTCAGTGATGTTTCTATGGCTTCTGTGTGTAACTGTCTAGTGAGCTCTGGAACCTGCTGAAGGGTTGCTGCCAGCTTATCTTATACCCACGCTTGTCAGGGTGGGGTGGCTTGTGGGACATCCCCACACAATGATTCCAACTTGAAAAGATTTAACTATCACTATCTGTGACCTCGATTAACCCCAAACCATCACAGGCAAGGAACTGCCCCGAACAATCCGCTGATCCCGGGAGATGCTGAGCACCTGCCGAGACCCTGCAGCTCCCACCACCTGAGAGAGTATTTGCAGCTGCTCGGCTCCTCCCAGGACTGGGCCCAGATCTGCTCGCAGGACAGAGTTTCGCTGTCGCTGTGATCTCTACAGGAGGGTCCATTGCTTTAGCACAAAGCTGGGTACATGCTTTCAGGCAACATTACTGAAGTGTTTTCAGAATGTTCTCGTGATGGAGCTTACTGGAAACGCAGCACAGTACAGTGACACTGGTGCGGTCGCAGAGCAATGAACGCCTTTCCCCGAACCGCTGGCCTCACCTCTTCTACAGCGTGCAAGGAAGGGACCGCAGCCCATGTGGGCTCCCTGACACACAGCATACCTGGCAGGACTGCCCCTCCGCCTTTCGCTACCCCTTCCCCAGGGGAACGAACAGCTGCTTTTACTCTACTGATAACTGGTTTGATTGAATTGATTGACCCTCTGTAGTCAAAACTTTTTTCCACTGAAGGAGGTGGGTTCTTCCACCTTTTTACTGACAGAAGCAGATTACATTTTTCAGGCTTTGTCCATCACAGATGGAAAATGTTCTATTTCAATTACTGACCAAACATTGAGTTTTGACAAAAGAACCAAAACTGCGTGAAAAAATTAATGGACATAAAATTTTTCTTCCTTTTCTTCCAAACAATTTTCATGGAATGTTCAAAACCCATTTTTGTACCAGCTCCAGTTACAATCAGGAACAGCCTTGACCTGGAAACTTAAATCCAACCCTTCGTCCTCACCAAATGTCAGGAATTTGAATTCCCAGGTTCCATCCCATCCCTACAGGTTCTGGTGCAGATCCAAAGGTGGGAGGTATCTGATTCAGACTGGAGATAGCATGTGGCCAGCCCAAGATGGCAGAAATTTCATAAGAACAGATGATCTCACAACAGTTGCACCATTCAAGGTGGTTTTTAAGAATGTCATCACTCTGTTGGGTGCCCTCAAACCCAGCATCTGACCCCCATCCTGCAAACACCGAGCACACAGCTGCACCTGCCAGCTCTGAACAGTCCCATTAACACCCAGAGCTACTCCTACAATCAACGTATGTTAACAGGACTGCTTGTGACAGTACGCAAGATACTTGGCAGAAAGCATGGGCAGGATCAGGCCCCACATCTAAGGTGGAAGAGCCCCCAGTGCTCTTACAAGAAAACGGTAACTGGAGATGGGGCGAGGAGTGGTCGCTCGGCAGGGAGTCTGCACATCCCCGAGCTAGCACTATGTGATGAGCTCCAGAAACAGCTCCAGCTATTTGTGGCTTATCCTCAGGCAACAGCAGCTCACGAAGGAGCGGGTGGAGGCGAAGAGCCAGTGCTCTCTGACAGCCACGTTCCTTTCATTCTCCCATTCTCCAATTGATCTCACAGCTCTGACCAGATGTAACTTTTAGCAGCAGCAGCAGCGGACAGGAGTCGGGCACTGACCGAGAAAGGTAATGAGACAGCTGAGATACAGAACACAGTGAGATCAGGTAAGTGGCTTACACAGGACAGTAGCACAGAACGGGAAGGACTGCTAAGAGCTTGAGTTCTAATTACACCTATTCACACCCTCACATCATTAATACTGTACCTCCCTTGGCGACACGACACATTTCCTGAACTTTACCCAAGCACCCGAAAAGGCCTATTACAATGAGCTGCTCTTTAACCCTTTAAGATGCAGCCCTTTGAAAGAGAACCTGAGCTCAGACAGCATCGCCAGCGCAACAGGCGCCCGCAGGAGGGAGACGTGGAGAGTCTTTTTTAGGTGGCGATGTAGGAATATTTAAGGTGAGAAGTTATAACTAGAGAAATGCTGGTGGAGGTTTGAGTAGCCCCAGCTGGCCACTGGTGGCATTCTGCCACGCTGCGCAATCACAGATACGGCAGGACACAATGAACACAGGCATCACATGTCATCATCAGGCCAAGCCAAGAACACTGCATCCCACGAGACAAGTAACAAGATTATGTGCTTGGTTTCTGCACAGGCTGAAACTATCCAGCATATTAAGAAACGTACCAGAACCTCTGACTGGGAGGGTGCTGAGCACACAGATCACTTACGACCTGAGGCAGCTTGGCACTTTTCTGGATGAAATACATCAAAAGCCCTGAGGGATGAGACCACTTGCTCCTAACCATCCCAAAAGAATCCAGCATTACCCCCACTGAGTAGTAAATACACACTGCAGCGTGAATGAGACCACGGTCCGGTTTAGTGGGCGCGTAATCCACCTGTTATTCACCACCACTATTAGTCATAACAAAAAGTTGTAAAGCAATATAGCAATTTCATTTCATGTTCATGTAATGAGACATGAGACCTGCTGATTGCAGCTGCTGATTGCAGTATTCCCAAAGTGAATACGTTACACTTTATCTTACATCTCACTGATTAAAATAAAACTCATTACAAAGTACAAAGCAGTCTATTTTTAAATAAAACAGAAAGCAGTGTGATGAAACCAAAATGTTCTATCTGATGTCTTACTGATTTATAGATAAGTGACTTCTTTTATACCCTGACTCTTTCAAGATCAAACTAATTAATCAAAAGAAGAAAGGAACAGAAAACTGACCTATTTTCCCAAACAAGCATCCCAGAGAGTTCCGGTTTTGTAAAGGTGCAACAATTTCTACCCTAAAGGCAGCCCCACTTTTTAGCCCCTGACGGGTGCTCTCCCTCTCCCCTTTGGAAACAAGGAATGTCTGTCTGGAGTGTGCTGAATTTGGTGACAAAGCACTGTACATTTATGTCACAGTTGTATACTGAATGTTTTTGATTTCACTCAAGAAAGCTGACACAGTATGATCCCTGGTTCTTCCAACAGCTGTCCTGTCCTCGCCAATGCAATTTCAGAAACTCTTTTTGGAACAAAACTAATGACAAACTCTTGAGTCCTGAGATAATCATGTACAAAAGAGCAATGCGAGACAGACTATCCCAGTGCTCTGCAGTCTGCTCTGAGGAGTTCACTTTACAAACTCCACGTCGGGTCACTGGGTGGGAACTAAGTGGTGCACCAGGCTCATGCTGCCCCTTTGCCTGGGGCTTGTTCCGTCAGTGGAAGCTGCCTGCATTCATTCAAGGGCAGAGCTGGGCCTACATCATTTCATAGCGAAGGACCCGAGATTACAGGTTTTACCGAGAACGTGCATTAAACCCCCACCCGAGACTAGGTCTATAAATTAAAGGCTGTTCTATCTGGCTGGGGACTGATATGGCTCATCACCGTAACAGCTGAGCGCCTCGCAATCTTTAATGGATTTTATCCTCACAAGTCCCTGTCGCTCCCTATAGTACAGTAGTTCCCAAACTTTAACAACCTGTGAACCCCTTTCACTAAAATATCAAGTCTCGCAAACCCCCTCCTAAAAATGAATATTTCCAGGGATTTTCTCCTTTACCTGAGGATAAAGTATAAAAGCAGTGATCTCGGAAATATAATATTTGTTTTTATGACATGCTTATTACACACTATTTATTATTAATTATTCATCATTACAGTATTTTTATTACGTTATGAAAACGGCAACACTATTCCAAGATCTCTCTTTCGTAGCTTGTATCACTTTGATTAAGCCTGCTATAAGACAAGGCTCCTAGGTTTCATCAAGGAGTATCAGATGTGAAACAGCATGAAGGTATTTAAGAAGCCAGCTCAGAGTTCCTCCTACACAAGCATTCAGGTCTTGAGCAGTCCAGGCAAAGAACGCACGTTACACAAAGCTTAAACTTGTGCTTCATAATAATTTAAAAACAATACTAGCAGCCTTTAATTTTAAAAACAGCAAAAGAAATCCATCTCCGTTTCCATTTCTTATAAGGAGTCTTGAAGTTTAAATCTCCTCAGTGTGATAGATATGCTTGCTTTGATCTGCATAGCTCTTGGAAGTCCAGGGGCTCTGTGCTGCTGGCCCTGAGCTGCCGGGGGTCCCTAGGGACAGCTCTGTCTGCCATTAGGGAATTTTTTCCCGAGAACCCCCTGTAACATTTCACAAACCCCGGTTTGGGAATCACTGCTATAATACAGATGGGAACAGAGGCACAGAAAGATTAAGTGACTTGCCCATGGTCAGACAGGAAGTCTGTGGCAGAGATAGGAACTGACTTTGGGTTTCTGGCGTCCCAGGCTAGTACCCTGCCCCCTACACCATCCTTCCTTCTCTATTCAGAAGGGAGAAGGGCCTGAAGTGTCCGATCATGGTCAGGAACACGTTTCTTTCAGTTCTTCCCTCTGAGCTGCATTTGCATTAGATGCCTCAAACTTTCCGATACGTAAAATCAATACAAAAAAGAGAGGTGCCACAGGCCCGATTCTCTGTCCTTCCTCTGTCTTTCATGGTTTTGGGCTTAAAGCAGCCGTCGGGCAGGAAATGAGAACTCCTCTGCTACTGGAGATCGCACAGGGTGGGGGTGGGGATCCCAGCCAGTGGAGCAGGGAAAGGGAGCTGTTAACCCCCCAAGGGAAGCTGTTTCACTTTGTGCCAGGGGCCGGCTCACCCTCCAGCACCTCTATGGTCAGTGGCTTGGAGTCACTGAAGCCCCAGCCCCTGTCTCTAGGTGTGCGGGCACAGCTCTGGCACCACTGGCGATCTGTCCTGTTTGTTGTAAGCAAGGACATGCCTGATTTCTCTGCATTGGGGAGGTTTAGCGCTGTATTTGCTGTAGCCGAGCACTCAAAGGCAGGCTCTATAAGCCCGTGGGTCGCGACCCCAAACTGGGTTGCCAGAATGTGTCAAGGGGTCCCCTGGGAGGCTGGGAAGTTGGGTGGGAGGACATGGGCTGGGGGGTTGCAGCGCCTGCTCTACACTGGCTCCTGTAGATCCAGTCCCGGGGGGCAGGCTGGGCTCAGCTCCCTGGTCCAGGGGGGTCACAGTGCTGCTCAGGTTTGACCCAGCCATCCATTGGTCGTGATCATAGAATATCAGGGTTGGAAGGAACCTCAGGAGGTCATCTAGTCCAACCCCCTGCTCAAAGCAGGGCCAATCCCCTGACAGATTTTTGTCTCGGATCCCTCAAGGATTGAACTCGCAACCCTGGGTTTATGATGGGGGGTGGGGGGGACCAGCCAGGCCAGAATTGGTCTCTATCAGCTGTTTAGCATTAAAGTTTTAATCTCCAAACAATTAAAGTTTTAATTTCCTGATTAAACTTCTATGGCTAAGCAATTAGCAGGGGAAGTTTTAAATGCTAGGCACTTGGTTGCATTCCAGAACCAGGAAGGGGGCGGCGAAGCTCCCAGTTTGGTGCGTAGGCACCTTGGCCGATAGCAGACCTGCTAATCGTTTTTTTTTTAATTAGATGCTCTCATGTCCTGTGACACAGGAGGCAATCCAGGTTGTCCACCTCTAGGGCCACGTTTCTTGCTCCATTACAGTCTATTTCCATGACAGCAACATGGTATTCGTATACATCATCTGTTGTCCTCCTCTTGTCTGTCTTCCACCAGGTCTAAAGACTGCCCAAGAATACAGGTTTTTTCCTGGGGCATCCTAAGCTACCAGCGTGTCCCTCGGGTGGTGGATGAGAGAACCCCAAACACACTATGGGCTGTTCCAAATGTATTGAATAAGGAGTCATGGACCTATGGTTGTGTGTCAGGCTAACCACCCATCCAGATTTAAAAAAAGCACAGCAATGGAAACCCCTCTGAGATCTGCTAAGATCCAGCAGAGCAGGGCTCCTTTCCTCCAGAGCTACACAAGGTCCGTTGCTATGTGGGATTGTATCTACGTGACAAATTAAAAAAAAAAACCCTAATAATCTTTGTACTTACTTGTAAAAAGCTTGGTTTTCTATCCCACATTTCCAGAGGTGCTTGCACGCTTCTGGTGTTGGAGCAAAATAAGTAAGAGCAATTTTCTTTTCCTACAAAAAATTCCACATAGAAACAACTGAGTGTGGTTAGCAGGTGGCATGTTTACAATCTGCAGGGCAGCTGAAATGAAAACAGCTCATTTATTACACCACAGAACATGGAAGAATGTATCTGACTGACTGACCCGACTGGAAATATGTCTGATTTCCACTGGTAAAGACCCAATTAACTGATGCTTGGTTCATCCATATTCCTGTGTATCCAAAATATATATATTTTAAAAGTGCACAGGGATTAGCTAACTGTCTCCCATGTGCTGTACTGTACTTAACCTATTTCAAAATCGAAATGTGCACACCCATTTAGATAACCAGGTCTGACTGGGATGGGCAGGGATAACATGGCCCTGAGACATAACGCCCCGAAATGCAGTGGGAAGCCCTGTCCTGAGCAGATGACATGGATATTGAACTGGATGCCACTCTACAAGATACCTGGATGGTCTGACCCTTGTAGAGCTGCCCTGCCAGTAAAGTACTGGCACTTGACTGCATTGGTTCGGAACCCGGAATACGTACACCTGAATGTCAAAGCACTATCACTGGTCCGAAAGGCCACTGCCAGATCTGTGTGTCTTTTTTAAATACAGGTCATAGCCTTCATTTTTATTTTGTAATAAGGGCTGGATCTTGCTCTCCTTGGAGCCAACAGAGATCAGACCCTAACTGTGTGATTACAGAAGGCGCCTGCAAAGCAGAAATAAAAGTTATTACTTAGTCCTGCCTTGAGTGCAGGGGACGGGACTAGATGACCTCTCGAGATCCCTCCCAGTCCTACACGTCTCTGATTCCATGATTAAATGCAGCTTCTTAGTTCAGGAACAGACTTCTGGAGCTGTGTTTATTTTTTCTACCAGATTTAATATTTAAGGCAGAGTAAAGACTGTACCTAGTGAGCACTGAAATGATGAGAAAATCCACTCACCTCTTTCTGACTTACATATAAACAGAATGTCTTTCCTTCGAATTTCATTTTGGCTACCTCGTTCCTAAAATTACAAAACCACATATGTAACAGACATGTTGCTCATCACCCATCTCACTCTCATTAACGCAGAACCCACACACAGTGGAATTGGATCTGGTAATATGCACAAATTAAGCCAAATTGTTTGTATGAAACGCAAAGTTAATCAATAGATTATTTTCAGAACAGTAGTTGGAACAGTGTCAAAGCCATATTTTTCAGTTTGTCCGAAGTGTAACACAGTGATAAGAGGACTCCTGGCTCATAGACAGTGGCTGGAAAGGGGAACGTCTCGGGATGGAATGTGATTCGCAGGGGAATGTCCAGGAGTCGTCTGAGAACTTTGCTTATATATGTGCATTATCTGGATGAAAATATCAAATATAAGATACCACACTGAGCTGATGAGGCCAAAATTTGAGATACAGCGAAGAATGAGGAACAATGCAACCAGATTCAGAGGGTTTGGGGGAGTCTTTCAGGTGACTGGGCCAATACATGGACAATGCAGTTTAATGTAGACAAATGTAAAAAATAATAAGTCTGGGGCAACAAACCAAATAAAGAGAGTACATATTACATGGAACAGTCATGCAGCGTACTGACCAGGAAAGGGGTTTAGGGATTATTGTAGAAAAATCCTTGAAGCCATCAGCCCAGTGTGTGGCTGCAGTAAAAAAGGCAAACAGGATACTGGGATGCATCAACAGTGGGATAGAATACAAAGCAAGAGAAGTGATACTGTAAGTGTACATTGCATGGGTTAGATCTTAGCTAGAACACTGCGTTTGGGTTTAGTCACCCTTTCAAAGGAAAATACCATTGCCCTGCAGAGGGCAGAGTTCAGAGCGCCTCGAGTTAAGGTACCGGCAGCATTTAAGAAGACTCGGTTTAATAGACACTTTGTGTATCTGTGAGGCAGGTGGGGTTTGCATTTACATGGCATTTTCATTTCTGTTTATGGCATTTTCCAGACTACTTACCAAGTAACGTTTAAGAGCACAACTGTTCTATGTTTGTGAGACACTTCCGATGGCTCATGCAACAGGCCAATCAGGCAAAAGGTATCCTTTGCACCAGCAAACCCGCTTATGTGCACAACCCAGGTAACTGCATGCCTAGCCATGCATTCACAAACGTCGTTACCAGGATTTGTGTGTGCAGTCATCTGACTGCACATGCTAACACAAGGCTTTGCAAATACAGAAAATACACATGCAAATTGTGGGAGTCATCAATTGCTGGAATCTTTAAACACCCACATATGTACACTGCATGAACCCAATCCTGCACCCACAATGCCCACTGAAATCAGCGGAAATGCTCTATGTGCAAGAAATGTAGGATAAGCCCTATAGATCTCTAGACTATTTAAAGGGTTAAGCCGGCAAGAAGCCCCATTTTTGAGACTAGCCACAGTGTAAGCTCGCTGGGCAGCTCTGCAGAAAGATCTCAACCAAATATGATGATCCCAGATTTTAAGAAAAGTTCTCATGAAGGAAAGGCTAAAAAGCCTGGGCCTATTTTTGTTAACGAACAGATGTCAGGGTGTCCTGAAGTGCCCCAGCTCTCTCTAATGGGAACCACATTTGATTAATCAGTGTAACCCAAACAATGTTAAACCAGTGCAAGCCAATTCCTTCTAGACATGGCTTGGCTGGCCGGGGTCCATGGAGCCAATGCAGGTTTAAATAAAGCTAGGGCACAATCATTTAGCATCTATCTAGTCACAGTTTGGCCCCATTCATGCCAAACCATCTCTAGGCCTAATTAGCTCAAACTCGTTTCAAACAATGCTTTGAGTCGGTTCTTCAAACATGGTCTCAGCTGCCGGGCCGAAGCGGAACAGGATAAACTCCTCACCCGAATGGGAGAGAGAATCTAAAAGGAATTTACAATTAACAGTTAATTGGCAAATTCATTTCACTTCGATTCCCAGGTCCTGTCCTCACGTGCCCCTTGTATCATGGCCTATACAGGAGAGCTGCTCTGTACCATACACTAAAATATGCAGTTACTCCAGGCAGGGAAAACACTTGTATATTTCTCCTTGTGGGGGGATGAAAAGAGCAAGTTACACAAATTCTCCTTTGGGGGGGGAAAGGGCGAAAGGAGGAAGCAAACCCTGCCAGAAAGAGATGTGCCCAGATCCCAGGCTGAACACACACTGAGTGTGAGTCCCACATAGTCAAACCCCATCACATAATTATTACTAACCATCGAGGCACCTTTGAATAATCCCATAACCATAGACACATGCCATGTTTATAAATATATCCACCAAGCCTCCTATTCTGCCACCAGTTGATTGAAGCAGCTGACAAACAGTTACTATGATCTTTGCACAAGGCAGAGAATGGGGAAGGAAGATTCTGAAAGTGCCGAGGAAACGCACACTACCCAGACTCAGTCCGTGGCATGCACAACTGGCATTTATGGCAGAATGTAGCCTACTCCATATAAAGTAAACATGGTGCAATGGGCTCCCCATTAGATTTATTGTTACTTTTAAATCATGTGAATTTTTAATCACTGAAGAGGCCGTACTGAGCCTCAGTAAAACAGCATGACATTAGTACTAAGAAATATACTCAGATTTTATAAATACACCAAATAAGAGGGCAGTGAGAATGATATCAAGCACTTCCCATGTGCAAAGTGCAGCATGAACATGGCGAACTCAGCATCACACTGCACAGCTGTCTGGTCACCACTGGAACACCTTGCGGTTAGTTCATGGCATGAGTAGTCAGGAATCGTGCACAAAATACTAGTGCAATCGGGCTAACTCACGTTGGGGTTTATGGATGTGAGGAGAGGATCTTTGTTCCTGATAAGATTCTGCTTGGCAGCATCCCAAATGTGTTTCTCTTTCTTTCATGTATATGGTGTGAAATTCACCCCAGCCAGAAAACCCCAGGAGGTGCCTATCTGCATCCTTAAGTTACTCAATGCCTTTAAAAATCTGCCTCTTAAGCCCCAGTTCAATTGCCCAGCAAAGGACACAGCTTCTGCCCAGCAGGAGCCGCTCAGCTGGCCACTAGGGGGTCTATGCCAGGGCAAGCAGGAAGAACCCCTCTTCCCCAGTGCTAGATTCTCACTTGGTTTGGGAATGCACCAGAAGCCCTTGCATAGCAGCAAATCCTCTGACCCAGTGCAGGGGACTCTGCTCCCTCTGAGCTGCATTCTAAAATCCTACTCAGCTGGCCAAATGCACAGCAGAAATGCATCAGTTCTGCTACCCAGGCTGCAAAGAGAAATGCAGGATTTCCTCTACGGTCCTATGGGAAGCTGCTTCCAGTGGTATAAAGGGCAGGCCTTCTGCTCTGAGGGGAATTTTGCCCATTGCACATGTTGAGGGTGCAGCAACATGGACTCATTTACACTGTGGAGGAGGTGGAAAGTAGGTACCTGTATACGGAACTGACCTTAAATTGTCCCCTGATATAAACACCTTCCACAGGCTGTTACAAAGCTGCATGTCTTACATATCAAGTGGGCAGAATAGCCCAATTGATGAGATGCCAGGGTCAAGACACACGTTAGTGCCTGTGATTGGAGATGACTCACAGCATATTACACAAATGGGACAGTGCCAATCAGGCCATCAAAGCAGGAAGTACAGCAGTGTATGAGACAGACATTTTCATGGGAAGAAGCACCAAGGAGCTGAGAGAAAGCAGGAAGGTGGAGGTGAGACAAGCTTAAGGGTCTCTGACAAGCAGTCTAGGCCCAAAATGTGACCTCCCTCACTCAAGAGACAGCCAGATCTCCATGGCTGAGAAATGACGACTGCAAGACAAACCACCCCTCAAACCTCCATCAGTGAGAAAGGAGGAGAGGTCTTTTTATTCTCTTCCTAATTATCGACACACTCGAAGACATGTGGCTTGTTACTGTGCTTGCAGTGAACGTGCAACTAACGCTCATGACCTGTCCACACCCACTGACTAACCCTTCACATAAGGGCGTCTTGGAGACAGACAGCCCTCAGTGAGACTGTGGTAAAGCTGGAGTGACTCCAGATTTAAAAGGAGTTATTCTAATTGACGTAAGTATCTCTGAGATCAGAATCTGGCTCGATTAATATAAATATTTCTAAATTAAGTTTTTAACAAATGAAATTGCTGGCAACAGCTAACCCAGGGGAAAGTCGTTATGGGTACAGGACTGTCCTCACACAGCATTGATTTTCTTGTTTTTCTCCTCCAACCATCCCAAACTGGCCTCTCTCTTCTTTTACCCAACAGGGAATTCCGAACTAACTTCCAGGCACTATTCTTGCATCAGAACAGCCAGACTGGGTCAGACCAAAGGTCCATCTAGCCCAGTATCCTGTCTGCTGACAGTGGCCAGTGCCAGGTGCCCCACAGGGAATGAACAGAACAGGGAATCATCAAGTGATCCATTCCCTGTCACCCATTCCCAGCTTCTGGCAGTCAGAGGCTTACGGACACCCAGAGCAATCCCACTTGTCAATGCCGTTTGTTGGGCAAGTAGCTTTTTTACTCCCCAGTGGATTTTAACGTCTTCATAGAAGACACTGTGAATGGGATTTTCAAATGTACTTGGTATTGGCTTAACTCTGCTTTCATTTTGGTCAATAGGAGTTTTGCCATTGCTGTCAGTGGGAGGGAAGTTGGGTCAATGCAGAGCTCTTTTCAAAATCTAACCCTAGCACTCAAGTAGCACGTCTACTGTTCATAATGTGCCACTGCCATATTCGAGGAAACACGGCTACTGCTATGCTTTGTGCTTGTCCTTTGGACACATTTCTTATTGTTGCAATCCAGAGAAATACTAAGGAGAGTTACCAGTGCTTGGTAAACGCAGCTTAAACAAATAAACCCCAGAACGGGTTGAAATGGCGGGAACTCACCATTTGATGAAGTGAATTCTCTTGTTTCCCTGCAGAACAACAAAACCAAAGGGAGTGAAGGCCAAAAATGCCGCATTTCCTGACACATCCTGGAACACAATAAGACTTCATCAGAACGTTGCAGCGCCAGCAAAGTTTTCACATCAATAGCAACTCTCAGTCCTGAATACAGTGGGGGTAATGAATCTTCCCTCTCAAATTATGCCAAAAGAACACTCTTGACAGACCGTGACATCCTGCCTATGGACGGGAACCTGCAGGAGCACAAAAAATATGACTGGGCCAGCAGAATTTGTGAGCAGAAAATGCAATCCAACTCCCAGACCCGAGGGACTATTGATTTGCAATGCAGCGCTAGCCAATGAAGAAAGCTCCCGCATATCATCGATTCACTTTCATTAGTAAACTTGAAAACCTTAAATTGTTGGTTGCGTAGATCTGAGCAGCACGGACAAAAGATCCAGCTGAGCAGCATCAAGACACTTTTCAAAGCAATAACTAGTGTCATGGACAGTGCAAGGCAACAGTTTAATTTAACCATAATGTTTAGGCTCTAGTGAAGGTAACGTTAATTGTCTTGGCACTTGTAGAAAAAAACATGTTAACTTTTTAAAATACAATGGACAGCAGTAGGTGCTGTGTAAGTCAGACTGAAGGTTTCTTTCTTTTATAAATTGGATTTTCAACCCACACCCTAACTTAAGTTCCCTTCACGTTGTGTGGCCGCGCAGCAGGCTATTAAGGGCCATGCAGACGGGAGAGGTACCTCTCCCCCAGCTCTGCCGGAGCTGCCGCAGCAGGGAAAGGCACCTCTCCCCCAGCCCCGGGCTGCTACAACGAGAGAGGGCTGGGGGGAGTCCTCCCTCCTCATCGCAGCCCTGGGGCAGCCTGCACCCCAAACCTCTCATCGCCAGCCCCACCCCAAAGCCCTCATCCCCCACACCCCAACCCTCTGCCCTAGCCCCAAGCCCCCCCCGCACCCCAAACCTTTCATTGCCAGCCTACCCCAAAGCCCTCACCCCCCCTGCACCCCAACCCTCTGCCCTAGCCCCGAGCCCCCCCACCCCAAACCCCCCATTCCCAGCCTCACCCCAACGCCCTCACACCCCCCTGCACTCCAGTCCTCTGCCCTAGCCCTGAGCCCCCTCCCTCACCCCAACCCCCTCATTCCCAGCCCCACTCCAGAGCCCTCACCCCCCCACACACCCCAACCCTCTGCTCTAGCCTGGAGCCCCCTCTCACACCCCAAACCTCTCATCACCAGCCCCACCCCAGAGCCCTCACCCCCTGCACCCCAAACCTCTGCCCTAGCCCCAAGCCCCCCCACCCCAAACCCCCCATTCCCAGCCTCATCCCAGCGCCCTCACACCCCCCTGCACTCCAGTCCTCTGCCCTAGCCCGGAGCCCCCTCTCACACCCCAAACCTCTCATCACCAGCCCCACCCCAGAGCCCTCACCCCCTGAACCCCAACCCTCTGCCCTAGCCCCAAGCCCCCCCACCCCAAACCCCCCATTCCCAGCCTCACCCCAGCGCCCTCACACCCCCCTGCACTCCAGTCCTCTGCCCTAGACCCGAGCCCACTCCCACACCCCAACCCCCTCATTCCCAGCCCCCCCCCAGAGCCCTCACCCCCCCCCCCCACACCCCAACCCTCTGCCCTAGCCCGGAGCCCCCTCCCACACTCCGAACCCTTCAGCCCCACCCCCGCCCACTCATCACCTCCATATTGATGCACATAACAAAATTCATTCCGCACATGGATGTAAAAAGTCAAAGGGAAAATTGGCTCTAACTTCTTTAAAAAGACCCTGATCTGACTGTGATTTTGTAGGCCGCACATCAATGAGGTGTTTCTGCCTGCATAGAACAGAGGGACTGAGTGATCAGCATGCAAAATGTTCCCTCATCTGGCAATGATCATTGTATGAACTACCACATCGTCTATCATTCATGATAATTAAGGCTGTGATTTAGTCACACATGTCACGGAAGTCAAGGAATCCCCGATTCCAAACACCTCAGTGACCATCTGGGAGCTGCGGGATACCCTTGCCACTACAGGTGGTGGGAGCACCCCACAGCTCCTGGCCACACCGGGTGGCAAGGAGGATCCCCGCAGCTACAATCAACCGCGGGTGGCAGGGACCCCCATAGTTCTGCTCCTCCTGGCTACCGCAGGTGTCAGGGGTGATCCCCACAGCTCCCAGCTGCCACGGGTGGCAGGGGGGACCCCCTCAGCTTGGAGCCGCCAGCAGAGGGGGACCCTGAAGCTCCCAGCCCCCCTGCGGCTGCCCAGGCCCCTTATTTTATCACAGATACTTTTAGTAAAAGTTAGGGACAGGTCAAAGGCTCCAGTGAATTTTTCATTATTGCCTGTGACCTGTCCGTGACCAGTACTAAAAGTACCTGTGACAAAATCCTAGCTTTAATGATAATGATACTGACAGGATACGGGGCTAGATGGACCATTCTTATGTTCTTAGAGATCTTGCAAAACTGCATGACTGAGCAACAAAATAGTGGAAGAAATTCATTGCTGGTAAGTGTAAAGTAATGCACACTGGAAAACATAATCCCAACTATACAGATAAAATGATGGGGTCTAAATTAGCTGTCACTTCTCAAGAAAGAGATCTTGGCGTCATTGCAGATAACTCTCTGAAAACGTCCACTCAACATGCAAAAAAAGCTAACAGAATCTTAGGAAAGGGATAGATAATATGACAGAAAATATCATAATGCCACTATATAAATCCCTGGTACACCCACACGGTGAATACCGCGTATGGCTCTGATCATCCCATCTCAAAAAAGATGTATTAGAGTTGGAAAAAGTACAGAGAAGTACAACGACGATTAGGGGTCTCGAAGAGCTTCCGTATGAGGAAAGATTAAAAAAAGACTGGGACTGGTCATCTTAGAAAAGAGGAGACTAAGTGGGGATATGATAGAAGTCTGTAAAATCATGACTGGTGTGGAGAAAGTGATCAAGGAAGCATTATTTACTCCTTCACATAACATAAGAACCAGGGGTCACCTAATGAAATTAATAGGCAGCAGGCTTAAAACACACAAAAGGAAGTATTTCTTCACACAACATATAGTCAACCTGTGGAACTCCTTGTCAGGAAATGTTGTGAAGGACAAAAGTATAACTGGGTTTAAAAAAGAATTAGATAAATTCCTGGAGAATAGGTCCATCAGTGGCTATTAGCCAAGATGGTCAGGGATGAAATCCCATATTCTGGACATCACGAGCCTCTGACTACCAGAAGCTGGGACTGGACAACAGAGGATGGATCACTCGATAATTGCCCTGTTGTGTTAATTGCCTCTGAAGCATTTGGCAATGGTCACTATTGGAAGACAGGCCCCTGGGATAGATGGACCATTGTTCTGATCCAGTATGGCTATTCTTATGATCAAAATGACAAACATTAAACAGCAAACACTATAGGTAAAACATGCTCCTTAGCAAGGTCTACCTAGGCCTGCATAAATGAACAGCACATTGACTCAGACTCTGGGCCCCAATACAATCTGTTCGTATCAGTGGAGTGTAACAGGGACACAGCAGCTCTGAGGTCCTCGTGCCAGGATCAGGGAGAAGTCTGTAAAGGGAACGTGCAGCCAAATTTGCCATGCACATTTGCTCAGTGCAGGTCAATCAGGTTCGAAGCCCATACAGTCAGCACAGACCATAACTCCAAAGACAACGAACTACAGAAAACATCTGACTGCTCAAATGCCATATCACACTAGCAGAAAATGTATGGAGCCCTGATACACGCTAATGCACCCCTGGGATAAGTTGATTTTGAAATCTTTAGATCTAATGAAATAAATAGCATATCATTTATTCAATGCATAACAACAACTTTGTTATTATCTCAGCAAATAGCAAGGGGCAATGTTAAGGTTGGACAGGGAGGTGTAACTACTAATCTGCTGAGATGTCATGAGCAGTGATCTCATCCAACGCAGACGATTTCTCTGTCCTCAGCTGCAGCAGCTGAATATTTGCAAAAGCTCCCAAATTAGAGGTTCTGTCATTCCACCTCTTCAAGCCTCAATTACTTACTGATGCTACAGGACATCATGGTTACATTAGGAGTGTCACATCTGTTTTTTAGACATGTTATTTAAAACATGACAGTTCCTTTGGAGTATTTACGAACTATCAGGTGACTGCCAGAGAGACAAGGTAGGTGAGGTTACACACAGACCTCAAAAGCTGGTACCTTCCCCCAACAGAAGCTGCTTCAATGAAAGATATCATCTCACTACCTGCTCTCTCTAATGTCCTGGGACCGACATGGCTGCATACTGCACCTGGAGACAGCCATCTGTGAAAGCTCTGGGGGTAAAACATGAACACCAAGGATTCACGAAGGGGAAAATCATTAATAGTTGCCAATATACCAGCACTCAGATCTGAATCCATTAGCCAATGCCACTTTGTTTACATGCAAAATCAAAATCAAAACTCCTTTTTAAAATTCTGCATACCAAGGAAGTGTAGCTGTTAACTCAGAAGAGGCCCAGATCCCTTTGCTTGCTGAACGAGAGCAGGAAACTGCTGATAGCTCCTTGGAGAAAGTTTACTCTGAGATTGTAACTGCTACCAAATATCCACTGATCTCTGTTTGGGGTCTCGGCAGCACAGGAATTTAAATGAAGGTGCAGACTTTCCTTTGGCTTCAAGTCTACACCACAGCAAGTGAGAGAGGACCATCACTATGCCTTCCTCCAGCAGAGCGGGGGAGGAGTGGAGCTAGGGCTGGGGGTAGAGCTGGGCTGGAGGCAGAGCTAAGTGAGGGGCACAGCAGGGGCGGAGTGGAGCTGCAGCTGGGCTGGAGGCGGAGCTAGGTGAGGGGCGGAGCTGGGGCTAGGGGTGGAGCTGGGCTGGAGGCGGAGCTAGGCAAGGGGCGGAGCAGTGGGCAGGGTAGAGCTGGGCTGGAGGCGGAGCTAAGTGAGGGGCACAGCAAGGGCGGAGTGGAGCTGCAGCTGGGCTGGAGGCGGAGCTAGGGGCAAGGGGGGGAGTGGAGCTGCAGCTGGGGGCAGCGCTGGGCTGCAGTGGAGCAGCGGGTGGAGTGGAGCTGCAGCTGGGGGCACTTGTTCCCTGCCCCATGTGGCCTGTGCCCTGTGCCCCTGAACATTCCTCTGCGCCTCCCAAGAGGGGTGCACCCCACAGTTTGGGGACCAATGCCATAGAGAAATTGTGAGGAGCATCACAGCAGCCTAAGCAGCTATGGACCCCCCACTGAGGGCTACTCAAGAACAATCCTCCAGTATCTCTCCCCACAGCCCCCTCCCCGAGCCTGACCCCTGAGGATTAGGGGCAGAGGGGCTTCCAGGAGATCAGGCCACAAAGCTGTGGCTCTCCCCCGTGGCCAGTTTCTAGTGAGTTTGGCTACCTTCTGCTGAGAGAATGGGAACCTACAGGCCTAAGCCATTGTGCTCACTCTGAGTGCAACTCTGTAAATCTGGTTATTGTTAGTAACAGTGCTGGTGGTGCAGTGCTCCAGCCCGACCGATTGCTAGCGCCACACGGACTTATCCAGTGCCCTGCCAGCCATTGCCCCTTTATACAGTATCACGCCCTAAACGCCCCTCCATGCGCTTTTCAGAAATATATCCTCCAAAACAGCCAGAGCCAGGGATGCACCTGTTGGGCTTATATTTGCTTCATGAAATGCCAGGAATACAGAGGAGCATTTCCCGTGACTGCAAGCACTACAACTCGGAGTCAATTTACAAGAGATGTACACGGCGCTAAACATGAAGATGTCCGTGTTTAGCTCTTGTGGCCATCATGCTAAAATCCCAAGATATCTCAGCCGTATTGTTTCAGACAGGCTGGATTTTCTCTGATTCCATGTCCAGGTGTTGAGCTGTTGCTTCAGGTGTAAGCTTTCTGCTTCTATCAACCCACTCAAGTGATGGGTTTATTATTTTTACCTACAGCGCCTGCGATGGCTTCAGACCATGCCGTGCAAGGACGCAGAAGACAACCCCCATGCCTATGGGTGCACTGAATAAGTCAGTGTAGCTCACATTAATTGGGGAAAGTAGACTGCTCAGCACGCCTGCCTTGTATAACCTGTCCTTACCAGACATCATGCCCAAGGTGAGTACCAGACATCAGGCCCAAGTATGTAGGTAGAAGACCACACTGATCTCAAGGGAGTGATGCTGATTTGCATCAGCTAAGAATTGCTTCATATTTACACTAAGCGACACGACTGGCTTAGCAAATATCCATACCAAAACCAAAGCCCTGCCTGATAACAAATAGCACACACAAAAAATCAGCAAAGCTGGGGCAGGGAGACCCCACCAGCCCTAACCAGGATCTGCAGCACAGAGCCCACCTCCTGCCCAGGGACTATAGCATTATCAGTTCTTTCTGATTGGCACAGTTGTAACATTTTAGGGTGTTTCCATCATCTCAACACAAATCTCACTTATTGTCCTTGTGTTTCAGCCCCACACAGCAGAGAGGAGGTCACCTGAAATACATGTCAAAGCCATGCTGTCAGCTAGTTTCTCTGATTAGATCGTGAGAATTTGAGTAGTCAACAAATTGGTTTTAAATCCAGATTAGAGTGAAATCCATCTCAGTGTGAAAAGGGTGAATGATCAAAAGTAGAAAGCATTTTCTGAACAACCTCAACCCAATCTCCTGCACAAAGCGACACATAAATCCCCAAAATAATGTCTGAGATTCTGGACACAGCTTGAGAAAGTGGAAAGATCTCTGTGTGTCTCCACTGTGACCAGGCTCTATTTCCGACATGCGGGAAGCGTTGCTGCACACAGAATACTCCCTAACCCCGGGCCAGATCCCAAGAGACTGGAACAAATCAGTAAACCATCAATTTGTAACCACCTGGAGACTAACCACCTGGGTGATAAGGAATAACCAAAATGGATTTGTCAGGAACAAATCATGCCAAACCCACCTAATTTCTTTCTTTGTTGGGGTTACTGGACTAGTGTCCAGGGGAGAGGCAGTAGATGTGATATGATTTTAGTAAGGGTTTTGATACAGGCGAACTGGGGAAATGTGCACGGAATGAAATTGCTATAAGGGGGGTACACAACAGGTTGAAAAAATGTACTCATAAGGTAATTATCAATAGTTCCCTGTCAAACTGTATGGAGGTATCTGGAGGGGTCCCACTGGGGTCTGTTCTGGGTCCACTACTATTCTCTACTTTCATTAATGATGTGGATAATGGAGTGGAGAGTATACTTATAAAAATCTGCAAATGACACCAAGCTGGGAAGGATTGCAAGCACAATGGAGGACAGGATTAGAATTCAAAATGACTCACAAATTAAAGAATTGAGCCGGAATTAACAAGATGAAATTCAGTACAGACAAGTGCAAAGTACTGAACTTAGGAAGGAAAAACCAGCTGCTCAACTACACATGGGGACTAACGGGCAAAGTGGCAGTACTGCTGGAAAGGACCTGGGGGTGAGAGTGGATCGCATGTTGAATATGCGTCAACAATGTGATGCACGTGTGAGAAAGGCTAATAACATTCTGGGGTGTTTTACCAGGAGTGTCTTATGTACAAC
Source organism: Gopherus flavomarginatus (assembly GCF_025201925.1). Lineage (NCBI taxonomy): Eukaryota > Metazoa > Chordata > Testudines > Testudinidae > Gopherus > Gopherus flavomarginatus. The sequence continues at coordinate 91,254,031 of NC_066625.1, read as the reverse complement.
ACAGAAGGTCATTGTTCACTCTGCTCAGAACTGGAGGGGCCGCAGCTGGAGCACTGTGTCAAGTTTTGGGCATCACATTTTAAGAACGATGTGGACTAGCTGACCTCTCGAGATCCCTCCCAGCCCTACGTTCTGTGATTAAGCTGAGTCTGAGGTTCCCTTGTGCAATGAGCTGAGGATCTGTCCCTAAATATTATGTTAAATTAGAACATTCCAGTCCCCTTTGCTGTTCAGAGCTAGCACAGATTTAACTGATTACAAGTGACTTCCTGCATCTAACGTCTATCAATATTTAAAGAAGCAGGTTTTTAACAAAGAAGCTGTCTAGTCTGAGGGTTTTCTTTAGCTCCCCTCCTTGTCATTTCCAAGTGCTTCCCAGACAGATCAGACCTGCACGGTGAAGCACTGGACTGGGACTCAGGAGACCTGAGTTATATTCCTGACTCTGCCACTGGCAAGGGGAACTCGGGCAAGTCATTTCATTTGCCTCAGTTTCCCATCTATACAATGGAGATAACTATACTGACCTCCCTTGTGACGTGCTTTGAGAGCTATCAATGAAAAGTACCAGATAAGAGCTAGGGATTATCAGCTTATTTTGATATTGCTGAGGTAGTGCAGATATGACATAAACAGAAAATATACCATTATTGTCTCCGTAGTGCTTAGATATCTATGTGGTAGGGATTAGCTATAGAGATCAGAGAGGTTCTCAAAAACTGTTGAATAAAACATTGAAACACGACGGACAACTAAAGAACAACTAAAAACACAGGCCAGTAACAATTAGTCCATCATAAATGTGTGTATCCAGACAGGTAGCAAAAGGAAAACACAGCATATTGATCAAAAGCCTTCCTGATCAGGCTACAAATTACCATCAGGAAGTTAGCTGAAAAAAAGGGATTTGGAAGATTACAAATCTGAATTTAATCAATTCAAAAATTGTGTTGGATGAGAGCAGAGCAAAGGCAATGCAAGATCCCTATGTTATGCAGGTGCGATCTTTTCACTTTATCTGATATGAGCTCCTATTGGATTTATTTGGGTGACATTTTATTACATTTCTATTATATTGCACTTGGGAACATTTTAGAAAGTACCCAAATGACACAGACTCATATGTACTATTGATTTTCAATGGGATCTAGGTTCCTAAATCACATAGGCACTTTTGAAACGGTTATACTTTGTCTTTATTCCTTTGCTTGGTCCCCTGAGCCCTTTGGCTGGATGGGAAGGAATTAGGGGAAATGCTATTGGGGTTTTTTGTATTTTTACACATTCTGAAACAAACAAACTAAGATTGTGATGCAGCAAAAAAAAACAAAAAAAGAAGTTAAACATACAAGTCACAGAAAGAAAATGGTCCACATTACTATAAATTAAATGTAGCATTTTTTAAATATTAGATTAAATATTAAATGCATCATCCGTGATGTAGCACTGTTCCTGTCAGATGACAAATCTCAGAGCAGCCCAATATGATAAATGCTTTCTCACAGCACAGTCCCATTTTAATTTTCCTCTGATTCACATCTAATGTTTAATATATCTCTATAAACCTCTGGGAGAGGAGGGGATTGGCAGAATGGAATATTCCATGAAGATTTAGCATACTGAACTGAGACGGGATTTGTGGGTCACTGGGACTGGAGCTGGGTCACAAAGAGATTTTGATGATGACGATGATTATTTTGCAGAAAAGAGATTATCTTCACAGTCAGGACTCTTATATTCCACTCCCATGATTCCTGACTCCTATGGAGAATCGAAAAAGAAACCTCACACAGGCCACGCTGCTGACCATTCCCATAGTTCTGCCTGCTTGTTGAATACATTCTTCAGCCAAGGACTATGTAAAAAAGCCAAGTGATTTATATGTTTAATTCCCACTGTCTGAGGATGGCTCCCCCTGTCAAATCAGGCAGGCAGACAAATGCACTTTTTGAAGTACCCAAAAAGGGACCAGTTTTATTTCAGTAAGAATCTTTTACAACAAAGCGTGTCCTCCCCTGTGTCGGAGTAAGGTCCTTAATGCTCCCAGGGTTCTCTGCTAGTATTACCTGCCAGCAACCAGTTATACTCCAGCTCCCTCTGCGGGCTCCTTGCCCACACACACTCACAAAACCCTGCCTGCTCAGGTGAACTCCTTCAATGGTTCAATGTCACAAAATAAACCAGGAAGAAAATGGATGGAAGAAAATGAAACATTGTGCGCCTGGTTCTCATTTACACACCTCTAACAGTATAAAGGGGACTTAAAGTGGGTGTGAAAATAGGAGTGATGTCAATGGGCCTCAGGCCTGGTCTACACATAGAAGTGAGGTCGACACAGCCACAGCTAAGTGGTGAGAAAAACCCACACCCCTGAGTGCCATCACTACGGCGACCTAACTCCCAGTGTAGACGCAGCTAGGTCAATGGAGAACACGTCTGTCAACCTCACCCCAGTCACGTCTCCAGTAAGAATGTGCACAGCATGCCTACGACACACAGCTATGCTGTTGGAGCACTGCTAGCACAGACATGGTCCTGGAGTAAATGAGACTCAGGCCCTGTGCTTTTCCAAAGTGGGCTCCGTCCCAGGGCACGTGTACCATTTCCTCTTTTTTCCATCTAGGCCTTGGCACTGCAGCTGGCATGCAGTGTACAAAGAGGAAACCGAGGCAAAGCCTGGAAGAAATCCAGGGGCACCTTCCCAAGAATTCTGAAGTGCCTCAGTTGTCTCTATTACCTTGGCCGTGTTTCGTCAAACCAAGTTACAAACTCATGCAGTCACAGCTCGTTACAAATCCTTACTTCGCACAGCTGCGTTCCAACAGGATCCCACACACTGATCCAGTGTCTTCAGCCAAAGAGGTGGGACTGACAAGAGTAAATGTGAGTCCATGTCTCACAGAGAGGAAGGGAGAGAGTCCCAGACAAATGAGGCAGCACAAGCAAAAGAGTGGCCCCCCGTTGAGGACGGCAATAGGGCACAGGCCCAGGTTGGAGTGCGAATGGATGTAATCAGGTCAGAGTGGGTGAAAGCAGCAAGTCTGTGGAGAGTTTCAAAATGCTGCAAAGCAGTTGTGAACAGGCCTGGGAGATGGAGAGGAGGCTGGTGAACGTGCCCAAAATGATCGGGAAACAATTGTATCATGATCCTGCTTCCTGAAATTCACAGGAAAGGCTTCTAAAGGTGACAGACGTAGGCCTGGAGAAAGATTTCCACAGAGGCGAGATCAAGGGGACGTCTCTCTCTATCATCGTCACATACAGAAACGTTTATATCAATGAATGATACTGCCAGAGGCTGGCTGCAGGGACTGCTGCTCCAAGTACCAAGCTGCAGTCACATGAAATGAAAGCTCATGGTCTCAGTGATGTGTAACGTTAATCTTCCTCTGGACGCTGAGGACCGGCAGCCTGGCATTGGCTTGGATCGATGACATGTAATAATTAATTAAAATAATGATTTAAAAATAACAAGCTCCAAGGCACTGAGGGCTTGTCTACAACTAAAACGCTACAGTGGCACAGCGGCATGGCTGCAGCATAGACACTACCTACATTACAGGAGAGGTTCTCCCATCGGCAGGGAAAATCTACCTCCACGACCTAGTGCCATCTACAGGGGACATAGGCCATCTTAACAATGCCACTCGGGGGGTTTCCACACCCCTGAGCAATGTAGTTAAACTACCCTAATTTTCTAATGTAGATCAGGCCTAAATATGGGGTGGATTCAAAATTCATGTCTCTACTTAACACTAGCCAGAAGCATCATACTTGTGCAGACAGCAGTGGCTGGATATGGCCAGAGAGCCCTGAGTCGAAGGGTCCATCTACAAGCAGCTGGGAGATCAGAGTCCCAGCTCAGGCAGATGTACACACAACATCTCGGCTCGAGCTGGCACTTCAGAACAGCACCATGGCCACAGCAGCCCAGGCAGTGTCTCGGGCTGGCTGCCCGAGTGCAATCCCCCGCCGCCCGTGCCGCTGGGGCCACGCTGCCATTTTTCATGCACTAGCTCGAGCCAAGTCATTGTGCGTATGTCTACCCAATCCAGGAATGTCACCTCCCAGCTGTCAGGCAGACATACCCAAATGTGATGGCCATGAAGTGGGAAGAAGGGAGAAAGGGGAAAGTAACTTTGAGGCTCTTTCAGTGAATTCTCTATAGTCACTATCACCAGACACTGGACAACTTAATCAAGTGGAGTTTGAGAGACCAAGAGGCCGGCAAACTGCCAGTTTGTAGAAGTGCAGATTGTGTAAGTTAATGGGCCTGATTCTGCTGTCTTTGAAGTGTACAGGAGTCCTGACGCTGACCTCACTGGGGGCAGGACGGTGACCAATGTTTGAATATTGAGGAGACTCCATCAACAGGTGCCACTGGATACATACCACAGAGATGGTCTCTGCAGGATGCCTCAGCTCTGTGCCAAACTGGATTTAATCCTTAGGTCAAATCTCCAAATTATGTCATGGACAGTAAGGTCATTGACTTAGAAGCCAAGCTGTGCGGAGAGGGGGCATTCCCTTTCAGGGAGGGGTCCAATACTCCAGAATTTTGTTCCAATCCAATTTGGCACGAAAGCTAAACATTTCAGGATTCCTTGTGAAGGGGATGGAGCCCTTGCTGCTGGACAGTACACTTTGTGGCTGCCCCAGAGCCATGGACCCTCGGAGCCCTGGGGTCACCTCTGGGGCAGTTTGGCACGTGGGCTGCCAAGAAGCCAGCCAGCATGCTGGCAGAAAAGCAGAGAGGTCTGAAAACCTGCCTGGGAAGGCAGGGTTCCAGTGGATCCCCACAGAAATCAAACCATATCCATACTTCATGTGTTTATTCCTGTATCAAGCACCCACATAACTGAGTCTCACAAACTGGAGGTGGTTGTTAGCCCAGGAAAAAAACAACCCTTCCTGCTTCTAAGTAAACCAGGGTTAGCTCTTTTGGAACCATGAAAGCATCCTCCCTCTGTGAATGACACACCATCAGTTAATCAGCGTTTCCTCTCTAGGGAACAAGAGCTGAATGTGCAGAAGGGGAATTCTGCTGATTGGAGTCTGATCACTAGTAGATAATAATGGCATCTCCTCCTCCTTAAATTAGGTAGCAGATCAGACTGGACATCAGTGTAGACACCAGTTCAATTTTATTTACTTCTATCAGTCTGACTCCCCTTTTCTCATTTCTCCCAGGGCAGCATGCCCCAGATTCTACTGCCTGGTAATGCTCTTGAAGCTAAGAGAGATCATTTTTACTTATTACACTGCATCTCTCTTGCTGCTTCCATCTCTTCTAGTAGGAACATTAATGTGGATGCTGGCCAGAAAATTACCCAAGTGAACTCTATTTAGCTAATAAGAAAATGTCAGAGCAACTCGCTTAATGTCTCTGCTCTTCTTATGTGCTGGTGGCACATTGTAAGGTCTCTTAATGACTTTCACATATTTAGCATCAGGCTATCAGTGTAATTGACTTCAATGTTCTTTTCACTCTGGTTACAGCCACACAGTCACGGCTTCTGATTAGAATTTGAGATAGCACCAGAGTGCAGCTTCTCACTATCTCTGCTGGATGCTGGCAAGTGTGACTGTTAACTAGCCTTCTTCTGTCGGCATCCAGCACCCTACATGCCAGCAAAACATCCTGGCCACAGAGTGACTGACACCAGGGTGCAGGGTGACTGACAGCTTGCAGGTTTTCTGATTGTTGATGATTTTGTTTATGTCAGAGTCAGCTCCCCTGACCCCTCAATGGGTGTTGAACTTTGTGGTTCTCTGGGCATGCTGAATGGGATCAAATAAGTTTAAACCAAAGTGTGGGTGAACTCACTTTGGCTTTTTCTCAGCTAACAGTCCCTACAATTTCCCACTATTGCTAATGCTGCTTCATCTCCATCCATGGCAGCAAAGACGGGCGCGCTGAGGCAGACGAGGTGTTGGCAGCTGCTGGAGTTTTACATATCAGGTTGTGAGGCAGGCCTGCTTTCAGTGGCAAGTTGGAACAGTGTCCAAAACACTGGTGGCACCTCCATGCTGCTCTCAGCTGTTCAGCACCACCAATAGCAGAAACTAGCACTTTTAGGGATGCTCCCACCGATGGAGCTGAGCAGCTGATAGCAACAGAGGGAAAATCTAAGGGCAAAACACTAATGTAGAGAAGGCCTTTGAAGGGGGAGTCCACCACAGTTTGGGGCTTAACAAGTATTGAACTTGGTTGAGCCTATCAACGGAGTTCAGCACCACCATGGTGGACAGAGGCACCCCACAGTCAAACAGAGCAGAGTATTCGAGTACAGACAGAGCTGAAACTCCTCCGGCTGTCTAACTATCTGCCTACTCTTGGTACTTACACGGTCCCCGGCACCACAGTATGTGAGCAACTCACAAGCTTCAATGTATTTACCCTCACAGCACCCCTGCGTAAAAGGCAGTGCTGTTACCCCAGTCCAATTTAAAGAGGGGAAACCGACACACAAAGAGGCTAAGTGACTTGCCCAGGGTCACACAGGAAGTTTGTGTTGGAGCAAGGAATTGAGGCTCCCACCTCCCAGGCTAGTGCCCTGACCATCGACCCAGCTTTGATTTTTGTGTTGGTGCCTCAGCAATGTTTGGAACTAGTGACGCCCTTAATATCCACCTCTGGAGCAAGGCGACAGCTAGAGAATTACTCCTTGGGGACGGGCTAGTTTTAAGCCGATGTGGTGAATACGCGTATCTGAAAGGGACAAGCATAAGGGAGGCTAAAGGAGACCAACATGTGAAGTACAGCTCTGCAGTGGGGAATGCCAGCGCTGAGCCAGGAAAGACAAGGGCTACTAGGTTAACACGGCCCAAAGTGACAGTCATTTGGCAAATCAAGAAAACTGAACTGACCAAGTAATTCATTTGTCCCAACTCTGCACTGGCCTTTCTCTGTAGTGTGGGCTAACTGCTTCATAAATCCAAAACACAGGGCAAGCCAATGCCAGTGAGTGGGGCAGGCAATCCACTGTCAGGCATTTATGTTGTATAAACTCACTATAAATAACTGGAAGACCACCCTAGAGTAAAGACACTGACTTCACGCACATATCCGCTGTCTGCTTGACACTGCCGCACATTCACAGACGTGCAGTGGAATTTGATGGGACACATCACAGCTCCATGAAATCATGTTACCAAAGTCAATAAAAACCATTTTGTAAAGAACACTAAACGATGGGCCAGGGAGCGATGGAAATTGAGCCCATCTGTGGCGGATCAATGCCTATGGATCTCTCGCATATCACAGATCTTGTCATTTCCTCAAAAATAAATGATGCTGCAAAGAATGATTAAACATTGTCCTTTCATTTGTTGTCATTTACATTTACTTTCCTGTAGAGTAGAACACCAGAGTTACAAACTGACCAGTCAGCCACACACCTCAGCTGGAACCAGAAATACACAGACAGCAGCAGAGACTGCCCCCCCAAAAGGCAAATACAGGACAGTGCTGTGTTAAATATAAACTACTAAAAAAATAAAGGGAAGTTACAAAAAGATTTGAAAAGGTAAGGAAACTCTTTGTGCTTGTTCGTTTAAATTAAGATGGTTAAAAGCAGCATTTTTCTTCTGCATAGTCAAATTTCAAAGCTGTATCAAGTCAATGTTCAGTTGTAAACTACAACCATAATGTTTTATTCAGTGTTAATAATAATAATAATAATAATAATAATAATAATAATAATAATAATAATCTGAGACATACCTATCTCACAGAACTGTAAGGGACCCCAAAAGGTCATCGAGTCCAGCCCCGTCTTCACTAGCAGGACCAAGTTACGAGTTACGAACATATCAGAGTTACGAGCTACCTCCATTCCCGAAGTGTTCGTAATTCTGAGGTTCTTCTGTAGTTTCCTTAAATACTCTGGTAGCTATATTTCTCAGCAGCACCAAGAACCAAAGCTTTTATGCCATTTTTAATCCAAGCTAGCAAAGGGACCGCTAATCAGGCCTATCCATTGAAGAGGGCCTGCCCGTCATATACAGAACATGTCACTATCGCACGGCCCTGCAAATGCCATGTGAGGCACTGTGATGGCAAGGATAAATTGCTGTACTTGGAACCAATCAATGTAACCTTTGCAACTTGTCATTTGCTAGTAATCTGCTAGGCTGAAAATCTAACAGAAGAAAAAAGCTTTTAGAGATGAGCTTTACCTTGCATGGGTGTGGGTCAACTCCGTATGTCTCCAGGGTCTGGGCTTTTCTTAAAAAATTTAACTCTGATGTAGCTGGTGTCTGACCACTAGAGGAAAGAAAATCAAGGAAAGGTGTGAACATCAGGACGAGTCATTATGTTCACTGTTTCCATTAAAATACCGGCCACCAAATCAAGCAGACTCCTTTGACGTCATTCAGCCAGCAGATTGAATCTAAAACAGGATCTTGTAAGAGGACTCGGCTGTTAAGCCTGTCCTTACCGTTCTGCAAACTGGACTTCAGCTGTACAGAAGACAGACTCCCAACGCTAAAAAGAAACAGAATAAAGGAGCCTCTGCACAAGGCAAGGTTTAATTAAATACAATCAGTCCAGGCTGCGATAAGAATTTCACTTGGTTGCGGAGCATTATATGCTGAAAACAGCCCATTTCATGTACGTTTTTCAGGTCCCTTTTATGTCGTCACATCAAATGACGTAACATCTGTACATGTGTCTGAGGTTAAAAACAAATACAAAACTCCCTCTTAGGGAATGTGAGAGCTGGTAAAAGCAAGCTCAGTAAATGATCTACGCACTGCGGACAGCTTATAACTCCTTCCCCGAGCACCACACGAACAGCTTCACTATCTCTGGTTTCCAGGATGCCCATTCTGGATTCTTATCTTGCTGGCAAACTTGCAAGCCTTATTGCCTGAGTCACCTTCACACAGTTTTGTGAATGGACTTGAAGTGTAATAGACTGTGGCTTGGCATATGTCATAAACAAAGATACAGCTAGTGTAATGGGAATATCGTAAGAGGATGATATCTTACTTTTATACAGCACCTCATCCCAAAATAGGATGTGCATAATAGAGCAGGCAGCTGAAAGTGCAGGGGGAGTTTAGGAAGGCGGGCAGTATTTATCCAGGACGAAATAAGAAAAAGCCATGGGATCGTTAATCAACCCTTAAACTGGGCTGAGTTCAAGACTCAGCAAAATAAATAAAAAAAAGTCAGAGACTCCACCTGAGCTGGGCCCCTGGCGTGTGAGGAGATATTAGGAATCCGTTGATACAAACTGCCTGTGCCAGACATTTCTGTTACAAGCTAATGACAGTCCATTGTTGGGAAACGATATTCCCAGCGCTCCACTGAGACCACTTTAGGCCTTTTCTTTAATTCTACAAATGGTTGAGACCTCAGGCTGAAATCCCATCTGACGGCTGTTCAATGGATGAGATGAATAAAAAAGATTTCAGGGTTTTTATTCTTCTTTGATTATCTACATTTTAAAGCACTTCTGGTCATTTTTTTTTAGGCAGTTTTATGATGTTCCTATTTCACCAAGTAGAGGTTCAGTATTAGCTGCCATGTCCTATTTCCAGACTATTTTTATTTTTGTTTTGTTGTAATACCTCTAATAGTGCTTAATAAATTGACCTTAATTTTTAAGAACATCTCCATTATTTTCCCTCTTATTAAACGTGAACTATGTTACTATGTTTCTGATTTAGTGTAAGTACACACGCAGTAAAGCTCCTCACCCCATTACACAGAACCGTTATGTTTGAAACCCTGAACAGGAAGAGTACTAACCCAAATACAGTAACTCTACAGTTAATCAAACTACGTGACCCCTTTCAAACGGCACAGGATGGTAAACCCCAAAGCTAACGTTACCTGAGTTCTGTTTTGTGAATCTCTGCAATTTTCCTTTCCAGCTTTTCTGAATGTTTGGGGAAAAATTGGAACTTGGAGCTGTAGCCTTCTGGGTGCTTCCCGGGGTCGTAGTCCCCAATCTCGGCTAGTAAAAGAGAGAAAGGCCGTATAATGAAATAACGAGGTTTTCATCATTTGGAGTGAAACCATTTCTAGACGTAACTGCAATTAAAAGAGCAAAATGGGTTAATATTGAAAGTCAAAGGGCGTCTTCCTAGAAAGGGGGTTTGTGGGTTTTCATGGCAGTTGGTTTTGCTGGAAACAGAAAACTGTTTCTTCTCCAAATGAAGCTGATAGCAAGGGGGTAACTAGCTGAGGGGGCTGGCAATGGGATACAGAGCAGTAATAATAATAGGAGATATACCTATCCCCTAGAACTGGAAGGGACCTCAAAAGGTCATTGAGTCCAGCTCTCTGCCTTCACTAGGCAGGACCAAGTACTGATTTTTGCCCCCAGACCCCTAAATGGCCCCCTCAAGGATTGAACTCACAACTCTGGGTTAGCAGGCCAATGCTCAAACCACTGAGCTATCCCTCTCTTCCAGGGGCCCACTCCAAAGTGATGGGTACCTTCAAACCCCCCAGGTGCTGATGAGACTGGAAGATGCTCAGCACCTGGCAGGGGTAGGGGTCAGATCACCAGCTCAACTCCAGCCATGCTGGTGGCAAGCCTGGGTGAGTGGAGGCCTGTGAGAAATTAGTTTGATGGGTCTCTGTCCAGTTCCCAGTGCACAGGTGTCCACAACACAAGAAATCTACCATCACACCTGGGTCCTAGTCTCAGCAGGGAAATCAAAAAGTGAACAGTCATAGAGAGTGAATTAACCTCTGACTCCTTCCCCTCTCCAATGGCTCACCCACCCACCTATGCTGGTGGCTTCAACTGACACACAGAAAACATACCAGGCTCATTGCATGGTGAGGCAGCATGGGAAAACTCACACTGCTGATGCCTGCATTTGACAGTGGGGTGAAGGATTTGTAAGGAATAATTAATCTCTGAATTTCAATCTATGTTTGTGAGCAGACAGCCACTGTCTCATCTTTAGTCATTCTTCAGAATTATTCTGTCAAATAATTCGTAGGAACTGCTCTTGGCCTGCAGTGCACTTCCAAGCAGTTCACTGCCAATATTAAAAGTGGAGTTCTTCTGAGAGGACAAGTCATTCACATGGTGTAGCCCTGTTCTGACTGCAGGAGCAGAATCAACGTTCCAGTGCATAAACTCCCCCTTCTGGGAACATTCTGTAACATTCACTTCACATTGGGCGACATTTCTGCAAATAAACTAATTTGCTGGCATAGTGCTTGAAAACGAGCAAAGAAGTGGCACGGACACACCTGAAGAGGATTTTAAAGTGTTAATGAATATCAACAGAATTGTTTTGCGCGGTATCTTCCCGTCTGTACTGTGCTGAACCTGCTCTAGGGGAGATTGGAGGAGTCCACTTGGCAGGACTGGCAACTGGACAGCTTCCGCCAGCATTAATGTACACAAAAATGTTACCAAAAAATAAAATGTACATCTCTATCCATGCCATCTCCCATAACAGCCACCACATGGCTGTAGAACAGGGACCAGCTCCTGAAGTCACCAGTGTGTATTCCTGTGCTCTGAGGACTTCTTCGTCCTTTCCCATTAAACGAGACACAGCAATAAATAACGCTCCAAGAACTGGAGCTGCCCATGAATCCGAGACAGTGAACTGTCTTATCAGCGAATTAGAAGTCAGCTCTGCTCCTTTCATACATCTGAAAGAAATGGACTGATTTTTCCTTGAGATAGGCTGAGCAGGCAGCTACCCCATCTCCACCTTCATCACCCTCTGGGAAGCAGCCAGTAATTAAATCCAAATTTGACTTAAACTGCAGTAAAGGGGAACAGAAAAGAGGTGAAAAAATAGTTCTCTCTTGGCTGACCAAGGCAGCACAGTATCTCATCTCTGCGTCTCATGCTACTTACCTGCATATTAGTTGGGGACTGGTCCTGCTTTGAGCAGGGGGTTGGACTAGATACCTCCTGAAGTCCCTTCCAGCCCTGACAGTCTGTGATTCTATGATATCTGCTTTCCATGCTATATAAAAGCCCTGCATCTGCAGCATCTCACAGCTCAGTTAGTAAGGACCTCTCCTCTCCTCTCTCCCTCTCTCTCTCTCTCAATTTCCTTTGGTCTGCGGCTCCTAGTGAAATGTAGATGTTATGCTAATGTGCATGCTTCCCCTGTAAAGCGTTGGGGGGATACAGGTGTATTTCCCCCCCTTTTGCATTTTACAGGGGAAGCATCAAAACTAATGATTAGTGTCCTTGAAAAATTCAGATATATTGAACTGTAAACACGTGTGAATGTAGAAAAAATATCCGGTCTGCTATGAAATATCTTGTTCGTGCCTTGGAGCTGGGCCGTGTCATTCGGCACACCCCTGGCTCTATGTCAGTGATGACACACACAAATGACATTAAAAAGAACATTATTAGCCCCATGCAACTACGAGTTGCAAGGTCAAGCACTCAAAAGTTAGGAAATGCCAAATTTAAGGTGGCCCACGCCACCTTAAATCAGCTTTCTTACGCACATGCATTATGACAGAGTCTCTAATTACAGTCACATTGTATTTTTTCCATACGGACCCCTTTTTCAAAGGCTTGGACAAATCTGAGCAGATTTCATGGGAATGGCAAACAGTACACCCCAGACACAAATGCCACCCTGCTGCCAAAGCCCCAGCTCGAAAGCTCTGGGGTGCTAGAATGTTTTAAAATGGAGAAAACAATGTGTTTTGCCCTAGTCTCATTCTCAGAAATAGATGAATTTTTTTTTATTTCAGCCAAAACAAAGTCCATCTGAGGCAGACACTCAGAACGGAAAATTTCAGCCCAAACAGTTCAAGTTTGGCAAAGTTATAAGCAACTGAAAACAGGGTCTTCTTATATAAAGTGTCAGTCAAACTTAATACTAGTCTGTGCTCTCAGAATGTCTACAGATTTTCAACCCAGACCTTCAGCTGTTCAATTTTTTAGAGGAATTCACAAACTGAAGGGATGTTGTTGGCCTCTTCTGATAGCAGGGGCACTGGCAAGATCAGGAGTGGTAAAATAAGCAGGAGGTTTCCAGATATTTTCCCCCACCCCACGCTGTGCAACAAGCCTGGTCCTGTCTGCAGCTTGCTGACAAGTTGTTTCTTGGCTGATGAGCTTGATGTAAAGTAATGAATTTGTATAAGGATGTTCATTTGTGCCACCAACTAACAACCCTGCGTTTGTTGTACTAGGGTCCCTCTTTAAAGCCACACGCTGGAACAGCATGCAGTCACTCAGGTGGAAAGAGCAGTGTTTTGTTGTGAGGCTCTTTAGGACTATCCACGTTGATTTGTCTGATGTGTACATATTTGAGAGACAGGGAGATGGTAACGGTGCAGACATTAATGTTGTTAGCTGAAGCACAAAACAATTATTTCATTTTTCCTTAGTTAAAATGTAAAGCTCCATAAACCAGGTCTTTCCTTTGGAATTCACCCTTCTCTGAGGTTTGTAAAGATATGCACTTCTACAGCTAATAGCTTTTACCCAGGAATTCTGACTTTCTTCATTCAGACAAGCGAAAAAACCAAATGTCATTCTCAACTTTCAGTAAATGAGTCTATATCTTATCTAGCTTACCTGTCTATTGTATTTAGATTGATCTATTTTAAGGCCAGGAGGGACTATTCCTTCAACTAGTCGGACCCCCTGTATAACACAGACCACAGAATTTCATCCATTTACTCCTGTATTGAGCCCAGAAACTTGTGTTTGATTGAAGCAAACCATTCAGTAAGGCTTCCAGTCTTCATCTGAAGAATCCAAGAGATGGGATTTACAGAGCCAGTCACCATAACTGCTGTTTCAAGAGACCTTCTGCAATACTGAAAATATAAACATAACCAAGCTTCCTTCTCTGTCTTTACAGAAAACTAGGCACCGCCCTGCCAAAACTGGCCACACTCACTTGCTGTCTAGTACTGGGACGGCTGATGGAAGACAGGAAGGAGAAAGTTATGCTGAGGAGGGTAAATCAGGATAGGACCAACCAATTTAACTTTGAGATTCCAAATGAGAGGGTAATAGCATGACAGTGACACTCTTGAAAGCACCAGTTATCACGTACTGTTGCATCTATCAATTCCCAGGAGCACAACTGCAGCACAGATGCATGTCTGGACACCAAAGTCTGGTATGTATGAGGATGTAGCAAAACTTTTGTAGTAAGTCTCAACACATGAGAGTGTTTTCTATCCTGTCAGTATCCCAAATTACCTAGGAGATTTCTCTGAAATCAGTACAGAGTAAGTCCCATGCTGCTACAAGCCTTATCTACCTATCAGAGAGCATCACTTCAGCTCTGGAAATCCCTGTATCCTAGTTACAGAGGAAGTGTGGATTAGTAGCTGCAGCACACTGACCTGGAAATTAGGAGTTCTAGATGCCCCTTTCGCTCTATCACTGAATCTGTGTCGCTTAATGCCTGGTGCCGCATCTCCCTTTATCACAGTTTCCTATCTGTTAAATGGGGATAAACCCAACTGCCTGACAGGGAGATTGTGATTTTGTAAAGTGCTTTGAGATCATCAGATGAAAGAAAGTGGAAAATACTAGACACATAATGTTGATCAAAGGGCCATTTATTCAGACACAACTGACCTGAATCCAGGTGGAATAACTTTGAGAGAATAGATGGCAGAGTTGTTGCTTTTGGTATAGTTTAGATGACACTATCAATTCTAATTCTATCAGAGACCAACGGGGTACTGGCACAAGTACAATCTTGAAGAATGAGCCCTGCATTGGTTAGATGACATTTGTATTCAAGGTGCAGTGATCTGCTGTAAGTGAAATAATGTAATCAGTACTTAGCATGAAAAGCACATTTATCTTGTCACAAAGCATTACCTTGAAGGATATAGGCGGCTAACAATGCAGCATCCGATGTCTTGCAGAGGAGGCGGCCATGGTAGAGATCTCTTTTGATCTGCAGGAAGACTAAATACCTGAGGAGAGAAAGAGAATTAGCTCTGAATTATTTCTTTTATTAAGCAATGCTTAAGTTACCTAAATGTGTGACTCAAACAAGGAAAATCTGTATCGAGACACTTCCACTCTAAATTCTCTCCAAACATTGCATTGGCTGTGACTTAGTCAAGTGCTAATTTGCCAGTCAATCCTCAATTTAGGGTCAATTCTCAGGGCTCTGATGCACGCGTGCCACTCCTGCTGAAGTCCATAGGAGTGGTGACAGGCATATATATGAGACAAGAATCCAATTTATAATTTGTCATGCGGGTCCCCAGTCAAGGTTATTGCTCTGGTTTTAAACTTCTCTAAACCTGCACTTCACCCTTGGAACCCAAAAACTTTATGTAACACCTACTTAGAAGAACCTATCGTTCCCTTAATGTACATGTGTATGGGCTAGTGGCACTGTTACAACTACTGACATTATTACGTG
This sequence comes from Gopherus flavomarginatus, assembly GCF_025201925.1. NCBI lineage: Eukaryota > Metazoa > Chordata > Testudines > Testudinidae > Gopherus > Gopherus flavomarginatus. The sequence continues at coordinate 91,238,662 of NC_066625.1, read as the reverse complement.
TAAGGTCCATGAACATTATTCCCCCTCTCTGTGCCTCGGTTTCTCCATCTGTAAAATGGGGGTACTGATATTGACCTCCTTTGTAAAATGCTTTGAGAGTGACACTGAAAAGCATTATATAGCAGCCAGGTATCATTATTATTACTATTAGGAGATGTTTTAAGAGCTTAGATCCCTCTGTAAGCATTCACTTCCTTGGCACCTGTCATTAGCTGACAATAAAATAAACAATTTCTATGCTCGACAATCACTATTTCTCCTAGTTTTTATGTGATTTCATTAAATCAATGTCAGCAAAAAGAAAAAACAAAATATGATAAACTTAAAATAAGTAACCGTGTGGCAGTTCAGACTGAGTTACGATGGCATTCATTACATTTGGGAAAAACAATCTGATGTAGAACATAACTCACGTAATTAAGGAGCAAATTGTAAATTGGCATGCTTGGAAAAATGTTTAAATAATTTAACTTCCATTCTGCAGAACCTCAGCCAGGCTTGATTTCTTGAGTTCAGATTTCTGATGCTGCAAGCGTCATCATTTCACTGCTAAAATTACAAAAATGTTGAGAAAAACCGAACTCTCATATCATTCTCCTTCTGATCCGCTGGGACAAATGCAAGCCCCAGCTCTGCTCTTAGTTTCGTGCATACATCTCATGGCAGATTTAGACTCAAAATGTCTTTATAAGTAGAACCAGCCCCTAGCAGCTAATTAGCTTTTGCCCTTTGCTACCCTACAGAATATCCATGTCACCATTCCAGCTGTTTCGCTATGTATTTCAAGTTCTAATCTCCCCACATTGAGTACTATTCATATGTACCCAAATCTCACCGAAATGCTGGTGAGGGTCAGGTGCGCTCTGTAATCCTGTTTGCGGATGGGAGAATATATCTTCCATTTCTACCTTACCACTTAAACCAGTTCTGGAGGGCCGTTTTTGGTGACCCAGGATGGTTTAACCCCTGTATGCCTGTACCTTTACATTGCACTGGGAGCCGGAATTTTCCAACTCAAAGGGCTAATGCAGAAGACATTAATACCTAGCAGTGGGAGCCCTAGATCTTCAGGCATGAAGGAATTAATGCAGAAAAGTGTGGACAGAGGCAGAGGCCCATTTTACAGAAGATTAAAACACAGTGATGCTGGCTATTGCTCTTGGGTAGTGGAAAACAGGATGGGACCTCTCCTTGGCCAAAATAGATGCCCAAATAGAGAATTCTCAGCAGCAACCAGATTGTTAGGTCCCAATGGCATATCTGGTAACTGACATAGGGAAAAAGCGAACTGTGTTTGTGAAAAATCAGTGTTGTTCCGATTCAATAATGGCTGGTTTTGAAAGACCCACAGAGGGGCAAGAACAGACTGCATCAGCCCTGACACCCGCAGGCAGCACTAACATGCAGTGTATTGTCTTTACCACACCTACACAGACCTACCTGAGCCCCTGCCATGCCACGTGCCATGAGCCACTCGCAGACACAGAAGAAATCTTCCCACACCAGCCCTCATGCCTGAGCTAAATGTGTATTTGTTACCATCACCCAAAGAGGGGAATAGTTCTTCCTTTTTTCTATCCCAGCCCCCGAAATCTTGTTGCCTTGCAGGCCTAAATTAATGGACTGTCTTTAAGAACAAAAGGGCAGATGATGGTGCAGGGCACATAATTTAAGCTTTTCTGTGTGCTGACTTTTGTCGCCCTTGCCAATATTTTCTGGATATATTATAGTTTATTAGACAATAGCAAACACAGGCAACTCTCAAAGGACTTGAACACTGTCTCGCGTACTGGGTAGCTACTGGCCATCTCACCTGCCCAGAACTGGGCAAAAAATGCTGAATCATTCAAATGAACTAACGAGTCAGCTGATGACACTTCAATCCACCAGTTGTGATGTCCGATACCTCACGTGTATTCCCAGCACATCTAAATCTGCCCTACGCCAGTGCAACGGTGGGACTGCAGAAGCAGTCAGTCAGTCTCTTTTGGGTTTCACGTACAGGATCTGTATCCAGTTATTAGCTCATCAAACAACAGTGGACAGAAACAGAAATGGATGAACTAATTTGGCCTAATACCAAACTCACATGAACATGGAGGGTAAAAGTTGGACGCAGACAAGAAGGTTATTGTGTTTATGCTCCACTGAGGAAAGATTGTGAACAGAGAAGCAAATAGCAGGAGAAACATCCAATGACAAGGTAGGATGGAAAATGGAGCAGAGATTGGGGAGAGTGAGTGACAAAGAGACGCTGAAAAAAAAGCAGAGAAAGAGCAAGAACATTCTGAATGAATAAATGTAGTACAAGCACCATGGATAGTGCTCTCTCTCTTCCCGAGAGTTCTTCCATACCAGACACAGAGCTTTCCCTTACCTAGATACATGTTGTTCAAAAACTGAATCAACCTTGCAATAAAGCCCGGAAGAAATCATGGGTTTAAATTAGGGAAAATACATTTGTGAACTTTGTCTACTTTTGTGAACTGCAGCAAAAAGTTTCAAGAGGCCCCCAACACAATGAACGTGCAAATATTCCCCCATCTGTAGAAAACACCCAACTCAGCCAGCGAAAGGGAATTTTTGAGAGAAGGGCTTGTGTTCTGGAAATGTAGCTTCCTTCAAAAATGCAGTGAAGAAAGTTATGCAGTTTTCAGAACTAGAGAGTTCCCGCTGTCACAGCTCAGCCATTCTTCCTATTGCTGATCTTCTCTTCAATCAGAAACTTTTAAAGCTAATTTAACTCTGAACTGACTGGAGTTTTTTCCTGGTCTCGGCACCAATCAATATCTGAACTCTCTTAGAACCAGCTTCACTTATCCTCCCTGTTCATTACTTTTTACTGATTTCATTCTGTCTGTCTCGCTAATGTGTTGGGACTGGAACACTGACAAAGTGAACAAACTCAACTGATGAGTGACCCCTACTCCTAAGAATTGCTTTTTCTTCCATGAAAACCAGGGTTTCATTTGAATTCTTCTGCCTTGGATGTCACTAGAACCCAAAGACGGGGAGATTTACATACCTGTAGAAAAGTAGATATGCCAATGGAGGGAAAGCTGTCATCAAAACATGCAATCATGTTATCTTGGAAATAAGCCATTGTCTGTCTGGCTCTACACTCCAAGTAACACAAAGTGCTAGTGCTTCCTCCACCCCCCTTATTGTTATATTAACTGCAAGGGGCTAAATCTTTGATGGCCTTAATTGGCCAAGTTTTCACCCTGCCCTCCCCAAGGCATAAATCTGAACTGCATTTCAATACCTGACAACTGCAGCTGTTGTGCTGATCTCAGGTTACAGAAAAGAAATAGAATACCGTAGGAACAGTTTAATGACCACGCCCACCTAATAGCGGTCACTGTTCAGAGAGGTGTCATTGGCCATTTGACATTTAAATTGAGGCCTAATGACTGCAAAATTTTGCAGTTGCTAGGAGTTAACATAAAATCTGCAAACCAAATAAGTGTCTCTTAAAAAAGGGCAACCAGATGCATCTGTCTGAGATCTATGCCTGGACACTTCGTTTCTTCTCAAATGTACCTAGAACAAAAACCAAATCAATCGTATCTGGGAAAGCTGATTTGGGGCACCGTCTTAGAGAAGCAGAAATGCTTGTGTTTTGGACATGAAGTTATTTTAAAACAGGCTCAGCAATTAAAAATGGTCTATTTACAAATGCTTGATTTTGTGCTAATCTGACTCTACTATGGGGCTGGCAATCAGGTTCATAAGGAGTTGCCCATGTATTCAGGATACTAACTACGGGTTTTATTTGTCTCTCCCTGAAGCACAAGAAAAGCTTCCATTAATTCTGCACATCATCGAGAAAGGCACAGAACTCCACTATCCTCCTTCCTTTGCTGATCTCATCTTCTATTGTCCACCTTCTGTTCTCTAACCCATCCTTCTATGAAAAAATCTTTAGTTTATTAATACAAAACCAAAAGGTATGTAATCCTGAGCCCAGAAGTATTTCAAATACGCCGTGTAAAAGAGGGCAAAATCCCAAAGTTCATCCACTCATGGTCCTCGCTCACCAGACACTCCAAAGAGAGAGTGCACATCCAAGGGATGGTATGCAGAAGGCTGGACTAGAAGACCTCCCGAGGTCCCTTCCAGTCCTACACTTCTATGAATGCTGGAATATCTTTAGCCCTTCCAGTTGGCCTACTTAACTCCGGAGGAGCTTGGCTTGGATCTTGACTATCTTGACAGTCATTTACAAAGTAAAAAAGCAGAAGTACCCCTCCAGTGGCTAGTAAACAACTTTTCTAATCCCAGCATCACCACATGTGCCCTCTGCTTCATCAGAAGCCTGCTGACCATCACCTGGGGCCATTTCAGATTGTTTTACAACATACATATGTAGGACAAGAAAATTAGTCAGTAAGGGCCACTTCTAAAGAATAAAAATATGTACTCAGGTTCATATGTAAGAATTAAAAGCTGATGGGTGCACACTGGTAATTGCATAGCAAAATATGCATCTATATACACAGAATGGGTGTCCTCACATGCACCCATTTGCATGTACAGTGATGTGTTTGAAGACACCTGATCACATTTTGCATACACAACTTAACATGTTGTTTTGCAGATTTTACTCTCAACATTTGTTTCCTTAGGTACAGAAAATACGTATCTCCACAGGATACTCTGAGTACTGCCAGGCAGATTGGAATAGACTCATGCCCGAGTTCTTTAAATTAGGCTTAGTTTCTCAAACTATCCCACATTTACTCTTTCAAATGTTGTTTCTCCCATTTATAATCCTGTGTTCGGGATCTGATTGCATTCACTGGCAGGAAATCATGAAATCAGGTTCGCTGCTCCAGGCCAATGGGGGCTGCTGGAAGCGGCGGGGGCTGAGGGACATACTGACTGCTGCATCCAGCAGCTCCCATTGGCCTGGAGCAGCGAATCGCGGCCAGTGGAAGCCGCAATTGGCCGGACCTGCAGACAGGACAGGTAAACAAATGGGCCTGGCCCGCCAGGGGATTTCCCTACACAACCGGCATCCCAGGTTTGGGAAACACTGCACTAGCCGATATTACATTGATTTTACATTTCGTCTTAGCCAAACATTTCATGATGTAGGGGGAAAAAAACGAGGTCTCGGGTGCTAGAATGCAGACACCAATTTCCCCTTTATTTTCAAGGAGGGAACAACTAGGCATTGGAAACAGCTTTGAAGATTTCTGACCTTACCTGCAATGCAAAATATATTGTGGTGTTTACCTGAAACATGTCCCACCAACTTCTCTATATTCTCTTTCCTGTCAATTTCCCCGCCTCTCACTGCAAATCCTGATTCCTTCGGAAGCCTTATTTTCCAAACTTGTTAGGACACAGATATGTGTTTGCAATTTGTTCCGTCTGAAAGAGTAATTACACTTTGGACAGTAATTACACTCCAGACTAAGACAGCTACCCCTCTGATACTTTGGACAGGGTGGACAGTGTTGTAAACATCTCTAACCAGTAGCCGCTTTGGCAGAATTATTTGTTAATGATGCTGTACTGTTCCAATGTTCTCAATTAACATTTGTGCTCCCTCCCCTCTGGAGGGCCGAGAGGATGGTTAGCATGCTAAACACGGCCTACTGCAAAGACCTCTTAAAAAATTCAAGTCATTTTTTAATGAACTCCACATTGTGCTGTTCCTCCTCTCCCTTCTCCCCCCTACTCCCCCCACCTGAGATCTGCAGCAGAGAGAGAGGAACATCCATTTATCTGAAGATGACAAAAATCATTCATCAAGGGCTCTGGACTCAATGTATTGCCTGGGAAGATTCCAATTTACTGAACCCAGCTCTGAATTCCCCATCTCATTCTGCCTCAGCCCTGCTTTACAGCAGCCTTTGAAAAAGCCAAGATAAGGCTGGACTCGAGCATCCAAACCGTCTCAAAGCGCAGCACTGACAACTGCATTTGTTTAGCGATCAGGTGGCGGGACAGGCTTTTTGCCAGGAACCATTCCTGGACTTATTATCAAGCTGCAGCATCTGGGAACAGGTGCGCCTGACTTGCGCAGGCAGGAATGAGGAGTGGAAGGGACTCACAGCTGGCTTGCAGGGAAGTTAACACTGTGCAAGTGGCAAGAGGAAAAGGGAATCATGGAGAACGGATGTCAGAATTAGCCAGTTTTGGAACTGTTGTATCGGCCTGATAGCCTCATGCTATAAGTTACATAATTAAAACTGCACATCTGCAAACACTTCACACACAGAACCAAAGACACGCTCCTGAAACAAACCTGCCTGTTTTTCTGTCTGTTCCAGCTGGACAATGGGCACAAACGAGGGGAAGGCTCCTACAGTCACACAGTCTGGAATGGATGCAGTCTCTCCTGCTCACTCCCTGCCTAGCCAGTGCTCCTCTAGAACCTGCTCCCACCAAAATCAAGGAGAGTTGTGCCATTCGCTTCATGAAAGCAGGCCTGAGCCCTTACTGCCTTGAGTGTTGGAGTTAAAGGGACACTGCCAGCTACTCACACAGAATTTCCCCCCTCTGTTCTTCCTGTCGCTTCTTAGCAGCCTGGAAATAAACCAGCTCTCCCTCAATGCATACAGCGGACAAAGAATAGAGGGGACATGTGGTAGACATAAGGAAGTAGCAGGGCTGTTCATCGTGCTCCATATTTTAAGCAGAAGGGGCAGAACAGTGCCTGTATTGGCCATCAATTTGCTGCAAACAACAGACAAGGAGGTAGTCAGGCTAACAGAACCAGTTATGAAAACGTTAGACAAAGAGCAGGGGTCTGTTTTGGGACCGGCTCTGTTCAATATCTTCATCAACTATTTAGACGTTGGCATAGAAAGTACGCTTATTAAGTTTGCAGACGATACCAAACTGGGAGGGATTGCAACTGCTTTGGAGGACAGGGTCAAAATTCAAAATGATCTGGACAAATTGGAGAAATGGTCTGAGGTAAACATGATGAAGTTCAATAAAGACAAATGCAAAGTGCTCCACTTAGGAAGGAACAATCAGTTTCACACATACAGAATGGGAAGAGACTGTCTAGGAAGGAGTATGGCAGAAAGAGATCTAGGGGTCATAGTGGACCACAAGCTTAATATGAGTCAACAGTGTGATACTGTTGCAAAAAAAGCAAACGTGATTCTGGGATGCATTAACAGGTGTGTTGTAAACAAGACACGAGAAGTCATTCTTCCGCTTTACTCTGCGCTGGTTAGGCCTCAACTGGAGTATTGTGTCCAGTTCTGGGCACCGCATTTCAAGAAAGATGGGGAGAAATTGGAGAGGGTCCAGAGAAGAGCAACGAGAATGATTAAAGGTCTTGAGAACATGTCCTATGAAGGAAGGCTGAAGGAATTGGGTTTGTTTAGTTTGGAAAAGAGAAGACTGAGAGGGGACATGATAGCTGTTTTCAGGTATCTAAAAGGGTGTCATCAGGAGGAGGGAGAAAACTTGTTCACCTTAGCCTCCAATGATAGAACAAGAAGCAATGGGCTTAAACTGCAGCAAGGGAGATTTAGGTTGGACATTAGGAAAAAGTTCCTAACTGTCAGAGTAGCTAAACACTGGAATAGATTGCCTAGGGAAGTTGTGGAATCTCCATCTCTGGAGATATTTAAGAGTAGGTTAGATAAATGTCTATTAGGGATGGTCTAGACAGTATTTGGTCCTGCCATGAGGGCAGGGGACTGGACTCGATGACCTCTCGAGGTCCCTTCCAGTCCTAGAGTCTATGAGTCTATGAGCCCTGGCCACAAATAACAAGCCCTGCTGGGGACTCGGGAAGGGCCTGTTTAAAAAGGTCACTGCATCTGGGAGTGAATCCTGAGTACTGGAAAGCAGGAAGCATCCCACCATCTTGGAAAGGGCAAAGAAACAAAGCCGGAAATCTTTGGCCCTGTGATTAACAGCTCTTCTGATGAGACCTTTGGAAAATGACTAGCGATGGCCTAAGAGATCTCTCCCAGCTCTGTCTTCTATGATGGACCGGGGACAACAGGAACCAAAGGCAGCATTTCCAAGGACTACATCTTGCGGTAGCTCATGGCAATACGCTCCACTACCACAGCGAATTCTAGCATGGAAAGCTCAGCTCTCTGGGTTTGGCGCATTGCAGCTGTTGTGACCTCTTGTGTGGGAACAGAGCCGTGCTGAATGTTCCCATACACATCCCAAGAGAGCAGCAAGCCAAGATGTGGTGTCAACACACGGGCAGCATGGCTAACTCCGGCATGTTGCCTTTTCCATTTGCTAGCAAAATCTGGGAACAATATGCCTGCTGAGCCCCAAACCAGCCCACTTCTCTATGCCTACACAGATCCTTGTGACAAATTCTGCATTCCCGCACGCAACCTGCTAGCATTAGCTTCCTCTCCCCTGTTCTAACGTCACACCCAGTGCTTCCTCATCTCCCTGCAGTCCTAATCACACCCAGCCTTTCATATTCAAGCAAACTCCACCTCTCACCGCTCTGCTAAATCCACCCCAACACTTTTAAACAGTGCTGATAAATTCTGGATCAGCATTTAGTGCAATCAACCCCCCACCGGAAGGGAATGTCAAAAGCCAATCTGCTCTTACCTCAGCAGTATTGCAAATGAGACATTGCACTGCTGAGCCAGATTTGTCTTCCAGGCTCAAGAGAATGTGAATATTTATAGCCCACCTAGAATCAGGCACATTTTGTACAAAGAGTCAATGAAGTTCAGATAACGCGTGACTGTTTAAAGATGACGGTGCATAACCCCTAATAGAATGTCTGGCAGCCAAGGCTGGAGGGGCAGCTCAAGGCTAAGTATTGACATTTTTTTAAAAACAATCAGGCTTGAGCCAGCTTAGTTACATAAATACAATACTTTTTTTAAAGGGGAGCTTACGTCTGATTGGCTGAGGCATACAATAGGATTCTGCTCTTCCCCCACAAGGGAATCTAAATGCAGCATGTCAGGAACGCTGAGCAATTCAAACTCTAGTGCACCAACGTCTAACAGGTAAAATGATTCAATCTGCATCAGTCATTGGATACGCTAGAAACGGAGTCACGGTAATGGAATGCTGTCAGAGGATCAAGTGTCCTGCCTTGAAAATAAACGACTCGGCTTCACTCCGACACACAGGTAGCAGCGGGAGGGCATCACGCTCTGACAACCTTCTAGTTCATTGACATTCTCTCTGAAATATGCCTAGCCGACACTCAGATTCATGGGGCGCGAAGGGTGGGGAGAATGTAAAGCCCTGTGCTAACAGAGTGAGATGTTTAATATACTGGCATAGGGAGAAGGAGGACACTGGTTCTCCTGCCCTGCAGGAATGTTCATCATTCCCATCCTGCGGCCAGACCTTGTGGCAAACGCTGCTATTGTCCCACGACTTCATCAATGTCCACAGGACAGGAATTCCCTCATCTGCTGTTCAAAGGCCACAAGCTTACAAACACTTCAATCCACCAGTAGGTGCGTTAACCTGTAAGTGCCAAACACTGCTCCACAGCCAGGTGTACCAAGGAGACACAGGAGTAGCTGCCTAGCAGGAGTGCATCAACTGTGCTGGGTCTGGAGCAAGTGGCTGCAGTCAACCCAAGGGAGGGCTAGGTTCACCAGATCTGATCCCGCTTAAACCTCGGGTTTCCTTCAGCTTTGTCCGAGTGAAGCTGAAAAGCCAAACAAATCACCAGATAAAACTGCCTAAATATTTGCTCTTCAGCAGCATTTTTATTCCTGGGACAAGACCACTCTGTCAGGGATGAGTCAGCAAAGCCCAGGAGAGGCCAGGTCCAGCAGAGAGAGGAAAAGCATCCCTTCAATCAAGCCCCAGGTGGGAGCTCTGGGAACCTCCTCCGCACATCACTGGTTAAACCCTGTGAGGTGTGGCGGGGCAGATGGGGCACGGAAGGGGGTCTTAGCAGCCTTGAGACAACTCACGCCTTGTGCTGTGAAACTAGAGTTCTACATCCCCTTCCCTTGCTGTCACCTTGAGCCATCCCTCTGTCCCTCCATTGGCACGACTCACATGGGATTTCTCCCCCTCCCCAAACACGTCAACCCCGTCCTCCACTGAACCACTGAGTGTAATCCCATGACCATCTGGCCTGCTCCTTCACCTTGACCCTCCAGGGGAACAAGTTGGACTACTGCACCCCACAAAGAACCATAAAGCAGCCTCTATTTAGGATCTGCAGGAAGAAGGAGGAGGAGGAGACGGTCCTAATCTTAATCAGGCACCCAAATATAGCTGTGTCACACACTTCCATCACATCAGGTCACCCCATGGCACAATGCTGCACAAGAAGAAAGATCCCACCAGTTCCTTCCATCACTGCAGCTTGGAAACATGCTCCCTGCATTCTCACATTTACCCTAGTGGCCAAGGCCATGATCCTACCCTACCCTCCTCAGAGCAGAATAGGACATGGGGACTTAACAGAGCATTCCCTAAGCACTGCCACATGTTTGTGCTTATACATTTAGGGACACCCCTCCTCTTGCAAAACTAAATGCAGGGAAGCGAACTAAAGCCCAAATTTCTTCATAGGGACGACTCGGGAGAAACAGCGTGAACCATTTGACATGTAGTTGGCCATATATTTCATCCCAGGACATTCCCCTTATTTAAATAGGGCTGCGTCCTGAGCACTGCTGGTCACCAGCAGCTACCAGCGATGTTGAGGGGAATGAGAAGCGCTTAGACCCTTCCAAGTGCACTGTGTGTGTAGAGCTATAACTACGTAACCTGGGCTCTGGAGCTATTCAAAACAGCGCCGTGTGTTTCTGTGACAATGGGAAAAGTGCATTTTTCAACCTCTCCTAAGACTCCACAAGAAGTTAACTGTTGCTGTTCCAAACTACACAGCAACAGAGTCACCTTTCAGCAGAGACCAGCGTGACCAAGTTCAGCCTGAAAGGTGAAAGTTACAAGGAACTGAAATATCCAGGGGTTAGACTAGAACCTGTTCTGCAATCATGGCTATCGTAGTCACTATGGGGATGTCTCCACTGCACACAATGGCCAGGTTCTGAGTCTGGTTTGAGCCTAAGCCCCACTTCCATCCACACCTGACAACCTGACTCAGGATCCGGGTCCTAGGACCCTGTTAGTGGGACAGGCCAGAGCCCAAGTCCTGCTGTGAAGCCCATTTATTTTGCATCACAGATGCACCTCAAGCCACAGACCCAAGTCAGAAGGTTTGCAGAGTGCAGTGTGGACGCATTAGCACAGCTGTGACACAAGTGCAGGCCTAGAAACACCGAGTCTGCAAGCCCAGCTCCCACAGACCCAGGTTTCCAAGGCAGCACAGACAGACTCTCAGGCTCCTGCTGTAATTATGACATACGCTCTAAGTGCTGTGTCTGGCAACTCAATCTTCTTAACAGACTGTCGTGGAAGTTCAAGCAAGTGGGTTTAAATCAACAGCTAACGATAAACATCAGCCGTGGCGGGATGACTCTGCAAGCTTCCAGTGTATAGTAACAGTATTGTCATGCTTCTTTATACCCGAACATGGTGGGTGACTCTGACTGGTTCTGTTCAGGGAAATCTGAAACAAAACTTTTCAGGCTGTGGAGCTGCAGGCGTGTCTGACCTTTAACAATATCTCCTGGGAGCACCCAGCACAAGCCCCATTGCATGGCTGCTAGCTTCAGTCTTACCTGGTTATTTCCTCTTTCAGAGCAGCAGGGTCAGTGGGATAGAACTTCACACGGAAACACATGGTGAATGGAGGCTGGGCTGCAGCGTAAAATGACAATGTTACGGTCACTTGAATTGTATCCGTGCAGAGCAAATACACCAGAGCCTTCCTCAGCTACTAACCCAACTAAAGGAGCTAGTCAAATCTTTTCAGGTCCAGATGTGGCTCCGCAGTTACATATCCCCCCAAAGCACAGGCAGAGCGCTCATTAACAGCATGGGCAGTTGAGATCACAACTCCCCAGGCACCCAGAGAAAGGATGGGCCTCAAGCACCTCCCTTTGTCATAATGGCAAAAGAATTCAATGGGGAAGCTAAGAGCCCTTTTTTGCCCCCTGTTCTGCGCAACGATTGTGGTATAAATAACAGTCCAGAGTCCTCCAGGCTTCCTACACCCCTAAGAGTACATGGAAGACACTGCTTGAAATCTGAATGGCCTGTCTGTCCGCTCCCCCAATCCCTACCCACACACACACCCCCCATGTACACATTATAGGCTAGACTGTGAGCTGGCCTACACAAACACAGAAAGCAGGAGGGGTCAGGAAGATGATCCCCACCTCCACCTTAGCCAAGCAAGGCTGCTCATGACAGCAGTCGTGGTGCTCCTACCCTTGGCTTCCACTCTACAAGCAGGATGCTAAAGACAATGGAGAAGGACAGGGAGGGGATGGGGCTTCCACCACACAATGCCCCTGGCTGCTCCTGCACTGGCCCATGGAGTGGAGGGACAGCTAGGAGGAGGGGGGGTGATCTCTGAACCACAACTCAAGGAATAATGGGGCATTTCCAAAGGGGGTTTTCCTTGGGCATCCATGGCTGTGCTGACAGTACATGTGATGGTATCTGTTGTGTGGAAAATAAAAGTTCACTTTTCCTTGCAAAACAGGTGGGCTTGCACATTGTTATTTGCTCGCTCGGATCATTTATCCATGCAAGTACCTATTTTATTCAAGCAAACACAGATTTTGCATGTGCAAAATGGACATACTTATGTTGGCACAAGTAGGGGGGCTCAATGAAAATTTGCCCCCAAGAGAATTATTTCATTTTCAACGTAACAGATACTCAGAAGGGCACATTCGCTAGGTGATGCACAGGGAATAAGCCACACGAATCAAGTGGCTGAACCAGAGGGAAATGCTTATAAAATTAAGGGGACATGCACAGGAGCCATAGGAGATCTCCATACACAGATGCACAGTAAATGCAATGCTTACCTCTCATCTGCTTCACAACAGACTTTGTAAACTCCAACCAATGCTGAAATGAAAAAGAAAGATTTTTTTAAAAAAGGACCAATAACAAATACCCTCTTGTTCATGTTGTAATGCCTCTTCTTTGGGGTAAAAAGAAAAGAAAGAGAAAAAAATGGGTTGAAACAGAGATATGTTTCTTTGAATGACCAATACATTATAGAGAAAAAGACCATGCAGCAAGGTCAGAATTTTAAAATGAGGGGGCCTGATATTCCACTGCCTCACATCTTCTTGAGTTATTTACACCTGTCCAAGGCGGGTACACAACAGTAACAGGCTGTACAGGTTTGCCATGGGTGTCAATAGCCAAACAAAGAGTAAGGCAGTAGAGTATCAGACTCTAGCGCATCAGATGCAAATCCCAATCACCACAATGACCAGCCACTGGGATCCTGACTTTGTTAAAGTATGTGGAATATTTTAGGAACATTTGTTCAACCAGCTGCGTAGTTCGTGCCAGCTCACATGGGGGTGGCAAACTCTAAGACGCCAGGAAATCAGAAGGTGAGACTGATACTTCACAAAGGACACAACACTCCATCCAGCGCAGGCAGTGCAGCTTCCCTATGATATAGGAGGAGCAACGGCTGCAGTAGGAAAAGAGTCAGACGAGGCAGCCTTCAATACCATGGGCAGGGCTAGCAGACAAGCTGAAAAAACAAACCTCCACCCCACTCCCATAGGGTTTAACACTGACAAGGACAGCACACCTGGAAGAGCGAGCTGCTGGTATGTGCTAGGACTGTTGGAAATCACTGGGCCCGGCCACGCGGATCAGACAATAATGATGGGTGCCTCTGAGCAGGCCAGGCCAGGAATCAGCGACATGGCCTGGCTCATCCGAGCGGAGCAGCAAGGAGGAAGCTTTGTTCTGAAGGCTGTCCCACCTCCAGCGGCTACCCCAGCAACGCACACAGCCCCTGGCTAGCCCGGTCACTCTGTCCTCAGACTGCTCAGACTGTAGCTGTGCTACGACCAGGATGCAGCGGGCATTTCCAGCTGAGCACTCAGTACCTGCAGCACTCTGATGGGTCTGACTGGAATCACCTCATTTCCCAAAGGAAGGCTCCACCTCTGGGTAAGTGGCCCCCTCTCCGCTCCTTCTCAGGGCAGCACTAGCTTGGCTGCACTGAGGCCTGCATCTGGGCTGCTGCTCACCCCGCGTCAACTGGGGGCATCCCCTGACCTGGGGAGGAGTTACATTTTAAAGGAACTTGGCTCCCTGCAATTTGCAGGCTGAGAATTGGCCTCTGATCAGCACCAAATACGACAGGGAATAAGATGGCATCAGTGGATGTAAAATGTCTGCCTAGGATCAGTGTCTCTGTTTAAAATCCACCCTGTAGCACAAAAACATCTTTCAAGGCATTTCCTTCCCTCTGGCATCCTGGGGGGCGGGGGACAGAGTAGCTGGAGGGAGAATTTCCCTCTCTCCCTGGAGTTTGACCAGCCAGCGGTTCCCTTCTGCCCTTGTGCCTTTACACCCAGGGAACCCCTGAGAGACCATGTCACATTTCTATTACAATTCTCGCTCGGTGCCTCCGCAGGGATGGACGAGTTTCCATGCTTCCTCTCAGCAGCCCCATTACATCTGACTAGGTATCACCATCCAAGTCCATCTGACATTGGAGTGGGAGCCTTTTATCTTGCCGTGTTGAGCAAGAACTCTGTTCTTCTGCTGGCATCTCGCAGCGCTTTCCGAGGTGAAGTACAAGATTGTTGGGAAATATTTCTAGCTGCAACATCCCAAGGTCAGGTGCAGTTTTCTATTTGTGCCAACAGATCAGCCAGGTTACGTGCCAAACCCATTCATCTTTGGCTTGAGTACCTTCCATTAGCCGGCATCTTGAGCTCCATATCACCTGACTGTCCGACTCCTTCCAGAGCACAGCGAGCTGACAGGACACTGTCAATATCTAGGCCCACGTGTTACACCTGAACAGGTATGTTATACCTGGACATGTGCCTTGTGTTGTGACAACAGACATCCATCCCTTCAATGCTGAATGATTACAACCAGAGCCCAAAGAGGGGCACGGTCGGCCTGGTCTACACCTAACACATAAGTTGGCCTGGCTACATCGCTCATGCTGCTGAGATGTTAAGCCGAGCATAGCCCCAGTGTAGACTCCTGTCGACCTAGCTGCCGCCTCTCAGAGTGATGGAAGAACCCCATAGGCTCAGCTGCAGCGTTTCTAGCAGAGCCATAGTACTCACCCTTAGTATCGGTCCTGCACTATAAACAAGTAACAGAAACCATTGATGCGTGCTGTGATAAACCCCTCTCTATCTGAAAAACTGCCTCTTTCAAATCGCAGCAGGAGGATTTTTCAGCTACCTCCACGTCTGCTGGATCCCTCCCTCTGTCCGGCACAAACACCTCTCTTTTAAAGGGATGGGTCTTGTTATTTAACTTTGCTGTGGTGCCACAGATACATGCAAACAGCGCTGGGACGTACAATCAGCACAGCTGCGTATGCAAAATGCCATTTTCTGCTTGGCACTGTCTGAAATGACTGATTGAAATCACCCAAGGTAAGCTAGGGGGCAAAAAAAGAACATCTTTAATTATAACATGACAGAGTAGGTTACACTTGAGGCCTGTCTTTCTGGAGTGACTCTGACAGCACCTTCCAAAAAGAAGCCCCAAATTCTTACTGCAGTCAGTTTTTGCAACCATTGCTGCTAACCTTTGTGGCCCAACTTAAAGGGTGATGCAAGAAACTAAAAGATTTCCCTAGGCATGAAGAGGGGCTAACAGATGCCTGGGGAGAGATACCACGAAATAATACAGAAAAATGACAACACAGCAGTCAAGGGAATGGTCAGTTAACACAAAACATTGCAGGCAACGCGAAGAACCGTCCCAAGGAAACAGCATGCATGCCACAAGAGCCAGCGAAGAGTTACCCTTGCTCAAAAGGAACCCGTAACACTTGCATCACGCAGTAAGTACAGTAGCACTGCCACCACCGGAGAAGCCATTCGTATGTGGCCTTTACACAGGCAGGACACGGCACACTCCAGCTAGAGCACCACACCTGCCTGCCCTTTCCTGGAGGGGGATAGCTCAGTGGTTTGAGCATTGGCCTGCTAAACCTAGGGTTGTGAGTTCAATCCTTGAGGGAGCCATTTAGAGATCTGGGGCAAAAATCTGTTGGATGATTTAACTGGAGATTGGTCCTGCTTGAAGCAGGGGGTTGGACTAGCTACCTCCTAAGGTCCCTTCCAACCTTAATAGTCTGTGATTCCTTGAGAGCAGCTCAAGGCCTTAGCTGAGTCCTTGAGGAAGGAGAATTTCTTTGGGTAGCCAAGGGAGGAATGAGATTGAATGAAGGAAAAGGCATCAGGAAAAACCTCCCCCAACAGCAAGACCTGCTGGGTGGTATCTAAGATCCCCGAGGGAAGTCCCACCAGATGGAACACTTCACACTGGACCAGATAAACACCAGGACACCCTGGTAGGGAAGGGCTACAGGCTCAGGGCACCTGTCATTAGAAGCCATCACCAATTTTTATGGTATGAGAAAAATTTCAAACCCCTGTTTCTGGCTCCTCAGCAGTTCGTTCCTTACCACAGTCTCTCAAACAACCATTTCTAAACTGCTGACGGTTCGCAGCTACAGGGCAGTTTCCTTGCCAAGCCTGGCCATACTTCACACATAAATACGTCTGCAACAATATCAGATACTTTTTCTGTATGGCCCAGAACTCTCTGTGGGGCATGTGCTCGGCTGGTACAGTCACACTTCCTGGAGACTGGGAACACTGGAGTCAGCTTTGTGCCTCCGAACTCATCCCAGATCCGCTGTGAAGGCAGTATGCGAGCCTGGCTGCACGTTTCCAGCAAGCCCCTGCTGCTGCCCATGCCTCAGATCAGTCACGTCTCTGAGCAGCAAAGGTTTGCTTTCCAGTAAGAAATATTTACTCGTGCAGCAGTGATAATGGATTGAGGAGGCAGCCCCATTCGTCAGGTGTTAAATGCAGCGCTTTTAACCGAGAAATGCAAAGCCTAGGCAGCTCTTTAATAACAAAACTGACACAGTTTAACTGCAGAGGTTAAAATGATTCCTGCTCAGCCCCCTCGATTCTGGTCGCACTGAAGCCAGTCTGACACCGGGGTCACTGCACTGATTTCTGTTATGTCTCCCATAATACACACCAGCCAGTCGTGCTCTTTCATGGGACTGCAATGGCTGTCATTGGCTCGGAACACCCCCAAGGAAAGCAACAACAAAAAGAATGACATTAACACACCCCAAGGGTGCTGGTAACTCTCTGAGGCCAATCCTGCCCATTTCAAGGGTTGGCCTCCAGCTGACCAGCTCTTTTTGAACTCTGCATCCAGAGTCTTCCAGGCCTTAACGATGCCATAACCATACACACAGCCACGTGAGTTCTCAAACTCAATGCACAACTTCGAGAGCATTCCTTCTGATCTTCGCATGGTCAGTGATGTCAGGACCAAGCCCAGGACTTTTTTCACACTAAATGCCATTATAACTTCAGTTTGGACAAGACAAAACAGCTCATATTCTCCATGTCTCCATCCCAAACCACTGTGTAGACATTCTGATAGAAGAAACAATGTTTCCGCTTGATTCTATTAATATATACTGAGAAATTCCCAAAGGCACTTCTTAGCCTTTGTGTGGACTCATGGTGCATGCAATTTTCTGTATGGTGCTTCCTTTCCAATGGCCATGCGAACAGACAACACACTCCAGTGTATCACACACAGGCCTTATCTGTACATATATTTAAAGAGGCTATTTGCCAACAAGCAGGAAAACAAAAAGGCAGCACTACCAGAGTGGCAGTTAGTTATCAGTCAGAATCACTGCAAGAAAAATGTTGCTCTCCACCGTCAAAGAGCTACCACACTTTAGCCCATTATGAATTCAGCCACTCCTTCTAATGAGGTTATTCATCGCCCGTGACACTGACAAGCAGGAAGAAAGGTCGGAGAGATTTCAGAGAGCAGCATGTAAGCACAAGTGCCCAGAAGAAAACTTGCAGGGTTAAGGAAAGGCACTGGGAGTCAGCTGATCATGAGCGCACAGGAAAGACATCGAGGCCACTGATGCTGCTGCATCATCGCTAGCCAGGAAGTTAGCCAGGGGGGACCACAAAAACCAACGAGTGCCAAAGAGACAGCAAGCAAAGCCTCCTGAGCACTGGTGTGTGTTCCACTGGGAGGGGAAAAGGAGACAAGTGAAAGATCCCCATGCTTAGTGGAAGTTAACCATAACAGCTGTGCAACAAGGACAGCTCATGGCACCACCTCACTCTTCAGGGAACTATGCTGTAAGTTCTCTTCCCCTGCGTATCCTCACTGTTTCTCAGACGCAGCAACGGGTGCAGACTGAGCAGGAACAGAAATTACTCCTGTTCTGATGCTTTTGGGACAGGTCTTGATCTCAGCAGCAAACCCAGTGCTACCATAATAGTGAAAAACAGTTGGTAGGCATGCAGAGCTTCCAACCCATCCGTTTCAGGAGCCCTCATGGCATACGCTGTATGCTGGCACATTCTGCATTCTTTAGGTGTGTTTAAAGGAATATTAATCTAATGTAGAGAACTAACCTTGAGAAATGGCAGAAATAACTCACACACATATTCATTGCCCAAACATTTTACTTATTGGCGACACTGTGATATTCATTATACGCAGCCACAAAAGTGACAGCTCAGCAAGTCCCTGTTCCTGCAATAACACTTGCTCTTGTGTATTCCTGCACCTGGGCAGAGCTGTTTTTGACTTGAATGGGACATTGCAAAGGTGCCTGGATCGGTACTGGCAGATGGCACTGTGCGATCAGCACCCATCATCCTGATGTCTGAAACAAGCTCAAGAAGGCAGTGCACAGCCAGTTTCTAACCTAGAAGTCTTCTCTACCAAGCTTCCACATACTGTGTGGTTTCTTCTCATGCTTTCTTGCCCCAGGTAGCAGCTGCTCTATTTCCTACTCTAGAGGGGATTGGTGCATGTCCGTCTCTATGTGAAAACGTGGTTCTACTTGGTAAAGCTACTCTGAAAAACACGGGCACTAGGAAGTTCCATGTCTGCGTCTCCTTTTCGTCCACACGTATCTGCTCGTTTTACAAATGAAAAGATATTTTTCCCCGTCAGTGCGAGCTCATCTCGGGATCTGAGAGTCCTGCTGAGTTCTTTCCAGTTCACACGTCGCAGCCTATGATAAAGATCCTGCAGTTGGAACTAAGTGATTCTGTTGCTGATGCATGAGCTAGATACGATCCAGCTCCCCCTCAGAGCTGCACAGGCTCTGAAATGCTTGAGGGAACAGAAAGCATCAAAATGTATGTTTGCAATGAAAGTAAGCAGATGAGACTCCTCACCTGGTAAGGTGTGAAGGAGGGAGACAGCTGGCTTTTTGACTGACAGGTGGACCACATCACCCTGCTAATTAACCCATTGGGGTAGACACAATTTCTCAGGCTGGTCTTCTTGTAGATCAGCAGAGACAGGAAAAGCTATAGAGAAAGACTCCTGACAAAGGGCTGGTTTGATCTCGAATTCTAATTCTAATTCCATTTATTTCCCTATTTGTTTTGCATTGTGGTTGTTGGTCACATGAAGAACAACAATTCTCTCTGACTTTTTTTTTAATAGTGAATCACTAAGAAAAACTACAAATACAAACCCCAGACAGGCAGGGTATATTTTCCCAGCTAAGGAGTGTGATATGTACCTGGAGCAGCACTGCCTTACAGGTTTACTGTAGGGAAAATTCCTCCAGACTAGCCAAGCATGTCTTGGAACAGATCTTAGCATAGCTCGTAACTTACCCTTTGCTTGTCTGGGTCCACAAACCGAATTCCAAAGTAGTCTTTCTCCAGTAAGTTTAGGTGATGGCAGAGAAGGTCAAACAAATACTGACCCTTGGCATCTCTCTGTAAGATAAAGAAACTGCATTTACAAATGGATAGACAAACGCCCGCTACATTTAACTAAAAAGTAAAAGCAGAGCTCCTGTAGAACACTGAAATACTTAACAGCACGTCCAGCAGGTTTCGCGTTTGGAGATGGTGAAGGATTTGCAAGCGGGAGCATGACATACCAATACGCTCGGACATCTGAAACCTAGGATCATATTCAGGTTTGGTTTAATCCCATTAACTTCACTAGAGTTATTATATCACTGCTGAATTCATCTCAGCGGGTCACGTTCTGCTCTCCCTTACACTGGTGCAATCGCAGAGAAGTCCCATTCACTTCACTGGGGCTGCACAGGTGTAACAGAGCAGAACCCAACGTGTTTTTATCTTATTGGTCCTGGCCTGAGAAATGTAAAATCATCACACTAAGCACTCAGGATTAATATTAACAGGGATGTTTCCGGGTTCTGTGAAATACTCAGAACCTTTTGCAATCAAGTGGAGTCTAGCTTAGGTTGACAAAAGAAGGATGCTCTGAGTCCAGGCTGCTCCACACCGACTTACCCTGCCAGTGTCTAAGGT
The DNA here is from genome assembly GCF_025201925.1 of Gopherus flavomarginatus. Taxonomy (NCBI): domain Eukaryota; kingdom Metazoa; phylum Chordata; order Testudines; family Testudinidae; genus Gopherus; species Gopherus flavomarginatus. The sequence continues at coordinate 91,218,251 of NC_066625.1, read as the reverse complement.
TTTAGAAGAACATGTGATCTGAATGATCAGATGTGCTCCAATATTATGCACAATGGAACAAACTATCAACCCTAACTGAATTATTTTCCTTCTGTTGCTCAGCTCAGACTCTACCAACTCGTCGGCCACTAGTGATCGATGCCCCAATTCAGCATCGCATTTAAGAACGTTCTTATCTTTAAGTACATGCTTAAAACACATTGAAGTTAAATGTGTGTTAGTATGTGCTGAACTGGGGCCTCGGCATGCTTACTCCTTTCCCTTCGCTAACTCCAAGCTGCTCCAGGCTTCTGCAGGAACTGGCACTAAATCATTCAAATGGCCTCATTTAATTTTATATCAATCACCATCTATAGGATGATTTCCCAATTCAATAAAAACCTCTTTCAAATGTTCGCCGAGTATGTGCCAGTATTTGCATCCAGCCAATCTCATCCTCATTCCCCAACAGACTCCTTGCAGAAGAATAATGCAGCCTGTAGTTCTGACACTTCACTAGCAGGCACGTAATTTATTAGTAAGAAAACTGCTTCTAAGTAACTGTGTTTCACTTTTATCATGGAATGGCTGTCACTGGGGCCAGTCCACCCTAATTAAGAACAATGATGATGCTCTGAAATGCTGTAATTACATTCCTGGATACTTCTAAGGGAATGTTTTCACTGGTTTTCACAAACATCTTGCCAGAGATTCACGTGTCTGTTTTCATAAATTTCCTGCTTTTAGTAATTTTCCTTTCACTTGCTTCAATAATATTTATCGTTTATGTAGCACTTTTCAAACATTAACTCTCACAATCCCCTGTGATGCCGTCCTTTGTTCACACATGGAAACGGAGGAAGGGGTTTAAGCCATTTGTAGAGCCCTGTGTGGATACCTGCTCCCCAGAAAGTGAGGATATCTGCAGATTTGCAGAGCTGCAGCCATTTGCCTGAGGACTCAGGGTGTTATTAGCACTGGGATTAGAACTTGAGAATGTCCAGTTTACAGTGCTCTGCTCAGACCATGGTATCGCACCTCCTGATTTCTGCTGTCCAGTCAAAACCATCTTCTACATTACGTTGCTGTGACGAACTGGGAAAGTTCTTAATGTTTTCTCTGAATACTGTGTTGGTGCCTCAGTGTCCCCATGGCAGTTCTTAAGTATCTGGCAGAGCAAAGGGCCAGTGCACCTAAATGCCTGACACACTGTCTCCTAGCAACTGATGGCCTGGGCCCCTCCTCTGCAAAGGTGCCAGCTGAAGGTGTTGGAGACAAAGGGATCAGGTGACCTCCTGGCCCGGGAAAGGGGCTGAGGAGAGAGGAGGGGCTGGGAGTGGTGGTTAGTCTGGAGCTGGCTGGGGCCAAGGGTGGAGGGCAGACCTGGGGGTCTGGCTCACTGCCCCCCAGAATGGACCCAGCCGAGGGGTCCGGTTCGCTGTACCTACAAGCTCTGTTATAGACCCTGTTCCTGTCGTCGAATAAACCTCTGTTTTACTGGCTGGCTGAGAGTCACGTCTGACTGCAAAGTGGGGGTGCAGAACCCGGTGGCTTCCCCAGGACCCCGCTGGGGTGGACTCGCTGTGGGAAGCGCACGGAGGGGCAGAGGATGCTGAATGCTCCAAGGAGAGACCCAGGAGGTGAAGCTGTGTGAGCTTCTTGCCCTGAACAAGTCTGCTCCTAGGGAGAGGAGGCTCCCCAAAGTCCTGCCTGGCTGGGTGGGGAGCAGTTCTGGAGCATCGCCCGGTGACTCCGTGACAACTGGTGGCAGCGGCGGGACGTACTGCACCCCGTGAATGGCGCTGCTTGCAGTAAGTGACTGGGGAGCAGTAAAACAAAGGAGGGATAATGAGGACCAGGCATGCTGAAGGCTCAGAGTGGGACGGTTTCAGGGGGCAGTTAACCTCTGGGAGTGTGTGACCAGCGAGAAGGACTGTTGGAGTAACGGGGTCCCCCTGAGGACTGCAGCGAGCAGTCTCAGGGGCGGAGGAGCTTGCCGCTCGACCCTGGGAGAGAGAAGGATTTTTGCAGTAGCAGGGTTCCCCGGGGGATTGCAGGAGCAGTCCCAGGGGCGGAGGAGTCTGCAGCTCGACCCTGGCAAAGAGGTGGTGATCACGAGAAGGGCTGGCACACCAGGGGTTCTTCCTGGAAACCATGGGGGAGCCAAGAGCACACAGGCCTGTGAGTCCAGAGCCACTTGGGAATGGTGAAGTGATGGCCTATCACCAGCTCCTTGAGAAGGACATTGTGATCCTGTGCACAAAGAGAGGGTTACACATGGGGAAATTCACCAAGGCACAGTTAATCGTGCAGTTGGAGGAGAAGGACCGCTCTGAGGAGCAGATTCCTGGCCCAGATGGGGCTACAAGAGGATCTGAGAGCAGCTGGAGCATCAGCCAGGCATCCCCGGGAGTCTGGTCCCCAATCAGACGAGGGTCTTCACGATTGGGTTCCCCATCAGGAGATTGGAGACGGATGGGATGGGAGCAGAGCCCGAGAGAGCAAGAGGACCGTGAGAGAGAGCAAGAGCCCGAGGAAAAGCTGCAGGAGAAGCAGCAGCAGCGTGGACTGGTGATGGTGGATCAGAGAGACATAGGGGGCTGCCCAGGGGTTAGTGGGGAAACACGCCTGCGGGGGCGAGACCCTGGGACAGAGAGAACTGTGGTGGTGCAGCCCCAGATGCTGAGGGACTGTGGGACCTGGGTGAAGTTCCCTGGGGTGAAGCCCCTCGCCCTGCCTATGGCCCAGATCCCTGTGCAGACCCAGGAGGGGTTGGGCTGGCTGGTCGTTGGGGTTCTCCAGGATATCGGCTGGGAGGCCCTGTTGGGGGGTGACTGTCTCCCCTTGGGACAGGATCCAGGCCCCGCTCCTGTAACGGCCGAGGGTTTGAATTCAAATCCAGGGAACCAATTGGCTAGGATGGAAATGGTCAGTGGAAATGCAAATGACCTGGCTGGCAGGGGGGAGGGGCTGCAGGGCTCAGGATACCTGCCTACCTGTAACCAGCCCCCTGGGGCTGAATGGGAGGGAGAGATGCTCCCCGCCTCCCTGCACACCGGAGAGGGGGCTCACGCTGGCTCTGATGCTGTGACCAGAGCAAAGAGCTCGCTGCCTGGCCCCACTGGGACAGCAAGGGCAGTGCTGAGCACGGGGGCAGCTGAGATCCCAGCTGAGTGGGGGGACACCCGGGCAGGGCAGGTCAGCTGCCAAACAGGTTTGCCTGGTCCAGACGCGCTGCTGGGAAGTGATTACACAGCAGGAAGGGAGCTACCAGGGACAGGGCTCAGGGGGGCTGTGACTCCAGGCCCAGCCAGCGAGAGGGAGCAGGTCCCACTCCCTGCCCCAGCCGCTGAATCCCAGACCGAGCTGCAGAGGGATCCCTCCTTGAAGAAGCTGCAGGAACTTGCTGGCCACAGCACTGCAAACCCCCTTGGGGAAGGCTGCAGGGACAGAGTCCTGCAGGAGAAGGGATTCCTGTCCTGGGAATGGGCTCCCCAAGGGGAAGTAGAACTGGGGGGAATCGGGAGGCAGCTGGTGGTGCCCCAGGAATCCACAGGGTTCTTCCCGTTCGAGCTGCTGGATGGGAGGAGAGTGAGGGGACCCCTGGACCTGAAGAGGGAGGATTGGATGGAGAAGGGGGAAGACCCCCGGGGGGATCTCTTCGCTGAGGTGGGAGACAATCTCCCCATCAGGTGTTTCCCATTCAGAGTCACTGGGAAAGCAGCCCAGAACCTGGAGAGAGAGGTCAGGGACATGCTGCCTTTAGATGGGATCCAGCCGTTTTACAGCCCATGGGCCTCACCCGTGGGGCTGATCCCCAAGGGAGACAGGATGATCTGGTTTTATGGGGGCTATCAGAAGCTTAAAGCCATCACAGTGTCCGATGCCGACCCCATGCCTAGGCCTGGGGAGATTCTAGACAAGCAGAGGGAGATGGAGAACTTGGCCCTGGCAGACACTGATAACATGTGCATCTTTAGCCAGACCTGGGAGGAACAGGTGTCCCAGGTGAAAAGGGGGATGGGCTGCCTCAAGGAGGTGGGACTGACCTTAAAAGCTGGAATGTGTAAGGGGGGACGGCAAAGGTGTTGTGTCTGGGCCACAAAGTGGGAAGCAGCTGCCCAAGCCCAAAGCTGGCCAAGGCCAAGAGGGGGGCTCTTAAGTGCTGGGAGAAGACCCCGTCCCAGTTTGAACCCCAGAGGTATTGGGGTAGCAAAAGGGTTCAAGCCGCATAAACCTTCCTACATGCGGCCTGCAAGTGCCATCAAGCACACCCGACCTAAGGGAGGGCGTGAGACTGGACTGTCCTGGTGTAACTCACACCAAGGAATGGGAGAGATGCTGGGGCATCCATGGGAACGTTGGTGGGTTCGAACTTCCCCAGGTCACTGGCTGGAGTGACCTCGCTCAGTTCGGTCTCGAAGGGGGGAGAGATGTGACGAACTGGGAAAGTTCTTAATGTTTTCTCTGAATACTGTGTTGGTGCCTCAGTGTCCCCATGGCAGTTCTTAAGTATCTGGCAGAGCAAAGGGCCAGTGCACCTAAATGCCTGACACTCTGTCTCCTAGCAACTGATGGCCTGGGCCCCTCCTCTGCAAAGGTGCCAGCTGAAGGTGTTGGAGACAAAGGGATCAGGTGACCTCCTGGCCCGGGAAAGGGGCTGAGGAGAGAGGAGGGGCTGGGAGTGGTGGTTAGTCTGGAGCTGGCTGGGGCCAAGGGTGGAGGGCAGACCTGGGGGTCTGGCTCACTGCCCCCCCAGAATGGACCCAGCCGAGGGGTCCGGTTCGCTGTACCTACAAGCTCTGTTATAGACCCTGTTCCTGTCGTCGAATAAACCTCTGTTTTACTGGCTGGCTGAGAGTCACGTCTGACTGCAAAGTGGGGGTGCAGAACCCGGTGGCTTCCCCAGGACCCCGCTGGGGTGGACTCGCTGTGGGAAGCGCACGGAGGGGCAGAGGATGCTGAATGCTCCAAGGAGAGACCCAGGAGGTGAAGCTGTGTGAGCTTCTTGCCCTGAACAAGTCTGCTCCTAGGGAGAGGAGGCTCCCCAAAGTCCTGCCTGGCTGGGTGGGGAGCAGTTCTGGAGCATCGCCCGGTGACTCCGTGACAGTTGCACAGTGGAAGCTGTAAGATTACCAGTCTCTTATCAAACAGTAAAGCCGCAGAACACCGTACTGATGTTTAAATAGATTTAAGGCCAGAAGAAACGGTCATTCGGTCTGGCCTTTTGCATAATACAGGCCAGAGAACCTCATCCAGTGATTTCTGCATCAAACACAACTTCTGCCTGAGCTAGAGCAGATCTTTTAGAAAGACATCCCGCCGTGGTTCAAAGACCCCAAGTGACAGAGAATCTACCACATGCCCAAGCAAGTTGTCCCAGTGGTTAACTTCCCTCACTATTAAAAATTTGCACCTTTTTTCTACTCTGAATTCGTCTGGCTTCAGCTTCCAGCCACAGGAGCTCATTATGCCATCATCCACTAAAGAGCCACCCAATGTCAGAAATCTCTTCCCCTCTATGTACCTGCAGACTGCGATTAAGTAACCTCTTGGCCTTTTCTTGGATAAACTAAGTAGGTTGAGTTTCTTTAGTCTTTCACTATTTTATGATTCAAGGACTATTTATTTTTAACCTGTTTTCTCTCTCTCCTCTTCTATTGAGATACACTTCTACCCCGATATAACACTGTCCTCGGGAGCCAAAAAATCTTACTGTGTTATAGGTGAAACCGCGTTATATTGAATTTGCTTTGATCCACCGGAGTGCGCAGCCCCGCCTCCCCGGAGCACTGCTTTATCGTGTTATATCCGAATTTGTGTTCTATTGGGTCATGTTATATCGGGGTAGAGGTGTATTAAGAATAACTACTTCTTCCCTTCCTGCTCTACACTGGTTTGCATTGCTGTGTGCTGTTAAAGTCTGTATTTGTCTATAACCAGTGAGGGCTTTAAAGACTCTATGCTGAAGAAACATCCATTCCTAAAAGGAACTTCTAAATTCGTCGAAGCATTGCTGAATTATTGCAGAGCTCCTTTGGAAGAACAGGATGCACATCCAGTCCAACTGCCATTAAGAATGGGACAAGACACCTCCAGAAAAGTAGCAATGTTTAAACTTCATCTGTGTAATAGCACTGATTAGCTCTGCGTCCCAGCATGGCTAAACAGAATGTTTTAAGAGGTATGGCTAGGGGTCTATGCCATAGTATATTTTTTTGTGGTTCTTATGATTCAGTCCCTCCCTGAGTCACTTCAGCTAGTCTGCCAAGAGGAATTTGTATTGGTTCTGGCCAGGTTCTTTACTCAGCTGTATACAGGTGAAGGCACTTCCGCTCTGCATGTGCTGCAGCACATACATCAAACACACGGCAATGACTTCTGTAAGAACCTGAACAGGCTGTCTATGGAAAACAACTTTCTGAACAGCTACCATGTTTTGTAAGGTCCAACGTGCGAAGACAATTTCTAAATACAGCAAGACTGGGAGTTACAGAGGAATTTTGAAGAATCATAGACCTAAAACTGGGTGTATTTTGAGATTATTAAAACCTGAAGCCCCAGTCCTGCAAAGCCTTAGGCACATGTGTAATTCTGGACAGTGAGAGTGGTGCCATTGAAGTCCATTGGGCTGTTGACTGGGTATGAAGATAGGTACATGTGTAGGACCTCAGCGGACAGTGCCTATATATCCTCTAGATTAGAAGTAGGATTACTATTTTTTCAAAACATTCTCCAATCCATGGTTGAAAGGTTGTTTTTTTTGGGGGGGTGGAAGGGGGCAATATTAGCGTAGGACCTACAAAAATATTTGTTACTCTTGAACTTTCTTTGCTCTCCAGCATCACTTAACTAAGGATTGGTCCATACGTAGAACTGTACCCATTTAATCAACAGTGTGATTTAGTATTGATTTAGTTAACCCAGTACATCATTGTCTGTGGACGCCCTTGCATCAGTGTAAAGCTGGCCCAGAAACATTTTGCGGGTGTCAGTACATTTACAGAAACAAGCCAAGTCAATGTAAGCTGCTGTTTTAAAACAATATAGAAGTGTCCACATGATGGGGGTGGGGATGCACTGATGTAACTAAACTCTTTTTTTTTAAACTGATTTAAGATAAACTAGTGCAACTTGTGTGTGTGTAGACAAGCCCTAAGAAACACTATTCTCAACCCTCCCAACCCCCAAGTGCTATGGATGCAGAGGCAGGTGCATACAATGTCTCTTTCTTGTGTTCTGTGCTCGAGAGAAAAACTAAATACTGGTGAAAAACCAAAAAGGGGTGTGTGTCAATTTCAAGATCCATTAGGAACCACAGGGGGAAAATTCACCATTTACCAAATCAACAAGTGACAAGATTGGATGGGAAAGAAATTACAGTTCCAAATTCTGAGAGACTGTTACAAATAATGATGGATTTTCAAGATAATGCTCAGTAAAGTACTGTGCTGATGACTCATTCTGTGGTATATTTTGTGGAGAGGAATATAGTGCTCATCAGGCAAGGGCTAAGAGCATCTTGGAAAGCCAGGTGCAGTGTGAACAAGATGAGCACACGCTTCCCCACCCATCACCTCCAGTGCACCCCTGTTTGGAGCGCAGCACCCATGCCAGGCCAGTTTGGAGGCTAACCTTGCTGAATGGTGCTAGATTCCTGAGGTGCTTTCGTGGCTTTGCTAAAATGCTGCCCTCAGAGCCCACTATGAAGATCTACTACAGGAACTCATGGGCCACCTTTCAAGTGCCTGTCAGCCATTTGCTCTCACCATCAGCATCAAGGCTGTATTAGGACAGGGGGTTCCACAAGATCCTCCAATTACCTTAAATGCAAACCAGCTAGAAGTTGTCCAGAAGTTCAGCTTTTTAGGTTCGACAGTGATCACCAACCTCTCACGGGATGAAAAACTAAATGTTAGCATTGGAAAGGCTGCTACTATCTTTAGAAGACTAACTAAAAGAGCCTGGAACAACTCAAAGCTGACCACCAACACCAAAATGCTAGTGTACCAAGCTTGCATGCTCAGCATTCTCATGTATGGTGGGAAAACATGGACACCTTATGCTCATCAGGAGAAGAGGTTAAACGGTTTCCGCCTACGTTGTTTACGCCGCATACTCAATACCAAATGGCAAGATAAAGTCACCAACGCAGAGGTTCTTTGAAGGTCAAATTTACCAAGTCTGACAGCCCTGCTCAAGCAAAGACGACTGCACTGGCTAGGCCATCTGAGTAGGTTGGAAGACGGATGCACACACAAGGACAGGCTATATGGGGAGCTATCAGAGGGAACAAGAACAACAGGATGGCCCAAATTTTGCTATAAAGACACGTGCAAGCGAGATATGAAGGAATTTGGAATTGATCCTGACCAATGGGAAATCTTGGCAAGTGATTGTAACAAGTGGCGCCATCATCTCCATCGGGGCATCAGAGTCCATGACAGAAGCTGCCCCCCCAAAGCTTGAAGAGAAATGAGCCTGTAGGAAGCCAGCAGCTCCCAACCAAGATACAGACATTCACAGCAACTGCCGAAGATCATTCAAATCTCAGATTGGACTACTCAGTCACACGAGGCATTGTAAACCATCTACATCATAAGCTGCAATTCCCACCGTCTTCCACAGATGAAAAGATGCCAAAAAAAATAAAGACTGAGGCCATTACATTCCTTTTCACTTCTAACCTAATTAGAACCAGAACACATGGATCCCATGCGGTGCTGAGTGCCCTCAACGCCCACTGAAGGTGCCCACAGCATCCGGCCCCAAGTCTCCAGAGGCAGGAAGCTGACATACAATGCTCCTAACCCGGCACTATGATTCCAAAATGGCTGATTTCCAGAGAGCAGGTGCTCAGCATGCTCTGACAATCAGGCCCCTTTATAATGGCTTCGGTTGGGCACCCAAAAATCACAAGTCACATTTGGAAATCTCAAGCCCTGTTACCTGGCTCCAGCAGTTTTCTTGGAAATGACTCCAGGCGTAGAGCTTGCCAGGGGTTTCTCTCACTGCAGTTCTTACTTACCAAGAGAAAAAAGAGAAAAAGTTATTGGGCCAGATTCTGCTCTTACTTGTACCAGTGAGAATCTGGAGCCAGTGCACCACCAGCACTGGATCGGGCCTGTCCATCTGGCACAGTCTTGTTCGTGGTATGCTAGTTCTGAAAGCACTCCAGCACCTCTTTTGCCTTGCCAGACACACTCGGTAACCTGGCTGTGCTTGCATTCTGAAGTCAGCAGGAGCTGTGCTTTAATGCTTTTCATCTTGTGCAGATCAAATGTTGCTTCTGACAGCTGACAGGGCTCCTTTAAGATAACACAGGATCCTATTTTCCTACAAATCCATTTAATGAATACGTTGTTATCTGATCAAATAATCACTCACCAGAAATAGGCCAGGCAATCAGGGAACCCCTAGAGGTCTGTCTCTAGCATGTTTCTTGTGTTTGATACATTATGGTAAATGTCACTGCATTTTAAATCAGTTTTGCTTCGTTTAAAGAGTTAAGAAGTTCAGGCTGGAATTATGCAAATACTGAAATTATTTGTTTACTCCACATCAGCCTGCACTGGCTGCGGTGTCTGACTTTTCCAAAGGGCTAGTAACAAGTATCCCAGAATCAGGCTGGAGCAGTAATGGAAGGGCTGTCCCCTGCCCCTTGCAACAGCAGGCCTGTGTTTCCAAGTATAAACGCATGTCAGGGTCTATTCCGTTTGCAAGTCTGCGGCATTTAATTGGCTCCCATCCTGCTGCAGCAGGTTACTAGTGTCTCATGCAGTCATAGAGGAAAGTCAGCAGTGATGGGGACAAGGAGAGGGACTCTGCTTGAGACACACGGGGTGTGAAGCTCCAGCTCCAGCAGAGAATGAGCCTGTGGAAATCCAGCCGCTGTGTCCAGGGGAGAATGGCAGCGTGACCTGGACACCAAGTGGAGTCCGCTGGGCATGGAAATCAGTGCTCATTCTGTTCTGCTGCTTCAAAAACTTGTAACCTGGGTGGTCACTTACTCTGAGCTTTCTTCAGAGACTCGTGTTGCTTCTACTGGGAAACTGTCAGTCTGCTGTCCCTAGAATTCTCCTGCCTTGTGACCAGGCTGTCTCCTTTACGACCTTGCCGCACGGTCTTTCATTCTTTACTACTTTCCCTGTTCTGATACCTGCCTTACACACCTGCAGTCTGCACAAACCTCCAGAGGCAGAATTCTCTCCAGAGCCAGGATCTGCGAGCACAGTCCTCCTACATGACGGGAGAACTTCACTGGCACTTCTTTATGATGATGCCATGGATGTTTCTGCTTGCCTACAAGGCTACTCTTTGCAGTCTCACTCCTTCCCCCAACAGTTTCCTGGCCAGCATTCTCCTAAGACCTGGCCTCTGCTGTAGACCTGAGTAAATCTTGACAGCTCTCAGCGCTGCACCCAGTTGGTAACTGTTCTTCTTTCTTTCCACCCTTACCCGCCGGAACTCACTTGCTGCACTAACTGGTCTCACTGAGTCACTAACTAAGTTTAAATCAAGTCTAAAGACTCTCCTGTTGCAACCATTATTGATCTGTTTGTAAAGTGCCTGAGACACTGTCGCAAAGGGCGTTAAAGGTAATGGTTGATTCAGAACATACCATTTGAAAAGACTGTTTCAACATATTGAGAACTGAGAGTTGAGAAAGACAAGTGAGTTTCCCTACTGCATGTGCAGAACGTTTTAGAAACTTTGCATCTCTTTGCTGATTATGCAGTGGGTTATGTTGAAAGATGCAGAGTGAGTGTGTGTGTGTGTGTGTGTGTGTGTGTGTGTGTGTGTGTGTGTGTGTGTGTGTGTGTGTGTGTGTGTGTGTGTGTGTGTGGAAAAGCTTAATTTGAACAGACAACAATGTTTCAGAATAATGTATCCCACTGAAATTAGTCAAACCTGGGGGCACCAGCAGTCTACCCTTTGAATCTAATTAACAGTGCACATTGTCACTAGCTAAAGTGATAGCTAGAGTCTGTGTAACCATGGGCCACATTTCATGTGATTTTCAAAACAATGAAGGACCAGTAAACTGGTTTTCAACTTTGTTCTAATTATGGTAACACAAAATGGAACTGGAGTAAGTTTTGTGAACAAATCCACATGGACAAATTTGAGAGGTTCTTATCTATGAGTGGAAACATCCTGCTGCCCATACCCTTTCTCCCAGGCCAAAGATCCCCAAGCATTGTAGCCATGACCCACATGGCAGAGGGGCCCCTCCTCGGCCAGAGCCGGAGCCCATCCCCCAAGGGCAAACTAGAAATACCCCTGCTCCTGAAAGCATATGCTTAACATGTGCAGGGCTTTCCCACACAGGAGGAACCCACAGAGAACGTGTAGGGCATGTTTGTCAGTGGAAATCACATCTGTTCCATTGACTCAGCTCTCTGTAGTGCTCATCACTGTATCATCTAGCATCCCAACCTGATCGTAAAATTTCCTGTGGACTCCTAGGGAGCAGGATTGGGCCTAGGCACTGTGTTCTGTTCTGCACTAGCATTCAGAAATGAGAGGAAAAGGCTGTTGGGCCACCTTTCCCCGTCATTGGTTTGCCATGAATACAAAGGACGTTTGTTCCTGGTGTAACTCCACGGCTCCTGGAGAGTTACACCAGGGATTTACCTGGCCCAGAGTGACAGAAACCACATCAGCTGCTCTCCCTGGGGAGGAGTAGCTGCAAATCTCACTTTGTACGTGTTTGTTTTCTCTCCGATGAGTTTTGTCTGTGACAATCTGACTAGCACAATAAACACCCCCATTCACTAACGTATGCAAAAGGCAGCTCAATATAAAAATTTCCTCTTCTGATACATATTCTCACCAGCAACTGCACACCACACCATAATAACTCTAGCTCAGGAACCAATCCATGCAACAAACCTCGATGCCAACTCTGCCCACATATCTACACCAGCGACACCATCACAGGACCTAACCAGATCAGCCACACCATCACTGGTTCATTCACCTGCACATCCACCAATGTAATATACGCCATCATATGCCAGCAATGCCCCTCTGCTATGTACATCGGCCAAACTGGACAGTCTCTACGGAAAAGGATAAATGGACACAAATCAGACATTAGGAATGGCAATATACAAAAACCTGTAGGAGAGCACTTCAACCTCCCTGGCCACACTATAGCAGACCTTAAGGTGGCCATCCTGCAGCAAAAAAACTTCAGGACCAGACTTCAAAGAGAAACTGCTGAGCTTCGGTTCATCTGCAAATTTGACACCATCAGCTCAGGATTGAACAAAGACTGTGAATGGCTTGCCAATTATAGAACCAGTTTCTCCTCTCTTGGTTTTCACACCTCAACTGGTAGAACAGGGCCTCATCCTCCCTGATTGAACTGACCTCGTTATCTCTAGCTTGCTTGCTAGCACACATATATATACCTGCCCCTGGAAATTTCCACTACATGCATCTGAGGAAGTGGGTATTCACCCACGAAAGCTCATGCTCCAAAACGTCTGTTAGTCTATAAGGTGCCACAGGATTCTTTGCTGCTCTTCTGATAGCAGCAGCAACACACCAATGCCACAGATGCCCTGAAGCTGCAATGAAAGCAGTGTGCACAACGGAACCCACGGCCAGAATGGCACCAACTAATGTCTAGTCCTCACCATGGCTGCTTCTTTATGAGTCTTTCCTGAAGGTCTCTGTGAGCTCCCTGCAGGGCCTCTGCCGCTAACCTCTACTACAGACTATTTGGTGTTCGCCCCTCTCATGCTTATCGATAACACAGAACATAAAACCTGGGCATGGATGCTAGTCAGCACTTCGCTCTATTTACAAACACTGCAGACATTCAAGGGAGGAGTTAAATATTTATAAATCCAGCCTGTTGTCTCCCACTCTTGTATTTTCTGGCTGGAGATACTGTGTGCCTATCCCCTGAAGCCCATTAGAGAAATCTGAATTCACAGCACTGAGACTCAGCAGTAAAGAAGAGCAGATCCACAGCTACATCTCTGCTTGCTACTGGTCTCATCTAGCCAAGTGACACTGCCCCAGCTTATGGCACTGGCGTTCAGGTCGCAGAGTTCAGATCTGGAACTGAATCTGTGACCGGTTGCCTGGGATAGGCCACGCTGATAGCAGACTATCCCCAAAGCTGACGGTTTGCGCTATAATTAGGTTCACCCAGCAAATAACAAAAGAGCTTCTACAGTACCACAGTGGTTAAACTAGAAGCCAAACAACATCCCCTGGAGGCATTCCAGCCCGTGGCTCCCATCCAGGCAACCCAATCTAATACAGTGAGAGGTTACGGAAAATCCATTTCACCATAGGTGAGGTTCATTCTAATCTCAAACAATCGGACACTTACTTACCCCTGGGATCAAGATGTATCTCAGAGCTTACCCAAATATCACGGTGTCAGCCAATCTTCAGTAAACCAACTAAAGATTTAACAGTAAACGAGCAGAGAGTTATAAATGGCTAGTAGATCATACATATACGAATGATTGCAAAGTCCTTGTATCAGGTGTGTAGCAGTGATGGCAGAGACGGCTGGCTTATAAAGTCTTTCTGGTATCGTCCAAAAGATTGGAAGGTGTATCCATAGTTCAAGATGCTCCTTTTATTTGTAAATCCAGAGAATTGCAGCAGGAAAGAGGCAAGATGGAGATTTCTCAGGTGTCGTTTTATAACCTCTGCCATGTGCATGGAAATTTCCTGTCCCAAACAAAGCCCATAGCCCTGGTGAATGGACAGTTACTGTCTCCAGATGGAGTCCAGGGTCACATGAGCCTATCATATGTCCTTTCATGGTTTGCTGAATCACAGAGGGTGGCCATTGGCTCCTCACTGTCTGAGGCATCTGCAGGAAGAGTTATCTGGGCGGGATGAGTTTCTTCAATGACCATTGGGAGAGTGGAGTGTCCTTGATGGGCCATCAACACCTAGCTGTCTAGCCCTGTTGTAAATGTATCTGGAGGGTGTCACCCAGGAATACTACAAAGGTCTAAGACACAAGTCCATAGCCAATATTCATAACTAAGGATATAAAAATGATATCTAGATTTAACCAGGATGGTCATAGTTGACAGATTGTAACTTTTCCAAGGATACCTTACATCAGCAGTTCTCAATCTCTGGGCTGCATGCGGCCCGATTAGGATACAGTTGCAGCCCAGCTGTGTGCTAAAGGCCACCAGGCCATACAGTGAGGTCCAGGCTTCCGGCCCGGCGGGCTTCTGGGGTTGTCAGCTGTGGAGTGGTCTTTGGGCAGCAGGCTCTGGGCTAGGGGTCTGTGGGGAGGGTTGGGTGAGGTGTGCTGTGGTTCTCAACCTGTGACCTACAATGATAAATGGATTGAGAACCACATGATACACTTTGTACAAGATTTATGGCAACTGTATAATCGTGGTAATATCAACGATATAAATGGTCATCTCTAATCATACGGGATCCATCCAGACTTTCCCAAAGTTCAGGAGAGGTCAGATATAGGGTTCTCATTCCAGACTCTCTCTAATTTTGGGAGAGGAGAACTCACATCACTTTCCATGCAATTTCCAACTCCGGTGCAAAAGTCACACTTAAGCATCAGAAATGGGACACTCCCAAAACTTGGCTTGGTACCAGCTATTAATCTGGCTATAGGACTCCTCCTTGCTCATGATAATTACATTTAGTAATTCCAGCTGCAGCATTATCTCCAGCTCTAGCATATAACTTCAATATTAATGACACTATAAAAGTAAAATTCCACTTCCACATGCAATATCAGAGCCCTACCTAACCATACTCAGTGTATTCCAAGAATGAAATTTTAAATGTGATTCTGGGGCTGCCCAAGCCCACAGCTCGATAATCTCAGACCCTTCCGTCGGCAGTCGCGTCAGCAGTTTATCATGCTGGATGGGCTCTGATACGGCATCACCACAAGAGTTTAGAATAGCTAATCCAAAGATACTTTAAACTCTGGGGAGAATTAACTGGTCAAATTCATTGTAGCTCCACAAAAGGACTAAAACGTCCTTAGAATGTCAGTGAATCAGGTTCCCTGAAAGTGAATTTGCTACATAAAACTTCAGTTGCCTGTCCTGACCCTCTTCCTTCACACTGTGCTTCAGTAGGGAAAGGAGAGACTCTCACAAAGAATGGTGAATGGTCATCTGCCAAGACAGCACTTCAGGAACTGGTTACCAACCCCACAACATCCCTGTTTATCAAAAGAACTCGCAGGACTGCCCCTCTGTCACTCTCAGGCACACAAAGATGACTCAACAGAAAAGGAAGTTCAACACCAAACACAAACTCTTTCCATTCCACAGGCACCATTACCGTTGCTCCTGATGCAGACCCTGCACTCCTTCCACACCTTTAACCTTCTCTGCAGTAAATCTGCCCATCGGTCTACGTTTTAATATTATGCTCATCACCATGGTATCTGCTCGCGTGTGTTGCATGATGAACTGCGACAGGGTAGGGCCTCCTGTCTCTCTAACTACCCCTGAAGTTCCACACACAGTGGGCGCCAAGCCAAGGCACCCAGACACCACAGTGAGGGAACAAATAAATGGCTGTCACAACAGACTGACTAATTAACACAGTACACACCTCTTCCCACAAGGCAGAGCTGTTCCCAGGATTTACTACATGATTCAGTCCCTCAAGGACATAGCCAGGAAGCCGAGTGAGGGGTAAGGGCTGGAGAGCAATCTCACATATACACGCACATGGAGGGTTTTAGGAAAATTAATCTGCAACAATCTGTTGACATAAGTCTTGATTGAGACATAAGTCTTGACCTTTGACCTAATGGTGCAGGATCAGGCTGCCAGGGAGCTCTGGGCAGATTGTTTCTCCCAGGCTGCCGGTGTCCATTGTCACACACTGCTCTGCATTATATCAGTATGAGGAGCATGACATGGGCAGTCAGGCTCGGTGGTCTGAGTTGGGAGCCAGAAAGTGGAGCTAGGGTGGGATGGGGTATCAGAACTGGAGACAGAGTCCATAGTCAAACCAAGGGTCAAGCCAGAGTCAGAGACCAGGGGAGGGCAGAGGAGCAGAGACCTGGAGCAAGGCAGGGACCAGGCATGGAGGAGGATCTGGGATAAGGCGGCAGGCACCAGGACTGGACAGGAAGACAGTGCTCAGGAGTCAGGAGAGGAGACAGGGTCAAAATGGCAGCCAGTTGCAGATTCCCCTGCTTGCTCAAACAGCTTCCTGTGCCTCGTTCTGGCTTAAGTAGTGCGTCTGAGCCAATCGGTGGGGCTGCACGTCTCCCCCAATTAGGAGCGGTGTGGGCAGAGCCCTTGGAAAGCGAACTCCGGTGGCTCCGGCAAGCTGCCAGGTGGTGGTCACCGTCTGAGCACTGGGGACCTGGGTTGGGGACCTGTGATCCCTCTCAATCTGCTGCATCACTGTCTTTCACAGGTATCAAGTGATCAGGGTGAGGAGGTCATGTGGCTTGGCCCTGAAATCAGCAGAGAGGGAGCTCACCAAGTAGCAGCCTCCTGCCCTCCAGTGAGTTCCTTCTTCTCTCCACACCATACACCACTCGAACACAGTTACACAGAGACGCGCATGTCGTTAGAGCCAGTGCAGTTGGTGTCTGTGGCTCTCTCCCCCTGCTACTGCACAGAGGGAGACTGACTATCAGACCTGAAGCAGTAAGGGGATAGTGTTAAATAAAATAAATCCTGCTTCAGAGCCTAGTAAATCTTCACCAGGCTGAGTTTCAGTCACTGAAGTCAGCGTGTGGGAAGAGGCTGTCATCAGTCTGTACAGAGTAACGGAGATTCATAGATCCCAAGTCCAGAAAGGACTGTTGTGATCATCTAGTCTGACCTGCTGGGTGACACAGGCCACAGACTTTCCCCAAAATCACTCCTAGAGCGGAGCTTATAGAAAAACATCCCATTGTGATTTTAAAATGGTCAGTGATGGAGAATCCAGCATGACCCTTTGCAAACTGCTCCCAGGGTTAATTATTCTCGCTGTTAAAAATGTACACCTTATTTTCAGCCTGAATTTGTCTAGCTTTGGCTTCTGATTGCATCAGACCTCTCTCTGCTAGGTTAAAGAGCCCATTACTGAATATTTGTTCCCCAGGGAGGTACTTACAGACTAGGATCAGGTCACCCCTTTACTTTCCTTTGTTAAAGCGAAAGCTAACTAGATTGAGCTCCTGGGGTCCACCACTAACTGAGGCACAGCCCTCATCCTTGCTAATTATCCATGCGCCCTGGAAGCCTCTAATCATTCATTCCCCACTGTTGATACCTCTGGAGTGGAAGGCTGGGAGAGAGATGGTGACCACTCTGTCCCCTGTCATGAATCTTTTACTGTCCACTGGTCAGCCTCAAGTGAGGACACTGCGAGGTGTGGGAATCCCACTGCTTTCCATGCGATGGCATCGTAACAATGCAATGCACTCTGCAAGTGTCAAGCGATGCGTCTCAGGATGTGTCTGGCCTCCCCGTTCGCTACTTTCATCTCACACGTCACCTGCTGTCACCTTTCAAGTGCAGCTAAATTGTTTGTTGCGTTCGGAATGTCACTGCAGTTAGATGACACTGGAAAAACATGCAATTGAACTGACAGACTGGCAGCGATTAGCATTAACCATAACTTCGCGCTGCAATTGCAACAATTGTGTCTAGAGACGAGACAAGTAGTTCTGACAAAGCAGAAATTGAGTCAAACCCTTGCCCGAGCCTTGTACAGCACATAACAAAACTCTGTAATGTAAGGGCCAATTCTGATCTCGCTCCCACTGGGGTGACTCAGGAGTAACTCTGTACCCACGGAAGTCTGATTCAGCCATGGATCCTTTCAGCAGTTGCTTTTCCCTAATCAAACTTTGCTGCAGCAGAAACTAAACAAAAAATCCCAACTTCCTGTGCCAGACTGCAAACAGTAAGAAGCCACCTTTACTTAATTAGTTTGACAATTATTATAAATTGCTGATCGCAGGTCCTGCAGGCAGACTGCTCCTGGGCTACTGTTCATCGAGGGGCACTCAATCAGTTGCTATCATTAGCACAGCTGGAAAAATTACAGTTTAGCAGTCACCCACATAGCTTGTGCTAGCATAATGTACAGACTGATGTTGGAAGTGGCTGGGAGAAATCCTAGAATTTCTTGTTACGCGTTCCAATATTAGACAAGGATGGAAAAACCACAATTTTAAGACACTTCCTAGAGCATTTTAAGCAACAAAGCTCAGCTTCTTGATTAGCTGCTGCAGTAACCTCTGCAGCCTACACGGACAAATTTCTGCATCAAGGATAAACATACTATAACATCCCAGCCATAAAAACTACTGAACAGCTGGCTGTGATTCTTTGCATCAGCTGCAGAACCTCTGGAGCCCTGACAGCTCATAGGTCTCTGGCCATGAAATCACCCCACAGGACCTAGAATTTGTTTAACCCCATCAGTTCACTTCAATGCACAAAGTAACAGCAAGACAAAAGAGGAAAACCACAGCAGAGACAGCACCCTTGGATATGGAATCCGCTAGACAGACCAAAGCAGCAAATTTCACAAACCTTCTACGCCACCCCGGCCCGGCCCAAAGAAAAGTTCAGGGGAGTCCATGTGTGCGGCTGAGGTTCAGCCCTGTCTGTAGTACCTCACTAACCATTCCCCACAGACTGCTGGGTACAAAGGCTTAAATATTAAAACGATAAGAGCAGGAGAAGACCAACTCTGCACAGCAACGTTTAAACCCAGACGATCTTTTCATTCCTCGGGTGTGCTTTAGGCTGTGGGCTTTTGATTCTGATCAGAATGAGATATACAAATCTCCCACCCACAAGGACAGGTCTCCAGCTCCCCTCTAGTCAGCACCAGCCGACTGTGCATTAATGTATCTGATGCCTGCATTGTACTGTCTGTAACATCCTCCCACCACGGAGCTCTTCTCCGTGATTCAAGCTAGCAGCATGAACACACATCAAGGGACGATCACACACCAAGAGAGCTCTTCCAGGGGAGTAAGGCAGCTATCGTTCAAAAGGTGATTGTGTAAGCCTGGTGCACGTAACAAGACGGGGGTTTGTGCATAAGAGAACATGGTGTTAAGGGCGCCTTAGCTGCACTCTTAGCTCAAGATACAACTTTAGTTTTGCCCCAACCCAACTCCGGATCCCCCCCACCTCAATCTCTAAAGGGTGCTTTCAACCTGAGCTAGCCACTGGGTCTGTGGGGGAGCTACTCTGCTATGTTCAGCTGGATCAAAGCCAGCGCATGTCCCTCCACCTCCAGCTGCAGTGCAGATGCACCCCGAGTAAAAGGTGGACTCGGGAGGCAGCAGTGGGTAGTGGTCAGTGGCAGGGCTCCAGCAGAGACATTGATTTGCGGCATGACCTAGGTTCCCCAATCTATAATCGGGAACAATTTACCCATCCCCCAGGGAAACTCTGGAGATTGATTTGATAGTGGCTGAGAAGGGCTTGGACAGTTTCCGTGGAACTGCTCAAGCCCTTCAAGTTCGCCACATGCTGCAGGTCCTGGCTGAACAGGGCCCCAAAGTGCCATGCAAACATTAAGTGCAGCTAAGATGTAGCCACTGTATTTAATGCCTTTTTTGTTCGCTCTTAAGCGATCAAACGTCTTTATGGCTCTAAGGGGCTTATTTAGAGAAGAGTGAGGGGGGGGGATTTGTTAGCAGCCTTCAGCTACCTGAAGGGGGGTTCCAAAGGGGCTGTTCTCAGTGGAGGCAGATGACAGAACAAGGAGTAATGGCCTCAAGTTACATTGGGGGAGGTCTAGGTTGGATATTAGGAAAAACTGTTTCACTGGGAGGGTAGTGAAGCACTGGAATGGGTTCTCTAGGGAGGTGGTGGAATCTCCTTCCTTAGAGGTTTTTAAGGTCAGGCTTGACAAAGCCCTGGCTGGGATGATTTAGTTGGGGATTGGTCTTCCTTTGAGCAGGGGGTTGGACTAGATACCTCCTGAAGTCCCTTCCAACCCTGATTTACCTGAGGAGGGATTTTAATAATCTTAAAAGGAAGTGAAATGTGAAGAAAAAGTTGTCAGACCCCAGCTGAAAAATGAAATTGGGGGGAGGGGAGGGAATCCCCTGTTTCTCCAATGAAGCTTGTGTCTCAAGTATCTGTGATTGATCGTTTCTTTGTTCTGTTGCACCCATCCCATGGCTGGGATCCTCAGCAGAACAAGCAGCGTCACGGCTATAGAACTACAGGACGCCTGCTACCCTCCTTGTAACCCCTTTATTTAAAGGAATTTGCATGACACACAAACAGGGCATGTGGGTTCCCAACACTTCTGTTACAGATTGGCCAAGCAAGGCCTTGCAGGGCTGACTTCCCCCTCAATGCTTTAGGCTTCTGCTCTGTCACACGGGCAGTTCTGAGGGAGGAGCGGTGCGGGAGCCTCTCCAGACGAACTGTGAGTCAGACGGTGGCTCCCAGAGCTCCCTCCTTACGCTGGGGGTGGTAATTCACTGTGGCCTGCAACGGAAATGGTGCCAAATGCTACCCCTCTGCTGGCCCATGCGTGATGGGTTGGAGCCATGATTCTGCTCCCTCTCCTCTATACATCTGCACTCGGCAAGGAGGATCCTCGCCCAGGGAGTGGGGGGTTGTAATCACCTTCCTTCCCTTTATAGCTGGATGGGAGGTGGGTCCTGGAACTCGGACCTGTGTCAGCAGACGAGTGACAGTCCAGGAAAGGCTGAGACCCACCAACTGAAATTCTGTAACCAACACCAGCCCCCTAGATCTGAGTGAGTTATTACAGGAGCTCTCAGGGAGCAGGGCCCGTTTGTGTTGGGCACTGGCCATTCACACCTAACGAAACGACAATCCCTGCCCCAGTTTACAGCTCCGGCAAACACTCTGAACCCCTCCGGCGCTGGGAGCGTTTGTGAGATCAATTAGAGCCAAGCCAAAAGCCTGGATCCAAATGCCCCAAACTTTAGTAAGGTTTAGAGCCAAATCTGAACCTGGTAGCTTGAACTCATCTCTAGCTAACATGGTCACGAGCTGGTTAGAGGCACTGTCCCACATGGCAGAGGCAAAGCTAAGAACAAACCCAAGAATTCCTGGCTCCCAGAGTGCTCTTCCCACTGGGACATGCGGCTATTTAACAAGAACTGCACAAAAAGTGTATTTAACAGCCACAGCTCTCAGCACCTTCTCCACTGTAACAACTGTAGGCGAACGAATGAGCTCTCCGAATGGCCCTCTAAATGTGAGGCAAGGAATTAAAGGGAAAACAAGCCCCCTGGGCTACTAGTTAGAAAATAATAAAATTTTCAATGTGTCCACATTTACAGGCACTAGAAAAGTATCAGAGGGGTGGCCGTGTTAGTCTGGATTTGTAAAAGCAGCAGAGTCCTGTGGCACTTTATGGACTAACAGACGTATGGGAGCATGAACTTTCGTAGGTGAATACCCACTTCGTCGGATGCATTCACCCACGAAAGCTCATGCTCCAATACGTCTGTTTGTCTATAAGGTGCACAGGACTCTCTGCTGCTGGCACTAGAAAAGTCGTTCTGTGAAACGAATCTTGCCTTACTTGTCCCTCAGAAAAAGTATAATGACTTCACGCTGGAGATGATGCCACCATAAGCTAATTGTAGCCTCCAACTTTTTTCCCTTTGGCTTTCTGAGATGAATAAGCATCAAACTGGCAGATGAGGAGGAAAAAACAGCAAGAAAGCTCAAAGATTACTCTGCACATTTAGTCTGTGGTTGCAACGTTCACACAGTAATGATGCTATCCGGAGCCCTGGCCGCGGCTGCGCTGGTTGATAGGAAAGACAAGGCAGCGATATCGATGTGGTTACGGCATTAGCACTCTGGCCTGTGTTCACTAGTTCCACTCACTGAGGCTACTCGAAGCATCTCACGTGAAAATTGCCAGCCACAGTGTCTCACGTGTGTTACAAGCTAATGAGCACTAATAATGGGATTTGGGATTCTAATCACTACTCTACTGTAATAACACTTAGACCAGCATCATTTACTACTAAACAGCTTTCTAGCAAACCACTGAAAGACCACCTGTGCTGAGAAACGCAGATGAAATGCCAGAATATGAAGTCTGCAACTGCAAGTCTCACCAGCTGTCATGCAGAGGGAGAGAGAGAAGCAACTAACCAACAGAGTTCTTTCCTCTCCATATCCCAATCCAAAACCAAGTGGGCCAATGGCTCTGAAAATAGCCATTTCAGCGAGCTCTGGCGTGGTAACACCCTGGCCCCTGCAGGAAGCCAGATGGTGAGGTGGTTCTTTCTAACACAGCTCTGCAATCAGGCCCCTTGCAGTCATTGGCAAGCCCTGCTTTGGTAGGCTGGCTTGCCATCAGGGTCGAAAATCAGAAGTGTCCTCACCTGTCACTCTGCCATGGATAAAACAAGGTTCTGCTTTAGAAGGGAATCAGACACTTCCAGAAGAGGGTCCAGCATCTTTTCTCAGAGGCTGAATTGGAACGAATGTCAGCAAGACAAAACAAGAACAGAGAGGTGAGGGAACAAAATTCACCCAGCTGCCTAGCTATCCGCAGAGCACATATCAGTCCAAGAAAAACCACCATCCTGATCTCTGTTCCCTTCCGTATGCAGAGGATTTAGCCACACAATTCCCAGAAGTTTTAACAGAGTCAAGCGATGTTTTTATACACAACAGCATAACTGCTGGGCTCCCTTCTCATCTCCGCTGCTTTCGCTCGCGTGGGAGTCCTGGGCTGCTGTCATCCCCACATTTATTTGTTAAAAGACATCTCAGTTTCCTGTATCGATCTTTTCGGATCAAAACCAGGTGATAAGTGGGTTGAGGGGGCTTGTTAGAACAAGATGGTTATTCTCCTTTGTGACACATGATGTGGAACCTGAGGACTTTTTGATCAATCCAAGGCTAAGCAGCAAAATCACCACTGTTCACTGACAAACCTTCATGGGTGAATAGGCCCCAGTGTGTATCAGACCCCCTGGCAGTGGCTTACAAACAATGTAATCACACCAGCATTACTGCTGCTCTCCCATACTCAGACAATAGCCTGTCTTCTTACCGGTTATCCCCGAAACAAAAGCTGAGATACCTCCTGTCTGAGCTTTTTATACTGTGAAGTGAATGTACTTCCTTCCATTTCAGACATGTGTTCCAGACCTGATCTAATAAACAACAACCCCGTGCAGCACATACCTCACTAGTTATACAGAGGGGAAAACTGCGGCACATTGAGATGACTTTTCTTAATCAGAGCAGGAAACAGTGATAGTCAGAAACTGGACTTAGAAGTCTTAGCTGCGTGTCCTTTGCTGTCATCAACAGATAACACTGATTTGTAGGTGAAAAGTGTTATCTATTTATGACAAAGTGTAGGTGCAAAGTGTTATCTGAATCAAGAAGAACTGTGTATTGGGTTGGAGAGTCATAATTCTGAGTATCTTGTGCCTTAGTGGTGTTCAGAAAGACAGATCCTACCTGCTGTTCCAACACATCTGACTGTGTGGAATTCTACTCGTCCAGGGATTACGGCGCGTGGAAGTCTGCATAAAGGTTCTGGGCACATCCGGGAGGTTATTTTAAAATTGTTCTTTCTGTGTGAATCTCAACTGTGCATTTTTGTATTTTAAACATTACGTTTAAAAGAGAAAGGAAGAAGACGGGAAGAATCCCTTCGAGTAAGTGAATGAGATATGAGACAATCTTTGCTAATTTGTCTACTATGTAAATACAGTTCCCAATCAATGAAAACTAACCAGTTCTTAGGGAAGTTTTCAGGCAAGTACTTAAAACATAAAAGTGCAAATTCACTGCTGTAATGAGTAAAATTATCTTTTATTTTTCACTTCAGAGCCTTAGAAGTATTGATGTGAGACAGCACTCAACTGGTGTTTTAATATAGAGCAGAAGCAGCTTTTCCTTTGACCAGGAGCCTTGTTGATCTAAGAAAAGCTGGTGTTGCTGGACGCTGACAAAGGCTAGCACAGCAGAAGCGAGCGTGCGTTTGGGGACAAGGTCCGAAATCCCTCTAGCCACGCTGGAGAACTCCTCTTTTGTAGGGCTAATGACATTTTTGTAACCAATAAACACATGAAAGGAGCTATGCCCCATCAGGAATAGCTAGCAAAGGACACTCCAGCTCACAATACAATTACAGCTTGGCTGTAATTCTTTCACTCTTTTTTAATTAAACAAACCAGAAGATGTTACAATCCTCAAGTCTTTAACACCATGCAGATGTGTAACGTAACCCCTGTTTAGTGACAGAGGAGTTGGCACATGATGGGCTTGTAAAAGCTGGTAAAACTAAGGACATAGATTGGTCTAAGGTATCTCTTTGTTGCATTACAGAGCCAGGGATCTCTAATCCCACCTTTGACAATGACTCCATCTGACACCTCATGCAAGTCACTTAATCGTGTCCTGCCTTGGTTTCCACATCTGTTAAATGAGGATAATAATGCTGACTCATCTCACATGAGGGTTTGGAAACTGCTTGGAAGATGGAAACCACCATGGAAACCCTACAGTTTTCTGTTAGCGTGAGCCCGATTCTCCTTCTATACGCATCAGTTCTTCTATGGTGCCTTGATATGTCCAGCTCCAGCCTGAGCTCTGGGGTCCTCGAGCTCGGGCTCTCTCCCAAGCCCCAATGTCTACACTGCAGTTAAACAGCCCCTTAGCCCAAGTCAGCTGGCACGGGCCAGTCACGGGGTTATTAATTGCAATGTAGACAGACCCTAAGGCAAGCCACCAGTGTGAGGACTCGGGGAAGGAGCACTAGGTAAAATCTTGTGTTAGGGGATCACTGTGAGCTTCCTCTCCGCTTGCTCTAGTCCCTTTCGATGGGAGCAGGGATTTGGGACTGCAAAATCTGGGTAGCGAGCACTACCCTAGGCACTGAACCAGAATCTTGTTTTATCCTGGGTATCTGGTGTGGTTAAAGGATAAGGGCGTTTTTGGTGTGTTTTGTTTGTGTTCTGAAGTAAAAAGATAGGCAGAGAAATTACAAAGCCAGCGTGCACAGAAGGATGAGGTACACCTCAAACACATCTCAGGGCTAGCCCAACTCCCAGCGTAATCCATGGCAAAACGCGCACTGACTTCAATGGAAGCAAGATCATTCCCTCAGCTAGGTTGTTTTCTGAACACACCCTCAGACACAAAACCCCACAGCCTCCAAGTTCCAGATTTCTAAACATGCTGGATGAGGCGCAAATATTTGCTATGTTTTAAGTGACCGGAGTGGAAGTAGCTTGTACTTAGACTTTATATTTAAAGCTCATTGCCATTGTTCATTACTTGCATGATCAGCATCTTGCTCAGAGTGACGAATCAATAAATCACTGCACTAGTTTCCCAGCTATTCTACTGCTAGGTCAGCCCCAGCCAAAATTACGGGTTATTTGGGGCTAGATTCTTCAATCCTAACTCTCAGGAATTGTCCTTACCCACCAATTTCAGTGTGGTTGTTAATGATTATTTGTACAGTGGTAGCACTTCGAGGCACCAATCTGGATCGGGATTGCATTGTGCCAGGTGCTGTACAAACGTCAAACAGCAGAGCTCCTATCCCAAAGAGCTGCACATCTAACGAGGGACAGGATGCTTCAAGGAGCACAGCACAAGGGTGTAGAAAGACCAGGAGGCTTGTCATATGGCTGAATACATTAGTTACGTGTATAATCTGGAGCATTTGGGTTTTCATTTTTAATTTAAGGTAACTGGACAGGAGCTATTGATGAATCACTAACAGGCCATCTGCTCAATCGATAGGTCTCGGTCCCAGGAATGGAGCCTTACTTACTTGAGCGTAACTTAAAATTAATCAATATGTTTTGGAAATTACTGTATTTAGTAAATGATAATCACTTAACAAAACAAACTATGCAGAGAGTAACTATAGAGAACACCATAAATACCACAAACGCACGCACTAAGTAGATAATGTGTAATTCCCAGAAACGACAGACCATTAGCACAGATACTTTTAGGATGGGCCAGTTATGTTACTGCTACGCATTTCAGTGACGCTGCATTTCAGTAACGCTGTGGGAGATGTTGAGCCCTGGGAGACTAAAATCTGCTGCTTCTCCCTGCAGAGGCCTCTCCAGCGCAGGTTCCCCGCAGAGCTCCAACACACCTCGACCTGCTCCAGAGGAGCCATCCCAGGGTTCAGACTCCATGGCCCCTTCAGTGCACGGTTCTCTGGTAAAGCTGCCAGTGTGGCTATTCCCTCCTACTCCCTCCTCTCTGCCAGTGACGTTCCCCTTCCTCTCGTTCTGCCGCTCTCACCCTACACACCCTCTGGGCCAACCCTCTCTGCACAGAGCGCCCTCCCCCCCCACTCCTCGCTTGCCATCTCTCCTCATTCAAATCCTTTCCACCAAGGGAGTCAATACCCACAGACACACAGAGCTGACACCCCAACCCTCTCGCTCTGCATGTGCCCAGGCACAGTGACTGGGTGATGTTCTTGTGGTAACTCTGTCCTACCTCAGCCCCTGCTTTCTGACTGGGACATTGGCCTCTCTGGGTCACATCTGACAATTCTTCTGGATGTAGCTGTTTGGGACAGAGTTTGTTCCTTCCCTGTCTTGTCAACTGCCTAGCACCCCACTGGGAACTGAAAAGACAATCAACAATAATGATCCCAGTCAATGCAAGTGGTGAGGGTGGGGCTGTTCTGAGCTCAGGCTTAGAGCTATCCCAACTTCAGACTCACATCTGTTCCCAATGCTAAGGCTTATTTTTACAGCCGTCCTTGTTTCTGCAGTAGAGACCTCAGACTGATGCTCTTAGCAGAAGGGACATGGAATAGCACGAAAGCTTGAAGAGAGGCTACACGAGAGCTGAAACACTTTACAATCCATGTTAACTTTACACAGAAACCGCGGCCAGAGGAAGGGTATCTGGAATTAAATGTGCAATGGCCATGTCAAATATCATCTGAGTCCTTGGAAGCTCCTGAGTCCACAAACAAACAGAATCTCCCGCAGGCTGAAATTTCTGCCATCTGAGAAGAATAAATCTCTTCAAGCACTGGATTAAAATTAGAGCTGCCAATTAATTGCAGTTAACTCAAGCGATTAACCCCCAAAAAGTTAACTTGGTTAAAAAAATTAATCGCAGTTAATCACAGTTTTAATCGCACTGTTAAACAATAATAGAACAGAATACCAATTGAAATTTATTATAAATATTTGTGGATGTTTTTCTACCTTTTCAAATATATTGATTTCAACTGTATCACAGAATACAAAGTGTACAGTGCTCATGGTATATTATTATTTTTAATACAAATATTTGCTCTGTTAAAAAAAAGAAATAATATTTTTCAATTCACCTCATTCAAGTATTGCAGTGCAATTTCATTATCATGAAAGCGCAACTTACAAATATAGAATTTTTTTACATAACTGCATTCAAAAACAAAACAATGTAAAACTTTAGAGCCTACAAGTCCACTCAGTCTTATGTCTTGTTCAGCAAATTGCTAAGACAAACAATTTTGTTTACATTTATGAGAGATAATGCTATCTGCTACTTATGTACAATGTAACCTGAAAGTGAGAACAGGCATTCGTATGGCACTGTTGTAGCCGGCATTGCAAAATATGCTAAACGTTCGTATGTCCCTTCGTGCTTTGACATGTAGATTGCATAATATTTTTTTACAGTGTAAATATTTGTAATAAAAATCATAATATGACATGCGCACTGTACCCTTTGTATTCTGTGTTGTAATTGAAATCAATATATTTGAAAATGTAGAAAAAAATCAAAAATATTTACAATAAATTTAAATTGGTATTCTATTATTGTTTAATAGTATGATTAAAACTGTGATTAATCGCGATTAATTTTGTTTAATCGTTTGACAGCCCTAGTTAAAATTTAAACCCACTCTCCTGCCCAGCCATCCTCCTAGCCAAATGCTAACCCTGCACCCAGAACTTATACTGACCCCATACAGGGCAAGCCTGGAACAGCCACCCAGCTGGACAGCTCACATTTCTTTTCCAAGATCAGCCTGGGGTGGATTTTATAGTTAGACTCAGGCAGGGGTGAAAGTAACTTACAGGAGTTACCGGTACTGCCGAAGTCCTGAGGGGGGCGTGGCCTCAACCAGAAGAGGCGGTGCCTCAAGATTTAAAGGCCCTGGGGCACCGGCTTTGGCGGGGAGCCCCAAGGCCTTTAAATCAACCCGGGGCTCCCAGCTGCAGAGGTGGCTGGGAGCCCTCCAGGACTCCTGCCACCGCGGAGCTCCGAACCCTTTAAATCCCCACCGCAGCTCCGGCCGCTGGAGCCGGGGTGGGATTCAAAGGGCTCTGGGCTTCCTGCAGCCGGGGGAGCTCTGAGCCCTTTAAATCCATCCCCAGCCCGGCTGCCGGAGCTGTGGGCGGGGGGTTTAAAGGGCGCTGGGCTGACCGCAGCCATGGCAGCCCAGAGTGCTTTAAATCCGGCCCCAGCCTGGTCGCCGGAGCCGCAGGTGGGATTTAAGGGGCTCTGGGCTGCATGCTGTGGCGGGGAGCCCAGAGCCCTTTAAATCCCTGCTGCAGAAGCCGGTGCGGTCCAGCACGGCGTACTGGCTCTTGCCAGTACGTCGTACCGGACCGTACCAGCTTACTTTCACCTCTGGACTCAGCCACAGACCGCTAGGTTCTTAAAGGTATCGGGGGACCTAAACATGCAGATTGATTAGAAAATCCCATTGGGCCCCTACTAAGCAGTGCCTCATTGCACTGATTTCAATGGGAGTTAGGCACATCAGTGCCTCTGTAAATCTGGCCCATAGAGACCAGGTGACTGGACCAACATCACAGACCAAACCTCACAGAACTGGGCAGATCCCGAGTCCAAATCCTGTGCCTTGACCATAAGACTGCTTCAGGTCACTGACCAACCTTGCAGAGCCATGGTGAGGATGAGCTTTTCTCTCTGGGTTGAGAGTCACATTCGCTCCGCACTTCTCCTCTTTTCCTGCTTTTTGAAGAAGACATAAAGCACTTAAAACTGCCGTGCTGGTGTTTAACAAATACCCCCCACTCCCTCGTCCCCAAGCCCCAGCATCACCCATACACGCAACGTCATGCTGGGTCACACCATGTAGGGCGGCACACACACAAAGAACTGGGCTGCAGCAGCCGCTATGGGAAAGGGCTGATTATTCCCATAGCTGTGCTGACTGAAGACGGAATTTCACATCCTGCCACTCTTTTTTATGCCAAGTCTAACAGGTGCAGTCAGGCTAACTACAGGGAGTGAGTGTATCATACAAGGCACCAAGGATGGTCCAGCAGCCAGGACATTAGCTTAGCACTCAGGTGACCAGAGTTCAAGTCCCTTCTTTGCTATAGATTAACAGCAAGTGCTTTAGTCTCTCAGTTTTCCCCTCTGTGAAATGGGGATAACATCCCTCCCAGCGTGTTGCGAGGACAGTAGCATTAAAGATTGTAAAGTGCTTTGAGATCTACTGAGAAAAAGGGCTTTAGAGGACGCAGGTATTCTTATTGTATCTTTCTGAGCAGAGCCTGTTAAAGGGACATGTAGTTCACTGCAGCTCCAGTTATATTTAACATTCATACAGCACTGCTCCTTCAAGGACCTCACAGCACTTTATAAATACACGTTACACCGTAACATCCCCCAAGGTAGGCAGCCGTTACTGTGCCCCCTTGCAGACAGAATTTGGCCCTCTGTGTCAGTTTCTGACAGTAAGGGGGCCCAGTGCCCTTCCATTGGTGTAAATCCACCGTGGATTCAGAGGTGCCAATGAAGACATTCCATACTTACACGGGTGTTGCTGAGATCTGATTTTGGCCAATTCTTTTAAAACCTCCTAAGCTCAAAAACAACAATAGCAAAGGAATTAACAGAAGCCCAAAGAGATGGATCAGTGATGAAATGCCACAGTCAGTCCAAGCAAGTGAACTGGAGCAGCCCACTTTCCTGCCTCCCCTAGTCTAAAGAGAAGTGTGGGGCTCCTCCTGCTTATCTTGACTTGATCTTAGCCTCTATATTGCAGCGGACGTGGCTAGATGCTGATTGTCTGGACAGTCCAGAAAAAAGCTAGTTTTCAAAATTAGCAATATAAATATGGTATTTGCACAGGCAAACTGACCCGCTGGGCACTTAACAACATTACAGCATAAAAGTGCCTCCTTCAGAGTGCAAATGGAGTGTGCAGCCGTTTTTGCTGGTCTGTGTGCTGAAGTCTGCACAGAGAGTTGGAGGTGGGGCTGAAAGAGAAGCCCCCAAATGTGTGACACTGCCACATCATTTCCATGCTTGGTCACAATAATTTGTTCTGGAATGATAAGATGATAACACCATTAGGAAATGACCCGCAGTGCAATCTTAAATAGGCTATAGCCCCACGCCCATTCGAGAACAAACCCCATACAATTAGTTCTCGCATAGTCTCCTGCTTTTCACAATCAGTTATATGAGCAAAATATTGCAGAATGACCCAAACCTGCATAAAACATCTGTAATATACAACAGCTGTTGTTATTCTGTCTGTTGCCAAACTGTCTTGACTATGGGTCAAGATTCTGCTAAGAGAGGCCACCTTCCTGTCAGCGGAGGCACAACGCTTCAGTGATAAAAGGGCTCAGATTTCACTGAACAACTCCTTAATGCTGGCTACCAGACAAATGAAGCAGCAATGCTGCCGGTGACAGTCAAAGGCAGCTTTTGCATATTGTGTAGCAGGAATGGGTGCTGGCTATTAACTAGCCTCGGAGTGATTGCTTCAGAGAACTTTCTTCTGAGAATGTGACGAAAGATTTAAGAAGTGAATTATATGGGATGACACCACAAGATATTATTTTTCCTTTTGTTCATCTGGGGTTGATTTAATTAATCTAGCAAATCCAAGAGCTATTTAAAATGAAAGGAAAAGAAAAGAAAAACAGAGTGTCTCTCTTACAAGATGCTCATTTTCCCAGACTATAGAGCTATTCAGCTTATTCACACATCTTAGTTTTAACTTAATTGCTACAATTATTGTGGGCCTGACTGTGCAACATTACTCAAGCGAGGAGTGTTTACTGACAAGAATAGTCCCAAATAAGCTACTTGGGTGAGTAAGGATTGAAAGCTAAGCGTAATAGTGTGGAATTGAACTCTCTAATGAAAACTACATCCTTAGTTTAGAACTGACCTACGAGAACATCATGGCCCAACAGTATTTCCCACTACGTTCCACACGCAGCTTGTAGAGTATGAGAATTTACTGCAGGCTACATGCATCTCTATGATAAATCTTCTGAGCAATCATGAATTCATTTGCATTGCACGATCACTCAAACCCAGCATACTATTGCTATGGCCACCACAGAACCAAAGGAACAGGAGTTCTCACGGTTGAGTGGGAACAGATGTCCTTCTGAGTTCACATGGTAAGTATGTGACTCTTGGGCTTTGAACAGCAAACTGAGTTGGAGGCATCTGGTTGTAAATACATATGACCAGTTACTTGGCATCACAAACTGCAGTCAGGGGAAAAAAACAAACCCAAATTTCTGCAGAGGGCATGTGGCAACTAACAAAACCTCTCAGGAAAGGCAGATTGCTTTATCTGCAGGATTACCACTGAGCCCAAAAGGGCACTCGGGAAAACAACTGACTCTTTTCAACAGGAGTAACATTCACAGGAGCAAAAGGAAGATGGTCTGCAGGAGTGAACCTTCATGCATGAGTGAGTCATAACTCAAACAGGAGGAGCAGAGTTCTAGTCTCTGCTGGAGCCCTGCTGACTTCAGCAGAATGGCATCAGTATAGCTAGGAAGCACTCAGCATGGAATAACCAAGTTAAGTGAGGCACATCTAACACAATCAGTGGGCTAGTGAGTCCCTCCCCATAGACAGGCTCTCGGGGATTTAGATCATGTCAGAACAGCACTGTACAGTAATAACGGCATCAAATGTATCAGACTGTACGACGAAACAGTGAGGATTTCCAGCCAGTCCAAAGGCCTCAACCTTATAACAGAAAACCCACTTGTCCAACAAACTTACTCAGCGACATGTTTGGGAAACAAAAGGAAGAGGAAGAAGGAACAATGTGGAACTCTTCCAGTTTAGATGGTTTTAGAGACGTGTGTGTGATGTATGGATCTTCAACAGAGCCTCAGCCTAGGACCTTCAGCACAGCCACTTCCCACAGGAGTAACTCCGTGAGCCGACAGCAGTAGTGGCCTGTTAGCCTCTAATGGACCAGCCACTAAAGGGAGGCAGCACACATTCTTCAATTCACATGTGTCACTGTGGCCAGGGCAACCTTAGGAACAGCTGGGCCCGATTCGAATATCCGGTGGCGCTCCGTGTCTTCGGCGGCGGCGGGTCCTTCACTCACTCCGGGTCTTCGGCGGCATTTCGGTGGCGGAGGGTCCTTCAGTGCCGTGGAAGACCTGGAGCGAGTGAAGGACCTGTCGCCGAAGTGCCGCCGAAGACCCAGACCAGCGCTGGTTATGTAAAAAAAATTTAAAAATTAAAAAGGCGCCTAAGGCGCGGGGCCCGATTCCGGGAAATCAGGGGAATCGGCTAAAGCCAGCCCTGGCTGTGGCAATCTGCTTATGCAAAGAGGTGTCTGTATGAATAAGTTGGGCAACTGCAACATGGCCATTAGTTTGTGATGGAAGAGGGACTGCGCATGTAAACCGGCTCCGTAGGTTGGGTCTGATCCATGGAATTGCCGCACACTTGCGAATCCCACTGAAATCAGCAGGAGGGCACTCAGCCCCTTATCAAGTCTTCCCTTTACTGGGGCTGCTGAACAATTTACTGATAAATCAGAGCCCAGCTAGGAGGCGTAAGGATTGGCAGCCTGATTTCCAGAGCAGCTGAGCATTCACAGGCCCAGCGAAGTCAGTGGGAGCTGTGGGATGTCAGTCTCTCTGGAAACAAGGCCACTTATTGAGGAACCTAAATATGGATTTAGATGCCTAGCTTTAGACACTCAAGCTGGAAAATTGTGGCCTAGATTTAGCTTTATTAACAGACTTTTGATTGAGTTTGAGTAGATCATTCATCATCATGTGCAACAGCCTCCTGCCCCTGGTGTGTCGGTCTCGCAGAAATACTAGGGCAAAGAGTGAAAAATAAACAACTCATCCTGCTGGATTCATAACTTCCTTGGCCTGGGTCAAGCGAGATTTTAAGTAGCTTGTTTTTCAGTTGAATCATGGCATTTATTTTTTCAATGAATGGGTTTAAGAGACAATATGGAGCTTGAAAACAGATGAATCACAGCAATACCTTTGAAAAGAAAGGGAAACCTGGAGTCATGGCAGACAGAACTCCCTATCAGGCAGTGAAACAATCTGTCAAGGTCATCTGTGCTACACATACTAGGAATAATGTACCTCAGGCAAGAAAATATTAGGTAGAAATTTGAAATAATAAAGTTGTTTTGGTTGATTTTTATAGGAAAAAGACATCATTTTGCAAATTCTGCTTTAGAGAGACGCATTTGACATAAGTAACGCTTATCATAGCTTAGTGCAGAGCTTAAATCCATCAACCAAATAATAGAAATTGTACTTGCATAAATAAAGAGATACTTGTAAATTCTTCCAAATTAAACCTGAAGGGCTGTGAAAATAGATGCAGCTCGTCTAACAAATGTAATTTCTGTTCCCACTTTGCTGCTAGTGGTGCAGAACACACACACTAACTCTGTTTGGAAAACTCGCTAAAGCTAAGCAGATCTGGGAAGCTGGAGCTGTGTACTCTATTGACGGCATTACAGCAACTTTAACTCTGTCACATTAATGCTAATTTAGCTTCCGCACTCAGCAAAGTCTGTTACAGACACGAAAAATGTCACAGGAAACTGCATAAAGCACAAATACTTCCACTTCAGCAAGGCAACAAAAGGGCTGATTTACCCCATCCCCTTCTTGACAAGATCTGCTACAGGAATTTTGCATTTGTCAAAGTAGCACGGACATCTGCATGATGTTTTCCCCTCCCATTTTAACATGGAAACAGAAATACAGTCAAGAACAAATCAGACATTCTGCCCCATCCAATGAAATGTGACTAAAGTGTAAAAAAAACAAATGGTCTTATGGGGGGAAACAGTTTCCTCTTTGATCTCGCTCACTTGAATTAAACATAATTTAAATTAATAATTGAGAATGTGTCTTTTAGGGAATTATCTGGACTGTCTTTACAAATCACAACTTAAAAGATTGGTCTATTGCATAACATCCGTTTAAGATTTTTTTTATCTTTATAAGAACTTATAAAACAAGATTTACATTTATCTTAATTATTTGCTAGTTTTCTAACGTCAGCCTTGAATCTTTTGGGATACAGTAGCCCAATGAACAGAATATTGCTTACTGTCAGTGTTACTGAAAAAATAAAATAAAAAGCTCCTTATGTACAAACCTCAGTGTCTCTCCAAAGCATTAAACCTGAATTTGTGATAATCCTCTTTTGCATAAACTTGGGTGTCATACACTAAACTGGCACACATCAATTAAGATTATCTGCTGCTGAATATTAACACACGCTAATTGTTTCCTCATGTCTTAAACATCCATTGCATTGAAATACTGGAGGAATTATGGACAATCACCATACTGAGTACCATGGCCATTTGGAAGCAGGACAGTATGCTATTAATAATTTGAATAGTGCAGTCACACAAGATAATAAATGGGTTTATACTCAGAATGTTGTTTATGGATGCAAATGCATAGACAGCTTGTGCACCAGGAACCCACACAGCTATGTAAATTCTATTCTTCTGGCTATTGGTTTCACTGTACCAGTCACTATGAATAATACAAATTGCCAATCACTCATGACAGGCTGCAGAATTGTTTTGATTCATAATATCCCCTAGCTTTGCTAGTCTCGTGTTTAATAGGATGAAGATGTGCTGCCATTCTCAACAGGCTGCGCTATGGCATGATAAGTCAGGCAGTCTGCAATCCCATTTCTCTAAGAAGCTGGAAGTATTCATCTACAAAAGGCCTCCTATGGGACTCACTCTTTGCCCGATATTATCTAAGGAATTTTTTTGTGTCAATTAATGTGTGTGGGGGGTGGGGGTAGCTGCTCTTCACTTGTAAAATCCAAGCAGCAAAAGGAGTGTGTGTTCAGTTTCCCGAATGCCTATCCCCTTTGAACGCTTACCTTAGATTTTATACGATGACTATTTACACACCAAATAGAAGGGGTCCCTGATGCTCCCAGAACTAGAACGTACTGACTGGAGTAAGAGGAGAACCAAGCAAAGAGAGCTTAACCATGCAGAGTTCTTTGCTATAGGTCAGCAGCCATAACACAAGGGCTCGATCCTGCTCCTATGCAATCTAATGGTAAAACCTCCATTGATTTCACTGGGGACAGAACTGGCCCCCAAGCGAAGGTAGAAATGTAAGACAATACACGGCCGAGCCATCCAGCTATTCAGCCAAGGACACTCTTACAGGGCTCAGTCCTTTCATGTGCTGAGCAGCTTGGCCCAAACCAACAACACACTTATGTGCATGGTTCCCACGAGTAGCCCCACTGAAGAGATGGAGCAGAAGTGCTCCACACCTGACAGGATCAAAGCCCTAATGATCACTGACACCTCCCACACTCCTTCCTCCAGAACCCCTGTGCAAAGAGTCTGAATATTCTCTGCTACAGATTCATCATTCTGGGATGTATGGGAAGACGCACTGGAACTCTCTTAGATGCCCCTTGTTTCTGATAAAGAGCCGAACCCTTCCTTGGAGACTCCCAGATCTTCCCATCACTTTCACGCCTCCAGCTGACAACCTAGGGACTGCAGCCTCCCATACCTCTGCAGAGTCCCTTTAACTTCACTAGGGTAAGCTGGGGTCTCGGGGGGCCAGGCTACCACGTGCTGATTCTGGAATAGGCTTTAGCCTGTCAGCCCAGAGCAGGGCAGTCTACGTCTGTGCAGCATGAAGCACCTAGCTGCTGTTCCTCAACCAAACTATGAGTAAATGTGCCGACAGCTCTGCCATTGGGAAGTTTGCTTTGGAGGGAATTTTGAGGTGAGCTGTTAGATATCTCTGAATGGGATCATTTCTCCCCCTCTGACTCCAATGCCTCTACTACATGCAACATGGAATGCACGTCTCCTTTCAAAGCTTTGCATTATCCTGCAATGCCCCATTTTTCAATCCTCCTGCCCTTGGATGAGCGATAGCAGAGACAGCTGAATGTCTCCTAATTCTTACACCTTCGCCTATAATCACAGACAGAGAGACTGAAAAAGGCCGAGTGCAATAGGACCTCAGTTTCAAACACCTCGAGAATGGAGGTTTCTGGTAACTCTGAGATGTTCATAACTCTGAACAAAACGTTATGATTGTTCTTTCAAAGGTTTACAACCAAACATTGACTCAATACATCTTTGAAACTTTACCATGCAGAAGAAAAATGCTCCTTTTCCTTTATTTTGTAGTAGTTTATGTTTAACACAGTACCGTACTGTGGTTGGTTGGTTGGTTTTTTTGTCTCTGCTGCTGCCTGATTGCATACTTTCAGTTCCAAAGGAGGAGTCTAGTTGACTGGTCAGTTTGTATCTCTAGTGTTGTAATTCTGAGGTTCTACTGTAGATAATTGGAGAGAATTCCTGAGGAAGTCAGCCAGGTCACCTTATTTGGTATGTGGCTTCTCTAAGCCATTTCCAGCTTCTTGGCTTTGCACCTGCCTTTGCAGAGGGAAGCAGTTTTCACTAAAGCTCTTAACCGCAGAGGTTTTCTGAAAATCCCTCTACCCTCTCCATGCAGCTAGCAGAACAGTGAGAGGCAGATTGTCTGTGGATGCAGAGGGCTTAGAGCACACAGGATGGAAAAGGATGAAAAGGAAAGGAGGAACGAACCAGAAAAGTTAACTGAAGAGGAAGGGGGGGGGCAGAAGGAGGGCTGAAAGGGTGAGTGAATGGATGGGAAGAAATATTCACAGCAGAAGCAGAAAGGAGAGTTCGGCTGAATGATAAATTCTGAACGAAGGACAGAGATTCCCCAATGCCACCTGCTCCACTGTCTGCTTTTATTTATCGTGATTTAGCAAATTTAGGGGAGTCAGCCTGCTAAGGAGGGCGGGAGTGAAGGATTTGGCTATAATTTGCAAACTCTTTGGGCCAGGAACTTTGTCTGCTTGGCCTTAATGTGCCACACAGACCACTGCCCCTGTGGTACCACACGGTGGTAAACAACAGTTCTGTCAGGTTGGAGATGGTCTGGGCTCTAATGTGTCAGGGCTCTGCTGACATCAAACAGCAAGAACATCTAAGGGGTCTAGGAATGAATCCAGCCCCCAGCTGACCTACACTCCCAAAGCTCTAAGTATGCCAAGCACCAGGATTCCTCATCTGTGGTGCAGAATCTGGTGGTTTAATACTAATTCCATTAAAGAAAATGTAAGACTGCAGAGGTGTGTGTGTGTGTGTGTGTGTGTTAAGGGGTGCTCTACTCGCTGCTGGATGGCACCTCCTCCTGGCAGTTCTGGGGATTAGTTTGGACAGGCCGACACCCCTTCCTGCATTTGCACTCAGTCTCACTCTCAGGCTTGGGCTACACTCCCAACTCGTCGGTGTGACTACGTGGCTAAGGGGTATGGAAAATCCACACCCTTGAGTGACGTCGTTATACAGACCCAAAACCTGGTGCAGACAAGGCTTCTCCTGTCACCATGGCTACTGCCTGTTGGAGACGCAGATCGCCTACGCCAATGGGAGACGTTCTCCTGTCAGCGTAGGCAGTGACTTCACTAAGCTTACAGCGGTGCACTTGCACTGGAGCGCTGTCCGTGTAGACATGCCCTCAGTCTGCCGCCCCCTCTCGCTCCAGGAGTTGCTGCTGCTTCTTGCTGGCTCGGCCCTCCGGCCAGCTCACTAGGTGGTTTCCCCTTCTGGGGTGCTCTCCACAAGCAGCACCAGGCAGTCCTCACGCTGCTGCCCCGTGTCAAACTCACAGCGATCCCAGGAGTCTAACTATTCACTGCCCTCGGCAGTACCGCTCTGCAGGGGCTGGCAGGGAACCAGGCCTGCCCTCTATTCTGGGTCCAGCCCAGGGCCCTGTAGTGAACAGTTACGGCCTGTAGCTACGCCAACCTTCCTGCTCTCACTCCTGGACTCCTTCCCCTTCCTTCTCCCTTACCTCAGGAGAGGGACTGCAGACTTCCTCCCTGCTGCTCTCCCCACCTTGCTGGCCTTCTGGCTTTATCGAAGCCCCCTCCCCATCCCCCATCTGTTCCCCCACAGGTGAGCTTCCTTCTAATAAGCTCCATCCACACAGCCTAAATCTCGCGTTTGCAGCTTAATGTGCCCACTTGGCCCAATTCAGCTCTTGCAGGGCCAGCGTCGAGAGTGCACCCCATCACAAGATGACATGCCTCGGAGCCAAAGGCTTTTCTCCATTTGCATTTTGGCTTGGAAGCTCTCACTGGACTACATTAGAATAGATCTAAAATGCAAGAACTCCTTAATGGTAACACATCTGTGCTGCATGCCTGGCTCACATAACAAGAGAGGAGTGTCCTGTCAACAGGATATCTGAGGAAAATAAACTGATTTCATTATTCCTCACCTGGTGCTTCTTTCAGGGCTTAAGTTTATCTTTTTCAGGTTAAACCAATGATCCTGGAAAGGTGTTTGCAATAATCGGAGGTATTTTCTATGCATACAACAGACCTAGCTGAGCACGGAGACATGTCCAGTCCCTCTACATGCTGGGAGGGTATGTCACTAAATCTTCATTATTCACTCATTAGGGTCTGAAAGGTGAAGTGGCAGGGTTAGCCAGTCACTGGATAAGCATGCACGGACTGTATCTTCAGGATCTTATGCCAGATCAAGTAGAAAGCCAGACGTGAAGCCAACAGGGTTATCGATTTAGGGATGAATTTCCCAGACAAAGCTTAGCCTGGGCACCTAGGCTAACACCCCTGATCTCTGAAAAACAATGGGAGCAAAAACTTTCACAGCAAGTTTTCAGGATCTTAACTTCATGACTCACCCAAAACACAGCAACTCCATGGGCAGAGCATTCCCAAATACCAGGCTGGGGGAACCAGTTCTATACCGACTCCAAGAGACGAGCGCCACCTACTGAAGCAACAGCACATTATCATCCACCTGGGCTTTTCTTGGAGATCTCCCATCACAGAGGCTTGGCCAACCTTCCTTGCTTTAGGAGATCCGTTGAGATCACAGGGCAGAGGTGCTACAGGCTGCAGGTTGCTCTTACAGCTTCCGGCAACATCTCTTACACATCCACAGGAAAGTACTTAGGGAAAGAATAGCTCTTCAGTATATTTCATTTTTCTATTTATTATGCTCCCCTTGATATATTTGTTCTTCTCCTCCAGTTATTCAACATCCTGGTTCTAGATTAGACACATTACAGCTCCATATTGTGTTGGCTGCTAATTAATATCAGACAATGTTACAGAATCTGTCACCCAAACTGGAGAGGAAATGTTCCCGAAAGATGCATCACAGTTGTTACATTTCACAAAAGGAGCAAATGGAATCCTAAACCCTTATGATAAAATAGATCAACTAAAGAGTTAGAGAGACTATCCACAGAATTAAGCACACAGGTGTGTGCTGGAAAATGCCACTACTACATAGTGACATGGGTAAGCTACTTTAAAATGCATCGCAGTCTGAAGAGAGGAAACTGGAATAAGGGGATATTAACCTTAATCACCATAGCATAAATAAATACAAACTAAACATTTCATAATACCAAAAAGCTTTTGAAAAGTTCTTACACAAAGTAAGATCCTAAATGCTCAGCATCCAATCAAAGTAAGATCCTAAATGACTTACCAACTATAAACACAAGTCACCAATGTGATTAGAACTCAGGAGCTACTGATTCCTAGCCCAGGGCCCTAACCATTCCCCCAGCTCCCTATAGGCCTACATATCAGGGGAGGGATAGCTCAGTGGTTTGAGCATTGGCCTGCTAACCCAGGGTTGTGAGCTCAATCCTTGAGGGGGCCACTTAGGGATCTGGGGCAAAAATCAGTACTTGGTCCTCTTAGTGAAGGCAGGGGGCTGGACTCAATGACCTTTCAACGTCCCTTCCAGTTCTAGGAGATAGGTATATCTATTAGAGCAGCATTAGCCTCACGCTGTAAGTAACCACTGTAGACACAGCCATGTATTGAAGTTAATGGGACAGCCCATCGGACAAGTAACTCAAAAGCAGAAAGGTTTGTAGGCTCAGGTTTCAAATTCATTCCGGATTCTTTTAGGAGGAGATTCACAAAACAAAATTTCAAAATAAGTGTCCTGGAGGCCTCGAGGATGACAGGAAAATTCCAAAGTGATGCCACAATTCAAATTCAGAGAGTCTCATTCCTCCCTAGTGTAACTGCTCTGAAATGACTTCACTGAAGATGTTCCATGGTGTTACTTTAAGACTGAGTTTAGCTCAGCGCTTCCATTCTTTCAATTTGGGGGCTCAAATGTTAGCAAAGGAGGTATAAACAACCAGAATTAACATTCTTCACCCCGACTCAGTTGTTCTTTATAAAAATGTTCTTTAATGAGCTCAGCCGGGTGTCACAGCAGTGCTTATGTAATTACTTTTTATAACTCTACCAGCTGAAGGCAATGGAGGACTGAAATCTTATCAGCGTATTACAAACTAATAACACCTACCCATACCTTCTC
The DNA here is from genome assembly GCF_025201925.1 of Gopherus flavomarginatus. Classification (NCBI taxonomy): domain Eukaryota; kingdom Metazoa; phylum Chordata; order Testudines; family Testudinidae; genus Gopherus; species Gopherus flavomarginatus. The sequence goes on along the minus strand of NC_066625.1, from coordinate 91,177,637 downwards.
TGCATAGTGCTGCACTTGGTACGCTCAAATATCCTGGCCGTCATGCCAACAGAAAGCTGGAGTCAAATTAATGTTGGCAATGCAGTGCCTCTCCCCATCTGCAGGATTTCTCCCTGCAGAGGCCACACTTTGGAAGCACGTTCTTTCTGCTGCAACACTTGAAAATGAGAGCGAATTCTTCTTGGCATTGACTCTGTCATACACTCAGTCAGCTCTGAGACACCACTTGGCCTGTGCTGTAATAAGATAATCCATCGCCTGGGGTGCTTGAGGAAGGGAACGGCACTTCCAGCAACTGAAGGTCTGGGTTTATCACTACTACTGCTGTTATTGCTAGGCCAATCCTGACCTACTTGCTTAGTCAACACAGTTAACAAGAGTGTGATTTGAATAAGGAATGAGGTCTGAAATTTAGGATTTTTCCCATTACAAATGAATAATTGTTAATTATTATTACTGAGATTACCAGATATATATATGACCACATCACCTTCTTCTAGTTATCTGGTTATAACATATGCCCTAGAGCGTTATGATATTTTAAAATACATATGTATTAATAAATGTTCTAGTGAGATGGAGTGAAAGTTTAGTGGTTAGAACAGGAAATTGGCAGTAAAACCTCAGTTCTGTGCTTGACTCTGCTACTGGATTGCTACATGACATCAGATAATCTATTTAATCTCGCCATGCCTCGGTTTCCCCATATGTGAAGTGAGGATAACACTTACAGTGTCTCGCAGTGATTTATAATGAATGTCTGTAAATCACTGGGATGAAAGGCACTATAAATGTGCATAGAACTGGTACTGAAAGCCTCTGACACTCTTACTACTGTTAAACCATTATTAGTGCATGGAAGCTTTGAATGACTGAATGCAAAAAAAAATTCTACAGTAGGTTTCTGCAGGAAAACAAGTGCCTAGAATACAATCAAAGAGTAAAATCCCAACCGATTTTTAAGATGCCAAGGTTAAAACAACCTTGCATTTTCAGTTTTCTAAAGAAGGTCATGGGATCAGCCAATTAACAGTCACTACTAATTGACTCTTAAGGAGTGTCTCAATGGGATCCTGCCAAACCTGCAGAAGTGATGACATGTCATCTCTCCGGCAACGATCTCTGCACATTCCATGAAATTTATCTGAGCCCTAGATGGAATTAAGGTTCAATCCAGCGCGTCACTTAAACATGTACCTAACTTTAACCTCTGAGAAATCAATGAGTGTCCTTTTACTTAAAGCTAGGTGCATGCTTAAGTGCTTTGTAGCATCTCCCGAGTTCAGTTAGGCACTGGAAGCCACAGAGAGAAGGCGTCTGGTTCTCTAACTCTGTGTTGGTGGTGGAAGGTGCAACGGGGGAAAACAAGGACATCCAGAACCGCCTTGTAAAGGTCCGAGTCAGAAGCTACATCTCACTTCTTGAGACAGCTTGAAAGATTATAGGGCAAGTGTTGGACGTTCCCTAAAGGTTCTGAACTGAGACCCAGTGGAGGAGAACACAAGAATCTTCCCTGCAGATGCTTTAGTTAAGGCCCAGTGGTCCTGTGGGGTTAATAAGTTATTTTTTAAATAAATTGTTTTTACACCGAGAGTGCTTTTCCTTCTATTGTAATATACATAGAGCTCAGCTCTTCACACTCCCCTGTGTTTTCCATGTGGAATGTGAGTCCATCCTTTCCTTGCAGGGCCAGATTCTGACCTCACTCATGCTGGTCTGAACCTGAAGTAACTCTGGGATTAGACATGGGTACCCGAGAGCATCACCTAGCTCAGTCTCTTTTATATTACACTGTGGAATGAACTTTATTTGCAATTTTTCCTCACTGTGAGCCTGCTGTTAATAACTCTCTAGCACACAGAAGGAAGGAAGGAAGCTGTGTAACATGAGCACCCTGGAAATATGCTCCTGTAATGTCAAGCATCGGAACTCTCAACAAATGTTAGCCAGAGATCTTAGGAAGAGAAAGATAAGATTTGCAGAGCATATTTTAAGAGATTCAGTGTGTGACACACAGTTCTGGGCACTGACAGGGAAATTCATGGCAGAAGACAGCAAGACTGATTAAACTGATCACACAAGGACCAGTAAAACAGGCCTTAGCCCCTAAGTACTGTGTGCACTTGAAACAGGTAATCCTTTGTATGAACAGAAAGGATAGCTAGTCAAGCAGCTGCCTGATTTGGGGGACCCCTGGTTGCTCACAGCCCCATTACAGACTCTGCTCACCAGAGAATACAATTAATTTTTTACAGCCTTCCTACAGACCTGTCCCAGGACAGTCCAATAATCGAAAGTGTGAGCGCGCGCTGCAAGTCTGACTGCAGCAGCAGAGAAGAGCAAACAGCAGTTAGGGAGTACTGGTGCAGTGAGACATCTCAGCAATGTCAAGGACTGGACTCACCGAACTGAGAGCGATAGGTGCAGAGCACACTAATACACTGATCTAAGCACTAGCATGTTTGGAGGCTAACGGTGAATACAAGCTCAATCTTTAGTCCTTACTTATGCAAAACTTACTGAATTCAACCAGAGTGCTGCAGAAGTATCATCACACATTTGTTCCACAATGCAGGGAAGAATATGACATGATCACATGGTATTAATTTGTTTTTAGTCATCAAGGTGTTAATTTCTGGACCAGCTAGGCCGAGCATGGCAAGCAACAAGTGCATCTCCAAAAATAGATTTAGAAAATCCTGTTCATAAGGGATGGAAGCTTTCGGGTATTTGGCAAGTTAAACATTTACTGTAGCAACAGAATTTTGAAAGAAGAAAAGCAATAATGAAAGAAAAGCTGTGCCAAGCTGCTGAATTTGCATATGCAAAATATGCACCTGCAATTTAACTGTGGGCATTAATCAGTGTATCTGTATAAGCCCTAGAGCTATAAGGAACAGATGCTCTTTGGCATCCTTTATAGGTGAAGTCAGAGAATTGAGGATATGTACACCCACCTGCTGCCAGGCTAATTTGCATATGCTACTCTCTGGCTCCCCCTACTGATAAAAGGGGAACTATAAGGGACTCCCTACCTACAGGGATAATCTGCATATACTTTGGAGGAGTTCCATGAAATGCCAAAAGCTGTTCCCGCCGGCATTTCTCCATGCTTCACACTCGTGAGCTGCATTAAACATGATACACAATTGCAGGTACAGGAAAGGAGCCACAAGTGTGAGAATTCATGGGCTTTACTCAGTGGGGAAGGTGGGCCATCCTAATCTGGCTGTCAGTGGGCCCAGACTGGTTAGTCAGGCCCAAGAAGAACAAAGGAGAACAGGGATTTCAGTTTGGAGTTCTTGTCTCTCAGCTTTGGTGAGAAAGATTCTAACCAAGTGTCGTGGACTCTGCTGGAAAACCAAACCCTGGTAGCAATGGCTGGACAGAAGCTGACAGCTGAAAGCCAAGGAGAGCAGTGGCAGACTGAATGGACCTTGTCTCACTTGGCCACAGCAAGTCCACAACTGAAGGGACTGGCAGAGGGAAGCCTCTGCACCCACCTGACAGAGAGGGTTGGGCTGGTTTTGTGGAGGAGGCTGACATGGGGCTTTCTGCTTGCAGGCTATTTAGTTTCTTTTCCCAATCAAATTGGTTCTGTTTCCAGATAACCAATACTCCAACATGTGCCTGTGAGAGGGGGAAAATGACCATTAAAGATGATGAGGGTGTTTATATTTTAATTTCCTAAATCCGGAAGCATGAGCATGGCTCCAGTTGGGCATGCAAGCCAAACATGTCATCAGCTGTGATGCTAGCAAAGGCAGCAGGAGCAAGGTAGGTAGCCCCATCCAGGAACTGCCTCTAGCTGAAAGTTGAGGATGTTTCTGGAAGTGCTGTTGCATCACTCAGGGAAGAATTTTACATCTAACTTCAATATGTCACTGAGATGATTAATAGATAGTTAAGGCCAGAAAGGGCCATTGTGATAATCTAGTCTGACCTCCCGTATCACACAGGCCATTGGACTTCTCTGACCTCCCGTATCACACAGGCCATTGGACTTCCCTGAATTAATTCCTGGTTGAACTAGAGCAGTTCTTTTAAGAAAAACCTCCAATCCTGAGCTAAAGGTGTCAAGCGATGAAGAATCCACCATAACCCTTGGTAAACTGTTGCAATGAATAATTACCTTCAGTGTAGAACTTTGCACCTTTATTTCTAGTCTAGATTTATCTAATTTCAACTTCCAGACAGTTGATCTTGTTATACCTCTGTAAGCTAGATTGATGAGACATCATCTATCAGCAATTTCTTCTCCCCATATAGATACTTATAGGATCAAGCCCCCCCCCCATTACACATAGACTGAGGAGCTCAGTCTATCATTATAAGCCATGTTTTCTAAACCTTTAGTCATTTTCACGGCTCTTCTCTGAGCCCTCTTCAATTTATCAACATCCTTCTTGAATTGTGGACACCAAACCAGAACACAGTGTTCCAGCAGCACTTGCTCCAGTACCAAATACTGAGCTAAAATAACCTCTCTACATTTACTCGAGATTCCCCTGTTTATGCATCCAAGTATTTCATTAGTTCTTTTGGCCACAGAGTCTCACAGGGAACTCATGTTCAGCTTGTTTATCCACCATGACCCCTAAATCTTTTTCAGAGTCACTGCTTCCCAAGGCAGAGTGCTCATTCTTCTAAGTATGGCCTGCATTCTTTGTTCCTAGATGCACACATTTACATTTAGTTGTATTAAAACACATATTGTTTGCTTGTGCCTAGCTTTCCAATTAACCCAGATCACCCAGCATCAGTGACAATTTTATGTTTTCTCCTACATAATTTATAAATATGTTAAATAACGTGAGGCCAAGAAATGTTCACTGTGGGACCCCACTGGAAACACACTTGCCCAATGACAATGACCCATCACTGAGTCAGTTTTTAATCCGTTTAATGTGTCCCATGTTGATTTTGTATTGTTTTAGTTTTTAAGTATATTACATGAACTCTCTTACCAACCAAACTTGTAACCTCATTAAAAAATATATCAAGTTAGTTTAACAGGCTCTATTTTCCATCATCCCATGTTGACTGGGATTGATTATGCTACCCTCCTTTAATTCTTTGAACCTGGTATCAGATGTTGCATCATTATGCCTAGGATCGATGTCAGGCTAATAGGCCTCTGATTACCTGAGTCATTGCATTCACTTTTAAAATATCGATACAGCATGATGCAGGAGTAGTTTGGGTTGGATGATCTAGCCTTGGATGTCATTCATATCCTGAGGACCAGAAATCCACAGGTCAGTATATATAACTGTCTTGTTGCACTGCATGGGGACTGCTGAGAGGATCTGTTACAGATCCCACAATACTATCTACGGAGAGAATCTCATCCTCTCTGTTTGTAACGTTTGGAGAAATTTGCAAAATGCTGTTGTGAAACAAGGAGCGGCTCTTATTTATATGGAACAAGTAGGATTGGACCAAGTAGCAAGAGGATCTTTGTAGAATAAACTGCTTCTGATTGAAACTGCTGCTTTCCTTCAAGCGAGCCGGTGTTACTAGTGACTACAGAAATGGAGTTGTCCCAAGTGCTCCAGATCTCGCTGAATCAGGTTGCTTTGCCTTATGGGGCAGACAGCCGCAACTCGTAGTGACTGGGAAGACATTGTCTGCTGCTTTAGTCACGTGAGTGAACGGGGATGTGATGCTCGTTCCCAGGGGTATCCAGGGTTGTTAGGCACCTCACCTAGGGTTGCCAGGTGTTCGGTTCCTTCCTCAACGTGCGTGTAGGTGGAGGGATTATGGGCACAGCTCCTGCCAGAAACACCTCCCCTGGGGCCAGCAGCACTGGGCATACGTCCCTCCAATGTTGGCATATTACAGCTTGTTCCTGTGTGGGGCACCATGGCCCCCTCTCCTGCTCCAGCACAGCACAGGGATCTCTGTATAGATTGATGGATGGGACTCATTTTGAGCTCATCTAGTTTCTCAGCAGACGTGTTGCACATTACTCCTCAGATGTTCGCTTCGATCACGATTAAGTGTTATCCTTAGTCATTATGAGTCCTGATGCTCCTACGAGAGATTGAGAGCAGACACTACGCTTCTCTTCAGAATAACTCCGATAATTTCATATTCCCTCTCCAGCCTTCCCCTCTGCTCCACCTCCACGCTGGGCTGGTCACACCTAGACAAAATCAGCACTGAGCTGATAAACAAGAGAGTCCATTCTGAAAGCCAGCTCTTGACACGGTGCCCAGGGAGAAATGGCTGAGGGATATTCGCAGTCACGTGTCACATTCCAAGAGAGACAGCCTCGTTCTGTGGATGTGAAACAGGCTTTGTCAGATGCTAGATATCATTAGGCCAGTCTCCAGTCAACTGTCCTATTGGGTTTAAAGGGAAGTAACCAAAAATCAAAGGGGGGAAAAATCATTTGCAGCATTTATTGGAATAAACAAAAAAAGAGAGCATGCTCGGTGGGTGGAACTGTAACTTCTGCCTTTCCCAAAGATCCCAGAGTTTGCTGGTATATCAGAGTGTTTTATTTCAATCTGGATAATTCACTCCGTGTAAACAGGTGAAATTCACTTCTGTGCAGAGCCCAAGAGCAGGCCCAGGCACCACATTCCACTAAGGCTTTCATCAAGCAGCTCTTCAGCACGTTCTGCATCTGCCTGGCACTGAAGAGCGGCAGAGACAGCAGGCTCAACTTCCCGTGAGTATTATCCCATTGCAGGGCTTCGGTGTGATAGCCTGTTCAGAGACGGGGCAGCAATATGCCACAGAGCATAGGGGAAGATTATTAAGAGTCCCATTGGATCAGAGAGGTGCCTTGAATGTATCACAGACATCAGAGAGAGAGGCCGTCGTGCTCCCAGTAATAACTAGAGTCGGGCGAAATCTGCAAGTGAATTTCCACAAATGCCTCAGCTGTGATTATGACATTCGTGCGAGGGAGCTTTACAGGCACAGGCATTCACGGAAACCAAATTGCTCCACCATGAACTCACAGACACTATGTTATACGCTGGCATGTGTAAGTATTCATGGTGGACGTGCTTGTGTGGTAACACACAATATGCATGTGGGTTGCTGACCAGTCACAAAAATTAACCAGCGCAGCGCAAGCGGCAAACGTTGAACACTCCCATGGAAACATGAGAGTTAACGAAGTGTACTGAATAAGGAGTAAATCTGAGCCAATCATGATTTGCCTATGGATACCTCACGTCATGCAAGAGACTAAATTAGCAGGACACAGTTTTTGTTGTGAATCATTCACTTGGGTCTAAGAAAAACAACTTACATTTATACAGCATCTTTATCCTGAAGGAGCACGGAGTGATATGGCTAAACAAATGATAATATTTTCAAATGTACTTACAAGACTTAGGAGCCTACATCCCCATTTGCAAAATTGACGTAGGCCCAGGTTTTCAAAGATATTTAGGCATTACTCCACTAGGGGTTGCAATGCCAATTGCATTCGGAGCCTACGTCCCACTGTCTTTCATTGAGACTGGCTCCTACATCATTTAGGAGCGGCTGGCTGCGGGTGTCTAGTTGCTGTGTAGACATACTCTTTGTGTGCACACAATGTCACTACCTGCCTAGCTGGTATCAACTGGCAATATTCTACACACCTTGCAGGTGAAGCAAGTCTTAAGGAGGGATCGATTTCTCTTTGCAGAATGTTTGTATTGCAGCTGTAGTCTCTGGCACATTTTAAGAAATCTTCAATAATATCCAACTTCCAGTGATAGCTTCCGAGTTATTTCCATCTTCCCGCCATCCCCTTCACTAGTCTCATTGCAGGCATGGACAGTTTTAGCAACTAGAAAGAGTACCCAGACAGAAGGTTCAGAATTTAGAAGAGCTTTTGAAAGACTTCATGTAAATATTCTGTACTCTCTTAGATTTAAAATGTGGCAAATCTTCTGGGTATGTATTAAAACAGAGAAAATGAGTTGATAGGTCATAAATCTAGAGTTGTCTGCACCATGAAATAAATATTTATCTGTTTAAACATTTTACAACTGACCTGATATTTAGCATTAAAAAGCCTTTTACAAACCCAAACTAGGACATATATATCCTGCTTTGACTACAGGCATTATTACAGTATCAGGCTTGGGAAGAGTTTCGTTGTCAACAAAAGTTACCCGCACAGCTCCTCAAGCAGAGAAAAGACTGTAGCCCAAGGAGTTTAATTTGAAGCAAGTCATTAGGTAGATTTTAGCTCTCCATCCATTCACCTGACACCAGACAGTAGAGGTTCTCTCCAAAATGAGTTGCTACAATCCTCAAATTACAATCTAAATCATTTTATGGCCAATCTCCAGATGAATGTCAGAGGAGAGATTTCCACGGCTTTCATTTTAGAAAGCATTTTGAAACAGAAATCCTCACCTCCGCTGACAGCTCACCATGTTTGACTTTGCAGACAGAGGATTCCAGTGTCCCTTTCAGCAGCGTCAAAATCTCCTGGACTAACCTCACTTTGTTCTGAGCTTGCCCAGTGGTAACATTCTGCAGTGTCACTTGAAGGTCATGGGTTTATTTCCCTGCTCTAACCTGGAGCTTCCCAGGACACCAAGTGCTAGATGTGTAGCAGAGGTTGCATGAATTGCCTGGCAGGGATAGACTTCATTGCCTCACTCAGCCGTGACCAGATGATTAGGGAGTGGTGTGGATGGATTCCAAAGACAAGCCTGGAGAGACAGATTTTGCCTATGAGGGACGGATGTCAAGCAATGAAAACTGGGTGGCTCTTAAGGGTCCACAGCGATCCATGAAGGGAGTGAAAAGCACAAGAATCAGTTTGTATTACAGCCCTACATATTAATTCTGACATCAGTGCAGAGATAAACAAAAACGTAAAACCGGGGTTAGTTCTTGGCCACTTGAAAACTTCACTTGTCTGACATAAGTGGCTTCGCAGCATGGACATTTCCAAAGCGAAGGAAAGTGCTGCTCTCTGCCTAACTGGCAGAAACACTGGCACTAAGGCAGGGGCCATTTCATTTATGGTACTGGCAGCTTGACACAGTTCCTGGCCCTGCATAAAGAGGTGCCCAGAATCTCCCAATCCCCAGCTAAACGGACCCAGTTGTCCTACACTATTAATCTCTCTAACCAGAGGCTGCAGCCCAGTCTATCAGAGAAGCTCCTGCCCCAGGATGAAGACCTGTCTCTTTTTGTTGAGTCACAAGGAAGATGCTGGAAGGCAACAGAAACACACCTCTCAGCTGGGACATGAAAATCTGGGACAGCACGCCAGAACTCAGCAGCCACCTCTGAATAACCAAAGGACAGGAAGGTTCAGGAAGCCAGTCTGGTAAACAAGCCTGATTTAAAGTACATTAAAGAATGCTACACAGACTCTTCTAATAGGCAACACTATACTGAACTCACAAAAGCTCCAGCCTAAGGAGAGGTAGAAAATCAATGGAAACTCTAGCCCAATGTCTTTGGGACGTTCTCCCAAAGGCTGGCTGTCCAGCCTGTTCACACAGTGCAGCAGGTAGTGTATCAGATTCATTAACCAGGAGAAATGAAAGAACAGGAGAAACAGAATTCAAGAAAGACAAAAGAAAATGAATAGCTAAGTCTGGGCACATATGCTTCCAGTGCAGGCACTGTGCAGATATTCACTCTACTCTGAGATCACGAAGCCCAAACAGTCCCCCTGGAAAATCCTCTATGCTGGATCTGTAGGGCAAGTTTGCAAAATGACAGAGCATCACCCAGGCAGCAGGTTACTCCTGAGCACAAACACTGCCAAATACATTTCCTGTAATTTGCTGGAGACTGCTTGCTGCAAAGACCAAGCAAAGAAACCTGATCATTCAGTCTTAGTTATTCAGAAGGGGCCTCCTGAGCTCTCTAGATCAGATCAGTTTGCATATCTGCACATCCTTCTTCAGCAAGGGATTCTCACGATGGTGAAGATCTGCTCTCAGAGTTGCATGCATCGCTGTTCGTGGGAGCTGTATATCTGAGGGTAGGATCTGGATTTTAATGAATAGCCATGTCCTGTGTGTCACACGGACAGATCTCTATGAAGCAAACAGGAAAATCAATTTGCCCAAATGAAGAAATATTGTAGTCACTTTTCTCACTGCAGAGACATTGTTGCTAAGGTAGCAATGAAATCAATCACCTGAAAAACGAGTGCTACTTAAATGACTTTCCCAAGGTCAGAATGTATGGCAGTGGCAGAATCAGGAATATGCTCCTGGAGTTCCAATACCCAGTCCCGTTTTAACCATTAGTTAAATCATAGTTTCAGTAGCATGTACTACAACCACTGCAATATATGAAAAATGGCATGCAATAGGAATCCTTCTCACATGTTATTTTTATCCATGCCACCAAAGGACAATAACAAAGAGAAGGCTGGCTAACTATACGCTTATTTTCACAATTTTACCTCATACTTCAAGTGCAATCATGGCATATTTATAACATATGCGTTTCAAGACTAATTCTTTGCCATTCATAATCCTGCGTATTCTTAACTGACACGATAATCTCTGTCTTCAAGCCTCATCATGGGAATTTTCTCCATAGGATTATAAATCTTTTGAGAAAAGAAATTACTTTGAGAAATTACTTCTAGAATGTCAAGCATCTCTTGGACCTTTAAACTCTGAATTAGAGTTTCCATTTCTTTAATTTTAATCCATGAACTAGTTTTTAAAAACCTTTCATGTGCCAATTTATGTTAAATACTTCCATGTCAGAGCTCATCAGTGTGAATTCAGTATCTGATATTTCTTCTGCTCACTTAGGTCCCTATTCAGGAAAGCATCCATACTCAGGAGAGCTCTTAAGCATGTGCTTAATTTTAAGTTTAAAGTTAAGCACATGCTTAAGTGCTAGCCTGAAGAGAAAATAACATGTTTCCTCAATCAGAGCTCTCTCCTGTTTATGCCAGTTTTCAGTAGTACAATTAAATAGACTGCAGATGTATAAGTGAAAGTGGATTGGCAGGCAGGGATCAATTCAGCGGGGGTCGATTTATAAATCGATCCCCGAGCGGTCTCCTGGGGACTCCTGTACTTCAGCGCCGCGAGAGGCACAAGAGGAGTAGACGGGGGAGCGGCAGCAGTCGACTCACCGCGGTGAAGACACTACGGTAAATCAATCTAAGTACGTTGACTTCAGTTACGTTATTCACATTATTCTTAGATTGGTTTCTCCACCCCCCCCAGTGTAGACCAGGCCTTACATTACCCCCCGCCAGCAGTATTTTCCAACATTTCACTGCATCACTAGGAAGTTTTTACTTAGGAATGTCTATTCTGTTAAACAGAATGCATTGTTTCCTTGACAGGTCCATGTGCCCAGTGGATTTTGATCATCTGTGACCTATTCTCCCTCACCTGACCTCATCCTGATAAAAGTCCAAATACTGAAGATCTCACCCCGACCGTAATTTGAGGGAAATTAATATCTTCCCAGCCAGAGACAGTGTTGCCAGAATCCTTCAAGGGGATAAGAAGTAAAGCAACTTGTTGCCATCGCACTGGGCCATACCTGGTGTGGCAGACCCTCCCCAGTGTCATCTGGACTCCACCAGTGCACTGTCACAGCATCTGAAAGGGATCACTTCTGCACAACTGCCACGTTGGTTACACAGGTTTTCACCTTCCTTGGAGTAACCCTGGATTGAACCCTTGTTGGAAATAGGGTACCAGAATGTGGATGGACCATTGATCTGATCTGTCCCAACATGGCAGCTCCCACATTCCTCTGAAAATATCTGCCATCCCCTCTATTTGTCTGAACGAGCACGAATGGGGAAATTATTCTAGTTTTCAAGCACAATTATGCCATTACCTGAACAATACCTACGACCTGACCAAAATATGCTATAAAATTCCATTGCACCTTTTCCTCTTCCTTTCCCTGCTGGCCTGTTACTCAGAAGAAAGGCTCATGGATGAAGTCATTTAAGAGGAGGGGGACAAACACGAGTGCTGTGTCCAATCCCAAATCCCCAAACGGAACTTGAACAAATGAGGAAACCAACCTCTCACAGAAAGCCCCCACTAACAATCACGGACTATTATGTGTTATTCAAACCAAAATAAACCAGAGTAATTCCATGAAAAATGTCTCCTATTTGGACCCAGTCTTGCTGCTTTGTTTCCTGTAACAGGGCCATCTGTCTGCCATTCCTTACATCAAAACATTCTTCAATGAGTCACAATTAAGGACAAGTAAGACACAGTTCTCTGCCAGAATGATAAATTTAACACCATTCAAATACTCATAATGGATTAAATATAGAGGATTTGTTTAATTTTTAAAATAACCCTACCAAACCTACTGTAATTGCTTGCTGCTTCCAGGTGGCCTTAAAACAAACAAGGTAATCAGTGCAGTGCTTGCAAAGTTGGAATTCACACATCAAGAATGTGAATAAGAAATCAGTCAGCAGAGAAATATAAACACCCCTCGCCATTGTATTACCCAGACGACAGTATTTTGTGGTTAGGACAGCATTTCTATAACAAGATCAGTATAATGCAGACCAATATTTCTGCTTAGCTCTATTTCACAGACAGTTTAAAACATTAATCTAAGAGATGAAGAGGAATGTTGCAGCAGAGAAAATTCAAGCTGCAAGCTCGATTTTCAGCATTCTTGCTTCTGAAAAGGAAACTGGGATCATTCTAGTATTACAAAAAGCTGAGTTATTAATATATGCAAGAGAAATGGGAAGACTAATACTGAGTAATGGAAATCCAGGTCCCATATGACATCTCGGAGCCTTGAAGCTGTAGTTAATTTTGAAATGAAAACTCCATTGCAATTTTTACTTACACTGTATTTAGCATGATCTAGACTAGCCACATTAACACACACAGTGTGCAACTCTTGCTTTCATGAAAAATCTGCACCAGGCAGCTCTCCTAGGGCTGGATGCTATCAGGTACTAAATCCAGCAAAGCACTTACGCACATGCTTAATTGGAAGCACAGACTCATCGGTATAACTCTATACAACATACAAAACACCAGTCCGGGGTTCAGATCCTAGGTTTTTCTGTTGGTTAGCTGGCGGTCGCAAGTGCCGTGAAAGGCCCTGAGCTGCAACCCATAAAGAGGAAGGCATTCCTCAAATAAAGAACTGCCTTGGCATGTTCCAACAGCATCAGCACTAGTTCTCCTTAGCTTGAAGAATGATGGCCAACATATGGGGCTTTCGGGATGGACGTGCTCAGGGCTCTGACAGAGAAGATGAGGTCCACTTCTCACACAGGAATAAAATCAAGCTATCGTGCTTGTGGGTGTGGTTGACAAATCTGGTGCATGACTAGGGTGACCAGATGTCCTGATTTTATAGGGACAGACCCGATTTTTGGGTCTTTTTCTTACATAGGCACCTATTACCCCTCACCCCCGTCCCGATTTTTCACACTTGCTATCTGGTCACCCTATGCGTGATATGCAGGTAAATAAGCAGGGACTGAAGGAATCCTTTGGGATTAAGATTGTGCGCTATAAACAGCAATTGGTTTAAATTTCCGCCCCCAGCCAGAATAGACTCAAGAGTTCTAAGTGAAACACCTCTTCAAACCACTCATGAAACATCAGGTTTTAGAGACATATAAGTTGGAAACGCCTTTGACATCTAATCACAAATGCCAGCTGATTGTAGAGACAAAGATACTATTTAAACAGCTTCCGATAAGGATACCACTAGTCCAATGTCTCCACTACCAATATCGACATATCCTGAGGCAGCTGGTAATGTGCATAGCCTGCTGAGAAAGCTAAGAAACACAAAGCATCTCTGTGCCAGCTGAAAATCCACAGAGTGGAACTTCTGTTCTCACTTGCTAAAGCAATTACAGTCTCTTGTTTTGTATCACTGGAGGGTGCTGCTGCTGGAAAAGGGGCTGGATGAACTCTTTTCGTCAAGGAAAACCATCAGCAGCTTGACAAATCCTGTTTGCGTTCGGTGTTTTTAATAGCTTTAAGGTGCATGAATTACAAGTTATTTGAGAAAACAGAGACTTTTCTCCCCTGCCCAACTTGGTTGTAAACAGCACCTGCCTTGAATAGGCCAATATATAATGTCATTAGTTTGGGGTCTTGCATTAAGCCCAGAGCAGTAAAACAGTACATCTGTGCTAATCTCGAGTTGCCAAAACAAATCTGAACTGAACTTCAGCCATTAAATGTCCACAGAGTATAAATGGAAGCAATTACCAAGTTTACTTTCATAGAATCATAGAGTATCAGGGTTGGAAGGGACCTCAGGAGGTCTCTAGTCCAGCCCCCTGCTCAAAGCAGGACCAATCCCAACTAAATCATCCCAGCCAGGGCTTTGTCAAGCCTGACCTTAAAAACCTCTAAGGAAGGAGTTTCCACCACCTCCCTAGAGAACCCATTCCAGTGCTTCACCATCCTCCTAATGAAAAAGTCTTCCCTAATATCCAGCCTAGACCTCCCTCGCTGCAACTTGAGACCATTGCTCCTTGTTCTGTCATCTGGTACCACTGAGAGCAGTTTAGATCCATCCTCTTTGGAACCCCCTTTCAGGTAGTTGAAAGCAGCTATCAGATCCCCCCTCATTCTTCTCTTCTACAGACTAAACAATCCCAGTTCCCTCAGCCTCTCCTCGTAAGTCATGTGCTCCAGCCCCCTAATCATTTTTGTTGCCCTCTGCTGGACTCTTTCCAATTTTTCCACATCCTTCTTGTAGTGTGGAGCCCAAAGCTAGACACAGTACTTCAGATGAGGCCTCACCAATGCCAAATAGAAGGGAATGATCACATCCCTCGATCTGCTGGCAATACCCCTACTTACACAGCCCAAAATGCCGTTAGCCTTCTTGGCAACAAGGGCACTGTTGACTCATATCCAGCTTCTTGTCCACTACAACTTCTATGTCCTTTTCTGTAGAACTGTTGCCTAGTCACTTGGTCCCTAGCAGTGAATGGGATTCTTCTGTCTTATACTAGGAGATATGCCTATCTCCTAGAACTGGAAGAGACCTTGAAAGGTCATTGAGTCCAGCCCCCTGCCTTCACTAGCAGGACCAAGTACTGATTTTTGCCTCAGATCCCTAGGTGGCCCCCTCAAGGATTGAACTTACAACCCTAGGTTTAGCAGGCCAGTGCTCAAACCACTGACCTATCCCTCACCCCCAAATGCAGGACTCTGCACTTGTCCTTGTTGAACCTCATCAGGTTTCTTTTGGCCCAATCCTCTAATTTGTCTCGGTCCCTCTGTATCCTATTCATACCCTCCAGCGTATCTACCACTCCTCCCAGTTTAGTGTCATCTGCAAACTCGCTGAGGGTGCAGTCCACGCCATCCTCCAGATCAGTAATGAAGACATTGAACAAAACCATTCCCAGGACCGACCCTTGGGGCACTCTGCTTGACACCGACTGCCAACTAGACGTGGAGCCATTGATCACTACCCGTTAAGCCCGACGATCTAGCCAGCTTTCTATCTACCTTATAGTTCATTCATCCAGCCCATACTTCTTTAACTTGCTGGCAAGAATACTGTGGGAGCCCGTATCAAAAGCTTTGCTAAAGTCAAGGAATAACACGTCCACTGCTTTCCCCTCATCCACAGACCCAGTTATCTTCTCATAGAAGGCAATTAGGTTAGTCAGGCATGACTTGCCCTTGGTGAATCCATGGTGACCGTTCCTGGTCACTTTCTTCTCCTCTAAGTGCTTCAGAATTGATTCCTTGAGGACCTGCTCCATGATTTTTCCAGGGACTGGGTGAGGCTGACTGGCCTGTAGCTCCCCAGATCCTCCTTCTTCCCTTTTTCAAAGATGGGCACTACAGTAGCCTTTTCCCAGTCATCCGGGACCTCCCCTAGTCGCCATGAGTTTTTAAAGATAATGGCCAATGGCTCTGCAACCACATCTAACTCCGTTAGCACCCTCAGATGCAGCACATCCGGCCCCATGGACTTGTGCTCATCCAGCTTTTCTAAATAGTTCTGAACCATTTCTTTCTCCACAGAGGGCTGTTCACTTTCCCCCCATACTGTGTGCCCAGTGCAGCAGTCTGGGAACTGACCTTGTTCGTGAAGACAGAGGCAAAAAAAAGCATTAAGTATATTAGCTTTTTCCACATCCTCTGTCACTAGGTTGCCTCCCTCATTCAGTAAGGGGCCCACACTTTCCTTAACTCTCTTCTTGTTGCTAACATATCTGAGGAAACCCTTCTTGTTACTTTTAATGTCTCTTGCTAGCTGAAACTCCAAGTGTTATTTGGCCTTCCTGATTTCACTCCTGCATTCCTGAGCAATATTTTTATACTCCTTCCTGGTCATTTGTCCAATCTTCCACTTCTTGTCCAAGCTTCTTCTTCTTTTTTGTGTTTAAGATCAGCAAGGATTTCACTGTTAAGCTAAGCTGGTTGCCTGCCATATTTACTATTCTTTCTACACATTGGGGTGGTTTGTTCTTGCAACCTCAATAAGGGTTCTTTAAAATACAGCCAGCTCTCCTGGACTCCTTTCCCCCTCATGTTATTCTCCCTGGGGATCCTGCCCATCAGTTCCCTGAGGGAGTCAGTCTGCTTTTCTGAAGTCCAGGGTCCATATTCTGCTGCTCTACTTTCTTCCTTCTGTCAGGATCCTGAACTCAACCATCTCATGGTCACTGCCTCCCAGGTTCCCATCCACTTTTGCTTCCCCTACTAACTCTTCTCTGTTTGTGAGCAGCAGGTCAACAAGAGCTCTGCCCCTAGTTGGTTCCTCCAGCACTTGCACCAGGAAATTGTCCCCTACACTTTCCAAAAACTTCCTGGATTGTCTTTGCACTGCTGTATTGCTCTCCCAGCAGACATCAGGGTGATTAAAGTCCCCCATGAGAACCAGGGCTTGTGATCTAGTAACTTTTGCTAGTTGCCAGAAGAAAGCCTCATGCACCTCATCCTCCTGGTCTGGTGGTCTATAGCAGACTCCCACCACGACATCACCCTTGTTGCTCACACTTCTAAACTTTATCCAGAGACTCTCAGGTTTTTCTGCAGTTTCATACTGGAGCTCTGAGCAGTCATACTGCTCTCTTACATACAATGCAACTCCCCCACCTTTTCTGCCCTGCCTGTCCTTCCTGAACAGTTTATATCCATCCATGACAGTGCTCCAGTCATGTGAGTTATCCCACCAAGTCTCTGTTATTCCAATCACATCATAATTCCTTGACTGTGCCAGGACTTCCAGTTCTCCCTGCTTGTTTCCCAGGCTTCTTGCATTTGTGTATAGGCACTTAAGAGAACTAGCTGATCATCCTGCTTTCTCAGTGTGAGGCAGGAGTCCTCCCCTCTTGTGCTCTCCTGCTTGTGCTTCCTCCTGGCATCCCACCTCCCCATTTACCTCAGGGCTTTGGTCTCCTTCCCCCAGATTTCGTAGCAATCTGACTGCTAATCTGAGAAACAGGGATCATTTGACTGCAAATACTCGGTCTTCCTAATACTCCTAACTAAAGCCAGCCTCTCTAGTGCATCCACTGCGGGAGTGGGGAAGAAAGACCAGACAAGGCCAAGCTGGGACATCAAAGAGGTATGGGTGTGACTCCAGAGTTTCAGATCCTGGGGCTCCCTATAGGCATCCAGATGCATATCTCCCACCTAACCTCAGAGCAGTTCTCAAACAGGGTGTAGACAGACATTCAGATGCCTACGCTGGATGGCCTCCGACCACACCTCCTGGAGCCTGTCCCATTCAAAATCCAGCCGGAAGAGGAGGTGCTGGTGGTGGTCTCTCTCACTAGCACAATGACTATTTCAGTATTTATCCACAGTGGAACAGTCATTGGGCCAGAGTGGGGGTGGGGGGCATTTTCAAATTGTTTCACTACCCTGCAATGTGTAAATTACAGTTCTGGTAATGGAAAACCCCCCACATACCGTGACACTGTTGTGTGCAAAGAAAAATCCCCTTCATGCTCAATGTCCTTCATGTTTATTTCCTGCTGGAGCTGCCTCGACTGACTTGTGCAATCTGTCAAAATAAAGTTTTGCCCATACTTTCTTCCAAAAACTCATGGAGTCACAGCAAGGCTATAAGAACTAGGTTTCATTTCTAACTGTTCCAATGATTTATTTGATCATCACAAATGCTATTTTATGCACACACCAATTAATACAGGGCAACTTGTATCCAATTACTAATTATGCTCATAGTCCTGTGACAAAGGCAATGTAGTCACAAAGATCCATCTTTATAGATCTTGCTACAGAACAGGAACCTTTGTGACGACCACACAAACGCCTTCTTTAGTGCTTTCTTGAGCCCCGTAGCAATACACCTCAGTCCTCTCTGATGCTTAGCACTCCAGGCATTGCAAGTCCTGGTAGCTGATGACATGTCATCTTACATTTTGCTGTTTGTTGCTGCTGTAGAGCTTTTATGAATTAAATTTAGAATGTATGTGTCTACAATGTAGAGATACTGAAAATCTCTCTCCATACAAGCAAATCAGTGTGCCCGCACTGGCATCCTTTAATTCAAAATCACTCTTTCATTCCTGCCAGCTTGGGATAACTCCATGTTTGCTCTTGTTTAAATTGGCAGGCTGTATTTTCATTAGGCTGCAATCTATCCTTGATGCATCTCATTCCAGTTTATTTTATTCAGTGATCTGCAAACAACTCCACAATAGTTATCATCAGATGAAGGATATTGTTTTGCCAAGGAGCAAACTCTACTTGCTGTTGAGCGGACTCCTGAAATCCAGGGATGTCAAGCAAGGTGTCAGTGCAAGTTCTGCTTTTGCCTATAGAACTTACACCAGCAGGAGCTTGCAATAAATCATTAGTAAGTACTGTGGGTTTGAGCTCCAGGGTCCCATTAGAGTCTAGCATGTTCAGGACTGATCCCGCTCTCACTGCGGCCCATGAGTCCCTCTCACTGACTGGATCAGACCCTGTCCGACTGAGACGTGTGCTGAGATCACTGAACATCGGCACAATACATAAGCCTGAGTCTCCTCTCATTTACACCACTGTAAACCAGGAGTAATTCCACCGATGTCAATGGACTTATGCTAGTGAAAACCACCGAGTAGGAGGTCAGGGGCAAATCAGTCTAAAGCACCAAAGAGATGTTAATTGCTAATAGATCTGGAGTCCACATCCTACTGAAAAGCTTAGTTTCCCTGCAGGGATCTGCAGGGGGTATTTGCAAAGCCCTGCAGGGAACCTCCACTATAAAAGAGTGCCTCTTACGAGACCCTTCAAGAGCAGGCTCTGTGCTTTGCGGCTGGAGCTACTGCACGAATAGTTGATTTAAAAATCAAAGGAGGATATATTACTCGCAATCAGAGAACGAGGCACCCTTGCTTAGGTTTTCTTGGCAACATTCCTGCAGAGCTCACTTTTCTTCTAGCAACTGAATTCAGGAAAAAGCTCAGGGGGGAAAAAAAGAAATTTATAAATGGTTCATAAAAAATTTACTTTTCCTGAAAGTGAAGTGAGCTGCAAAAGTTACAAAACCGCTTAGCAAAGCCAAAGCTAAACGGAATCCTTTGCTAACCTTTTGCAATGCACCCATTCAGGATAAAGCCCTGCTATTTGCGGTAATGCTGTGTATTATCACTGAGCGTTTAGTGGCTTCGGTAAACATTCAGTGACATGGGGCTCTGCTAGTCTGCAGCACTGCTGAAGATTCCAGCTGGGGATTAGCTGCATTTGTATTAATGTGGAGCTTTGTCAATCTTCCATTAACATTTCAGAAATAAAAAGGGAACAGGATTTTTAGCAATGCTTGAAACACAGTTTAAAACCCAATCCCTTCTTCATCAGGGTTTGTTGTATTTTTTATAAAGGGATTGTGCCTTGATTTTGAATTTTCTATCTATGCAACCTGGGCATTTTCTCCATATTATTCCTTTATATTTTGTATTTATCAACATCAGCAATAATTCTTTGCATTTCTAGACGAATATGATGCTCTTCTCAGTGCAAGGCAGAACCATAAGCCGCTGCGTTACCCCTCTGCCTTAGCAAAAGTGAGCTTTGTAGACTGCGTCAGCTCCCTGCCACACCAGTTTGCCCGCTTCACCAGCAAACTCCTTGAGATTGTCCGCCTTCACCTTGCCTGGCAGATAACAATCCGTGAACCCCCACTCCCTAGTTCCCCAGATGGCTCTCTGCAGCATCCACTCCCTCTCACTGGACACTCACAGAAATTAATATCGCTGCCTCCACAGAGCAACCGCACACACCAGTCAGCTGGTTTAAATGAGGACTTGCACGTCATTCCATAGAAGAGCACTGAGATGGGCTATGGTAAAACTAAAGTTTATTAACAAAGAACAGAAACTTTAGTGACACTGCGCAGAGATAACAGAAACAGAAAACAGTTACAAACAAAACAACACAGGCTTTCTAGTGACTAAACTGTAACTCTAGCAGGCTATATTCTACACACAACAAATCCTGCATCTCAGCAGGGGCTCAGACTAGATGACCCTTGCGGTCCCTTCTAACCCCAGGGGTCTATGATTCTATGATATCTTTGTCTAAAACAGTTTCTCACTTACAGAAAATTATCAGCAGCTCCTGCCCTCAGGCCAAGAGGATCCTCTGTTCACAGGTTCCAAGGGTGCTGTTCTCAATCTCCCCTGAGTGATGGATAATTAGAATGACTTTGTGTTCCCCTTATATTTCCCAAAGTCCATTGTCTTTGCCTCAGGTGCCAGGCACACTTCCTGGGGTGCAGATTCTGTCTCCTGGGGTGCTCACTAAGCTGAATCCTCTGCCATTTGTTAGCTTGATTGCTTTAACTTCTATGTAAATGTACTTTCCTTGTCCGTGGCTTACAAAGCTTGACTCAGACAGGTAAATCCACATTCCTCTGTCTAAGGCAGGCCTGTTTATCAAGTCTGTCCCCAAAACATATTTTAAGAACGTATTTCCTGCACACGTACATAACTCTTTGTACACCACCCATACACATATGAAATGGAGGATAGGTTCATCAATGGCTATTAGACAGGATGGCCAGGGATGCAACCCCATGTTTTGAGTGTCTCTAGCCTCTGTCTGCCAGAAGCTGGGAATGGACGACAGGGGGTGGATCATTTGATGATTCCCTGTTCTCTTCATTTCCTCTGGGGCACCTGGCATTGGCCACTGTCAGAAGACAGAATACTGGGCTAGATGGACCTTTGATCTGAGCCAGCCATTCTTATGTCCTTAATGATATTTATAACCGAGTGTCACAGGCTTTCATAAAGACCTCACTTGATACACTGTGATAGTAAAATAAGATTGCACACAATCAGTTGACTCAACTGTTTATTCTTTGAGGTTCCGACCCCTTGTTCTGCACCTCGGGTATCTGGACCTTGATTGTCACAACCACTTATCTCTAGGTCTCAAAGTGTTTTCAAGTGCTGGGGAAGTCTCATAATCCAAAGCCGTTACAAGATTTGCCCAGGAGCACACAGCCAGAATAATATCTTGGTCTCTTGACTCCAAGTTCATGGGTTTCTCACAGGATCATACTGCCTCTCCTTCTGTAAGAGTTCTGCCAAAAAAGTGGTGAATGCAGAAGAATGCCAAGTTTTCCTTGTAGTTCCCTGATATGGGAGAAAATGAGTTGTAACTAGCATGCTCTTATTTGCCATCTCTCCAACCCCCTTCTGCTGACTTCACTATATGTATCCTACACTATAAACTGGGTTATTTTTAACAGTTTGTTTTGCCCAAAATCAATACGTGCAGCAGATCTTATGTCACCTACATAGTTTGCAATGCCCAGTTACACGGGACACACCCTTCAGTTACAGCCTGTGTGTCCTAGACACACCACATGGGCTGTTTCACACGCTTAGTTTAACTATTCCAAGGCCACATGGGCTTCACAGTCAACAGACAGAACAGAATGCAAGAGCTTCTGCTCCAAAAACACAAGCTGGGCCCAACTGAAGGGGAAACTCTCTTAGCTGGTAGCTATATGAAGAGACTTAGCCTTTCTGCAGGCCAGAGTGCTACAGGATTATCACAACCATGCCAGAGCAGGACTGATATCTGTCCACTAGAGGGCATTGAGAGCCCCACACCAGACAGTTACACACAGATCAGCACCTGCTGAAAGACAGGAAACTAGCGGAGTTTTGTCCAGGGATACAGTGGTAACGTGTTCCTTGGTACCACGTAACAGTGCTTATCTACACTCTAGCAGATCCAAAAAAATGTATTCCTCAATCTACAGGCAGTTTCTCACAATGTGTTCAGCAAAGCAGACAGCTAACCAGGAAAGCGAGCGTGCCCTGAAATGTTCTCCCAGCCCTGCTTTGATGCTTCCTGCACCTTTGGTCAGTTCTGCCATAGGCAAGATGATGTCTTTTATGCTTAAGCTAGCCTCCTGCCCTTTCCCTCCCCTCTTCCTGCTGGGGCTTAGCCTACCACTTGGTGTATCATTTATTTGTTTAAAACAAACACATACACACAATTCCAACATCACAAGGGGATGATTCCGTCTCTTTCTTCTCTGGTGCTTTATGCTTCTAAACTGATGCCTGCTGTTGATCTTCTACACTGTAAGCTCCTCGGGGCCAGGGCGAGGAATCCATGCTCCATGCAGCCCCCAGGAGTGCCGCTAAATAAGTAATAGTCACTGTACAAATGCACATCCTAGAGAAGTGGTTGCCAATAACCCTCAGTATCAAAATATGCCTGCAATGACGGAACAATCCGTTTCATTTGTTTTTTAATGAACTTCAAGTGTCCACAGAACAGTTTGATATTGTACTGTGTAAGCCTTTGAAATAATTAAATATGAGAAATTAGATAAAACAGCCATGGGCAAATCCTTCCCTAAGATGCATGACAAGCAGACAAATGTGAAATGGAACAATATCCTCCTCATACCTAAATCATCTCTAAAAAATAAATACCCAGACTTATGACTTTCCCAGCATCATCACCCAGAAAAATTCACCTCATTCATCTATATACTTCTTCTGCTCCTGTAAAGTAGAGAAGCTAATAAACGTATAGAATAATGAATTAAAATATAATAAAGATAGGTGGTAAAATCTGGTACAAAATGCATAAGATAAGCAAACTGCCCCACATGAAAGACAACAGCTAATCTGAAAGAAAATAATATTCAGATCTTCCTGAACTCTGGCCTGTGAATGAAAACTGTCAGAAAGGGAAGTGACAAATGCTGGCCTTGTGAGAAAGACAAAGTAGTTCTAATTCACATGTTATGGGAGAAAGTAATCAGAAGGATTAACGTGATAATGAACTCTGATTTACTAAGAAACCCGAAGATCTTTGTCCTTGGAGACATTACATTTCATACTGAATATTAACAAAGAACAAGAGAAAATTTTGCTCAGGGCACTGGCTGTCTGCAAAGTGATTAATCCTCCAAAAAATAGAGATCTGCTAGGAGAACTGAAAACTGCAGCCTCGTACAAAGGCCTAAATGATCCAGCTAATCTAGAAAGGGTAATATTCCGGGTGGATAGGGAAGAAAGCAGGAATATTCCAATAAATCCAGTTGTGCCTTTATTTTTTTTTAAGACATCCACACAGTGTTTTACTGACAATATAAAATAAATATTAGCTAGCACAGAGTGTGCCATGCAAAGAGAATCTGGGAAGTCTGCTTTTGAACATATTTTATCCTTGGTTAGTGGGCATCCTCCATTTCTTCCACTTACTTTTGACAGTCGTAAACTGGGGGAGAACATCTCTGTGTAAACTCTTTTTGAAAAGCACCAGCACAAACCTTTTCCATATTCTCCAAGATGCCACATTCTGGGCTGCTCCAGGCCCGTGTCACTTCTCATGGCTCAGAGGGAGTCACTGATTCCCCATCACACATGCACTGCCTGTAGCAGGACAGAGCTGCATAAAACGGGGGAGCTGTGGCTGGGGCAGGTGGGAGAATGCTGGAGGGAGTCTGGGGGGCCGTTGGAGGATGTCAAGGGGCACTGGGTAGGTGGGGAATGGTGGAGGGTGTCTGGGAATATCTTGGGGAGGGCTTGCTGGGGCAGGGATTGCGCTCCTCACCAGCAACAACCATCCCTTTGCAGCTCCTAGAGAGGGGAACAGAGAGGCCCTGGTTGCTGCCTACCATCCGTGCACCACATTGGAGCCTGAAGAACAAATGCAGCACTGTCCCCCAGTGCCGGCCGGTTCACTCCTGAGCCAGGCCTTCCCCTGCATCTCAGGGCAATGCCAGTAAACGACAGGCCTCTTCTTTTTTTCCCCACTCTTTTATGAACAAATTTCTCCCGGCTTGTTTGGTGAGCAACCACAGGCTTCGGCCTCCCCGGGACAGAGCACACCCTGGGCAGACCTATGAGAAATCCTTGAACTGCGACCCGCCAAATCAAGCTCTTACCTCTTCCAACAATTCCCAGGGGCCCAGTGCCACCAACAGAGCATCCTACTGCCAGGCCTGGCGATAAAGACAAACCCCATGACCATGACAGCCAGAGTAATGGGATCGGGCCATGAAGTCACTCTCCCCCTAACATCAGGGACGCGGGCAGTTTAAGGCATCAAAAGCAATTGCAGACTACTACCGTGGACTTCTGTGACATTGCACTGGGTGGGATGACAGCGCTGTCCCCCAGGTAAACCACGTATCCCAATGTTGAAACCCTAGGGAGTTCTGAAATCTGATGGACTAGAAGTGGTCGCTGCATTCCCTCTGAAATTAATGGGAGTTTTGCTGCTGACTTCAAAAGAAGCATGTTCGGGCCTTTAAAGAGTCACACTGCTTCACAAACCTGGGAGAAGAAAACAGAATAACATGGCTCTGAACAAAGGGACGGTCATCTTTGAAAAAACAGATGTGCAACCTGTCAGTCCCCACAAAACAGAGTCCTCTCCTCTCTAACCACTGCATCCACAAGCAAGGACCAGGAAATCTAAGCGTCCTGCCTACCACCAGCCGCAGAAACCCATGCCTAGGGTGCAGTGGGGAGAGTACAGGCTCGGGAGTGGGAGAAAGAACGGTGAGTCCAAAGATGATGAGTTGCCCTGGCTGAAGAAAGCACTCTCCTACAGAGACATTACATTATTGAGTACAGAGATTCTGAGAGACTATAAGGAAGTGAGGAGGAAAATGTCCCAGAGGAGCTTAGTTAAGAAGCAAAGTGCAAGACATGCTGCCAAGATAACATAACAGAAGAGCGTTGTGGGGCAGGAAGAGAAGGAATACTGCAACCTACGACACAGATAAGGCAGGTTAATCTATGGAGGAGACACCACAAGCGAGGAGGCAGGAAAGGACATGCAGGCCTTCTGCAGCTCCACCTTCCCAACCTGCCTTTCAGTTTAGCAACACTGCTGGATATTGAAGATCTCTCAGGAGGCTCCACCAACTCCACCCAAGGCGTCCTCAGGGGCAGTTCCATGAGCATCGGCAGCACTGGGGAGGAGGTTCTCTTTAACTTCTCTTCACCCAACACCCTGCCAAAACATTTGTTCCATCTTGCTTACGCTGTGCTTCCCTCGTGATGCTGGGTGGCCTTCTCTGATGCTCAGTGCTTTTCTAAATGTCTCGCATGTTGGTCTATGGAATAGCAAGCCTCCTTCTCTCTTGTGATTTGGCTCATATTCCTAGTGTGCTGACAAAACATTTCAAGGCTAGAATCAATACTATCAACTTCTGTGACCGTAAACTCCCGACAGGGGCGAATGAGATGAAAGAAAGGCTGAAGGAGAGTGGAGGTGACCTTTATCCATAGCCTGAGGTGAAGTTCTGAGACAGTTGTTGTGGAAAAAGTTTTAGTAACTGCTGAACAGTTCCAGGGCTGAGGTACAAGACTGGAAATGTCCTACAAAAACCAGGGCCCCAGCATTTGGGTGAAAGAGAAGTGTTGATTTTGGGATCACGGGAGATCGGATGATGACCAGACCACTGGGAAAGAGAACATTCCTACCATGTAGTGAGGATGTGAAATAGTTTGTAAATGGCCTGATTACTCAGGCAATTCATGGAACCAAATAGGTAATGACAAACAGAAACAAAACATCCCGCCAGCAGAAGCCACAGAATGCAGCCTTACACACGGAGCCCACAGACACAGGAAAGCTGATGCAGACAGCAGGAGCAGAAGATTCTCGACTCTCAGAAGTGAGACCGTGCACAGGAAATACAAGCAGAGTCGACATAGAGAGTGAGATCAGGACCTTGAGCCAATCCATGGAGGGTTTTAAAAACCAGAGAGGGCAGCTGGGCCAGTTATCTGGATTTTAAAAAATATCCAAGCAAACAAGAGTCTAAGCTGTCATAAACAGATAAGTAAGAGTTAATAGAACAGAAGTACTTCATGTCTCTTTTGCCTGGAAAGGGTTAACAAGATCAGTGAGCCAGGCTGTCACCTGACCAGAGGATCAATCAGGGCACAGGATACTTTCAAATCTTGAGGGAGGGAAGTTTGTGTGTTTGCTGTTAGTGTTTGGTTGTTGTTCTCTCTGGGTTCTGAGAGTGACCAGATGTGCAACCAGGTTTCTCTCCAATGTCTCTGATACAGTCTCTTATATGTCCAGAATAGTGAGTACTAGGTAGATAAAGTGAGTTAGGTTATGTTTGTTTTCTTTATCTGCAAATGTGCATTTGGCTGGAAGGAGTTCAAATTGGTATTTTGCTGAAAGGATTTTAATTTGTACTTGTATACTTAGGCTGGGAGGGTGTTCCCAGTGTCTATAGCTGAAAGACCCTGTACATATTCCATCTTCAATTTACAAAGATAATTTTTACTGTTTTTCTTTCTTTAATTAAAAGCTTTTCTTGTTTAAGAACCTGATTGTTTTTTTATTCTGGTGAGACCCCAGGGGACTGTGTCTGGATCCACCAGGGAATTGGTGGGGAGAAAGGAGGGAAGAGGGAGAAAAAGGTTAATTTCTCTCTATGTTAGGATTACTTTCTCTCCCAGGGAGAGTCTGGGAGGTGAAGAGAGAAGGAGGGGGGAAGGTGCATTTTCCTCTCTGTTTAAGATTCAAGGAGTTTGAATCACACAGTGATCTTCCAGGGTAACCCAGGGAGGGGAAGCCTGGGAGAGGCAACAGTGGGGGAAAGGGTTTACTTTCTTTGTGGTAAGATCCAGAGGGTCTGGGTCTTGGTGTTCACCGCGCAAGGTCTTGGGGGGACCAGAGTGTACCAGGCACTGAAATTCCTGGTTGGTGGCAGCGCTACAAGTACTAAGCTGGTAATTAAGCTTAGAGGAATTCATGCTGGTACCCCATCTTTTGGACGCTAAGGTTCAGAGTGGGGAATTATACCACAACAAAGCGCTACCTGACTTGCTTGCATCTTGGAAACTACAGGATTTCAAAAATCATATACTCAAAGTGTGACACACAGCAAGACTTGCAAAGTTAGCATCCTCTCTTGTCAAACGTACAGGTTTGCTTGTTTGAGCTTAGTCTTGGTTAAACTGTACTTGCTTTCTTTTCTAATTTCCAAATGCAGCAAGAGTAGGTTTGCTAAGGGCCAGCTTGTGATCCCCTTCGACACACTGATTAGCATCTTATCCCAAACATAGTCCCACTGAAGCATATAGGGACATGTGCAGTAAGAGGCTCAAAATCTGATGCTAAATAAATGTGTGGAGATTCCTTGAAGGTGAGAACATAGATACAGGGCAAGTGCCAGACTGGGCCCAGTTTGAAATAGCCAAGAATCTCAGAAAGAAGAAAGCGTACTAAAGCAAGGCTGTGCGACTGCATCCATCCTTCTCATCCTTGGCACAGCAATGGGGCATCGTGCTCCACGAAAACAGCAGTGGAATTCAGACTGGAAGAAGCAAATACTCCAAGTCTAGGGCATGCCGCTGACGCTCTTTTCGTAGAGTGTCAGGAATTGCTTCAGGGTTAGTAATGAGTAAAGCAGCTGAAGTTAATGGAGGTTATTTTGGACAGCGTTGTAATACAAAAGAGGCAAAGGTGACGGCTCTTTGGAAGTGGAATAGCCACTTTGACATGGCAATGAATCAGGTTAGCAAAGGATGTAACTCCAGTGCAATAGAGTGGAGAGGTTCCACTGTGCCAAAAGGCATGTCTACACTACAGTCTTAAATCAGCCTAGGTTAGGTCAGCTTACAGCCACTGCGATAATTACTGCGCTGGCTGATGTCCACACTACCCTCCTTCTGTGGGTGGTGCGCATCCTCATCAGGAATGCTCCCACCGACTGAACAGCAGCAGTGAGGGGGGCTGAGAGCCAGGGTTCCCAGCTCTGCATCTCTCCCTGCCAGGAGCCAAGCTGCCCTCCAAGCCTTCTCGCCTTCCTGCTCCCAGCCGGGAGCAGGGGGTGCAGCCACCTGGGGTTTCTCGCCTCTGGTGGGGAGAGCCACATCTGGAATCCAACCAAGAGCCACTCTGAGCTGGGAGCCTCAGTGCAGCGGGGGGAGGGAGAGGCATGCTTCATCACGGCTCTGTTCTTAGACCAGTAAATATTAAGTGGTGAATTATGTTTGGTAAATCAATGATTTGGTGACAATGCAGAGAACCACGGTCCATCTCTGATGAGGACATAAGACGACAAGGTCTGGGTCTGTTGGTACCAGGTTACTTCATTCGAAGCGTTTGTCAGTGAATGTAGGTCTCCTGGGACACTGAACTGATTTTACTGGCTAGAGGCAGGTACCATGTGAACAAGCACTGAGCATTTCAACCCTGCTTTGCCAAGCATCTCACCCCTGACCTGAAGACTGAGCACTGGCTGAGTTCCAAACCTCTCCATACAGTTCTGCCAATGCACCTCAAGCCTATCCTGCAACACCTTCGACCTCAGAGCTCGAGGAACCCAAACAGCTTTGCAAATGCATATTGGTACTGACCTGGAATACAGGTTCTCTGTCAGTCTTGCATCTCTTTTGAGCAGAGGTTGCCGAGTGAACCACTGTTTGATAACAACACTTGTCAGTTAACCACTGATAAAATCACAAAGCCTTGACTGTAAACTTTTGAACACTGGCAACTTTGCCACCAAGGGAGAATTTTAAGTGAAAAAATACTGGTTCACATGCTTAAGCACCTGTGACCTAGGTGAAAGGTCAAGGCCAGTGGTATTTAACTAATCAGCTAGCAGCTCATGTAGAGGGAGTCAGAGTTTTCAATCTCAGTTAGAGCTCAGCTGTCATAAAACCTGCCAGCATCACATGAAGATAAGAGATTCGGTTTGTGGTTCAATTTTGCTTTGCACAATGGTATTCAAAGGAGTCTGCTTCTGCTCAGAAAGGCAAATTTGTACTTTTCCTGTTGGTTCTGATCTTGCAACAATCATTCTCTTTGCAGTAGCTGCTCAAATCGAGCTTTTACCACTCATTGAATATCTTTTTCAGGGAGGTTCTTGAGGGGAGGCAGGAGGCATGCTTGATCACAGCTCTATTCTTAGACCTAAATGCTTTACACGCTATAGCAGAGAGCAATTGTTTTATTCATCAAGAGTCTGGAATCAAAACCCATTAGGATAGAGAGCCCTTCAGAGAAAGAAAACACGGTAACTATTTATTATACCGGTCCCATGTCCCTGAATGTACATTGCAATCTGCATGTGACTAGGGCCCAGCATCTTTTCTCTGTGCAACCAAAGACTGGGTTGTACTACTTGTAACTGTATTTAGTGCAACCTTAAATATCTAGGTATGGAGAAAGCACCCTGCTTCGGTAGGAGGGGAAAGAGATGTTCTAAAGCATTTACATGAGATAATTGGCATACATAGCACTCACTAATACCAATGGAGTTGTGTGTGTGAACCAAGAGAAGAAAGGACTTGGCCTGCAGGACTGATTGCGTTGCTCCTTTTCATTAAAAAAGCACAGCCAAATGCCAGCACATGTACTGAGCACTGCCCTGACTGCAAAGGTGTATTCCCTGCAAATCAGGCCCTAGCAGGTTGATGGCTGTGCAATTTCAACTGATATGTTCCACATTCCCATGTCAAGTACGGGATTTACCTCAATTCATCACACTCATTGCAGTCTATTAACATCCTGCCCCCAGTGCGTGGGTCGCAAGTTAACCCAGTCCAGGCTGACTCATAATGTACTTTTCACCTCTCAGGTGCCTTTCACCACAGGATCTCAAAGTGACTCACATTCATTAAGTTTCTTATCACCCCAGTAAGCTAGGGGAACTGTATTATCCCCATTTCATAGATGGGTAAAGTGGAGCACAACATTACAGACAAAGGCTGTAGTTTTCCAGAACTGGGTTCCTAAAGTGAGGCTTCTAAATCCATATTTCGGTGATGAATTTGGGGAACTGATTTTCAAGAGGGCTGGGCACCCAGATCTCAATCTGAAATCCAGCTATCAGCTCCCAGTCCCCGGCTCTAATCCCTGACAACTGCTGTCTCCTGCTCTCCTTTGACAGGAACCCTCTGTCAGGTCAGTCAGCAAAAGCCTGAAAGCAGACACTGTACCTAGAAATACTGTTGGAAGATGATGCAGTTTGAGAGGTTGCTGCCCTGGATCAGAGACAATCACACCTTTCCCCTTTCCTCACCCCCAGTGGCAGAATCTGACAAGAGATTGTGCTAGCAGAGGGAATGGGTGGGGGGGTCGAACACTCTTTTGAGTGTTATCTCCACCATCTGACCATAGCCAACCTGCTTTTAGCCCTGCAGAACAGGTACAAAGAGACGACGGGTCGAGAACAGCCTACCAAGGGCTCTGATTTCTGTGTCTTGTTATGTCACCCATGCCTGAACATGTGCATTCCCACCCAAGCCATGAACTCCCTCACGAGAGCGGGCTGTTCCAGTGAGGAGTCCCTCATCCAGAACATCACCACATCTTCACTCGTGCAGCTGATGAAATCACGACAGCTCACCAAGATGTTCCTGAGCCTGGTCTACTTCTGGAGAAGAATACTGTGGCTGAATGATGAATCCAGATCTATGGCCTCCCACCCACCATTTCTGCTGATTACAGCCCCACACAATCAGTCTCCAATCCCTCCCTTTAACGCCCAAGAAATGTCAGGCTCTGAGTTAACCGACTTTCAGGATCATCCAATATGACGGCAAGGTTCATTGTGTTTTAATGTAATGCCACCCAGTTTGCTGCCAGTAATAATGTGGTTGGCAGATTCTGAGTTGTGTATTCTTTGGAAAACCAAAGCCAAGTTATAGAATCTGTTATTACACTGCACCCGAATTAATATGGCACATTATTCCTCGGGCTCCAAAGATGAGTTCTATTTAATTTACTTCTGGGCACTGTTTTAAAATCCAGAGTTAGATCCTTTGCTTTGGAAGAGGATCCCATGCAGGAGCCCTTCATCTTCTGGGCTGTGTCTCAGCTGGTGAGATGATGATGTTCTTTAGACATTCCATACGTTACAGACTGCTACTATTTGTATAGAACTGGTTTAAACAGAACTGGTTCATTGCATCCAACAGTTTATACTAGCCATATTGAACTGGTTTAAGTTTTGCTTCATAACCACACTAGCACTCATCCCAACTTCAATATGCCACAACCGTGGGCTCTTTTCCTACAAGCAGAATGGTCTTGGGCAGTGGTTCTCAACCAGGGGTAGATGTACACGTACATCCGGGGGTACATGTACATCAACTCATCTAGATATTTGCCTAGTTTTACAACAGGCTACATAAAAAGCACTAGCTAAGTCAGTAGAAACTAAAATTTCACACGACTTGTTTCTACTGTTTTATATACTATACACTGAAATGTAAGCACAATATTTATATTCCAATTGATTTATAATCATATGGCAAAATGAGAAAGTCAGCAATTTTCAGTAATAGTGGACTGTGACACTGTTTGTATCATTATGTCTGATTTTATAAGCAAGTAGTTTTTAAGTGAGGTGAAACTTTGGGGGACGCAAGACAAGTTAGCCTCCTGAAAGGGGTACAGTGGTCTGGAAAGATTGAAAGCCACTGGTCTAGGAGACATAACAAGGCCATCCACACGAGGACTGCAGCAGAATCACAAGTTGAACCATTTCAGCTTATATAAAACCATACTACACTAAACCAGTTCAAACCAAACAGGTAAAGCTTTAATCAGTCGCTAAACCTGTTAAAAGATCGTCTCATCTAACTGGTCATTAGATCATTTGTAGAACTGTTCAGCTATTTGTCTGTGAGGAAACAAAGTGTTTTATGCATGTTCTATAGGCTTTAACTAGTTTGATCGAACTAGTGTAAGCCAAGCCTTGGAGAAAGAAAGTGTGTTTATAGCATGTAAGGTTCCACTTGCTGGCCTCCCAGTTTGTAAACATCTTAACTAGTTTTTCACCATTTAAACTAGTTGCCCCTACCATCTGGAACTTTTCTCTGTGCTCTGCCATCTGGCTGAAGACATCAGCATCTACATGGTCAACAGTGTCCATCTCAGAATCCCCATGAGAGTCAATTGCTAGGCAATGAGCTATCATCCCTCTGGTCTAAACTACTGGGTTTCAGGAAAGCAGCTAGCGAGCCATTAGCCTAGAAGACATCAAGTGCCGGGTGCTTCTCACTGGTTAATAACCATGGAGAATGAGGAGTTGTTTGTGGGAGTCACAGCCAGAGAGAGGAAGAGGAGAAGAAAAGGAATTTAGCAAGTCTCAGCCAGGTAAGGTTGTAGAATGGTCAGGGCCGGCGCAAGGATATTTTGCACCCTAGGCAAAACTTCCACCTTGCATCCCCCGTTCCTATTCCCTCCCCCCAGAGTATCACTTATTATAAACATTCAAAAATGAATCCTGCATAATGTGGCATTGTTCACGTATACTTCCTTCCTTCATTCATTCATATAAAAATCTACCACATTTTATTCTACCTTTAGAATATCCCATTATTGTTATTAATAAAATTTATAAAATTAGAATGGCAGATACTCCATCATACAACAACTGACACCATCAATATGACAAATTTCAACAAGTTACACATGGATATTTGCACATGATAAACATATACACTCAAATGATTAACATACACACACAACTGACACAAAGTATTAGCGAAAGTTAGCCTCAATCCGAAAACGAGTAAACTTAGCATTATAAACAGCCTGTCAGAACGGGTAACAGCTGCGCGCGACGAGAAAAATAACGCCATTGCCACTTTGTACTGTAGGGAAATGGTACACTTGTGACCGCAACACAGAGCTGGCGTAGGCTACAGCTGTAATGTACAAGAGAAGAACGACAAGTTACAATGCAAGTTCAAAGACGTTTCTCTTTTCTTTATTCATTCGTTTTCCAGCAATAGTGTAAAAAAATTTTTTGGGGCACCACTTTTTGGTGCCCCCAAATCTTGGTGCCCTAAGTTCGCCTAGTGGTTACATCAGCCCTGAGAATGGTTCATTCCCAATGTACAGCTCTCTGAAAGGCCCTGTAGGGGATGAGTTCCCTGCAGCACATTCAGGTGGTTGTGTGGATTTCAGCACAGCTCTGCTAGCGCATCCAGTGAACACTGCCTTTGGCTCCCTCAATGAGTTTGAGAAACCATGTGACAGCTTGGGAGATAAGAAACTGAAGGACACTGAACCAGCAACTGTGAAATGAATGGCAGACAGAGACTGCATGCTGAAAAAACTGTTAGGAAGATGGAGATGTTAGGGTCCTGGGCTGTGGGGTGTACTGTAGCCTTGTGCAAGACAGGGGTGTAAAGAGTAGTTAATTAAAATAAATATTCAACAGGGTTCTGGCTGATCCAGACCCTGACTTGATTGCATGATCTGTCTAGGTCATATATCAGTTTGCTTATGTTTGTAAAGCAAGCTGAGATCGCTCAGGATACAGGGCACTGTGTGACCAGGGGGAATCACAGAAAGTCTCTTTCTGCAAACTCTGAACAAGGAACTTCATTAGACTAAATAAGACAGTACTTTTCCAAAGCCTACGCTCATAGAATCATAGACATGTAGGCCTGAAAGGGACCTTGAGAAGTCATCTAGTCCAACGCCCTGTGCTGAAGCAGGACCAAGTAAACCTAGAGCAGCCCTGACAGGGGTTTGTCCAACCTGCTCTTCAAACCCTCCAGTGACAGGGATTCCACAACCTCCTCTGGAAGCCTGATCTGGAGCTTAACTACCCCTATGGTTAGAAAGTTTTTCCCTAATATCCAACTTAAATCTTCCTTGCTGCAGTTCAGCCCATTACCTCTTGTCCTCTCTTCAGCAGACCTGGAGAACAACTGATCACCCCCTTCTTTATACCAGCTTGAACATGTCATAAACAGATAGCTAAGGGTTAATGTCTCTTCCACCTGAAGCACCTGACCAGAGGACCAATCAGGAAACCGGATTTTTTCAACTTTGGGTGGAGGGAATTGTGTGTCTGAGTCTTTGTTTTCTGGCTGCCTGCTTTCTCTGAGCTTTGGAGAAGTAGTTCTACTTTCTAGTCTTCTGTTTCTAAGTGTAAGGACAAAGAGATCAGATAGTAAGTTATATGGTTTCTTTTCTTTGGTATTTGCATGAATATAAGTGCTGGAGTGCTTTGATTTGTATTCTTTTGGAATAAGGCTGTTTATTCAATATTCTTTTAAGCAATTGACCCTGTGTTGTATCATCTTAATACAGAGAGAACATTTGTACTTATTTTTCTTTCTTTTTATATAAAGCTTTCTTTTAAGACCTGTTGGAGTTTTTCTTTACTTCAGGGAAATTGAGTCTGTACTCACCAGGGAATTGGTGGGAGGAAGAAATCAAGGGGAGATTTGTGTGTTGGATTGCTAGCCTACTTTTGCATTCCCTCTGGGGGAATAGGAAAGTACTTTTTGTTTCCAGGATTGGGAACAGAGAGGGAGATTCACTCTGTTTGGATTCACAGAGCTTGTGTCTGTGTATCTCTCCAGGAGCACCTGGAGGGGGGAAGGGAAAAAGGATTATTTCCCTTTGTTGTGAGACTCAAGGGATTTGGGTCTTGGGGTCCCCAGGGAAGGTTTTTCAGGGGGACCAGAGTGCCCCAAAACGCTCTAATTTTTTGGGTGGTGGCAGCAGGTACCAGGTCCAAGCAGGTAACTAAGCTTGGAGGATTTCATGCTAACCCCCATATTTTGGACGCTAAGGTCCAAATCTGGGACTAAGGTTATGTCAGAACATATTGGAAAACTGCTGTCCGTTCTCTTTCCTGAAGAGCAGCTCCCAAAATTGGACACAGTACCCCAGTTGAGGCCTCATCAGTGTCAAGTAGATTGAGACAAATACCTCCTGTGTCTCACATATGACACAAATTAATACACCCAGAATGACACTAGCCTTTTTTTACAATAGCATTACATTGTTGACTCATATTCAGTTTGTGATCCACTATTACCCCCAGATCCTTTTCAGCAGTACTACCACCTAGCCAGTTATTCCCCACTTTGTAGTTGTGCACTGGATTTTTTCCTTCCAAAGTGAAATGCTTTGCACTTGTCTTTACTGAATTTTATCTTGTTGATTTCAGACCAGTTTGTCAAGATTATTTTGAAATCTAATCCTGTCCTCCAAAAAGAGCGTGTAACCTCTCCCAGTTTGGTGTCATCCGCAAATTGTATAAGCATACTCTTCTCAACTGTTATCCAAGTCATTAATGAAAATACTGACTACTATAGACCCAGGACAGTCCCCTGCAGGACTCCACTAGATAATCCCTACCATTTTGACAGCAAACCATTGATAACTCCTTTTTTACTACAGTCTTTCAGCCCATTGTACGCCCACCTTACATTAATGTCATCTTGACCACATCTCCCTAGTTTGCTTATGAGAATGTCATGTGGGATTGTGCCAAAAGTCTTAAAAAAATCAAAATATATCCTGTCTACTGCTTCTCCCTTATCCACTGTTAAAGAGGGAAATTAGGCTGGTTTGACATAATTTGTTCTTGACAAATCCAAGTTGGCTAATCCTTGTCACCCTGTTATCTTCTAGGTGCTCACAAATGACTGATTACTAATGTGTTCCATTATCTTTCCAGGTATTAAAGTTAGGCTGGTCAGTCTATATTTCCCCAGGGTCCTCTTGGTTCCCCTTTTTAAAGATAGGTGCTATGTTTGCCTTTCTCCACTCCTCTGGGACCTCACCTGTCCTCCAGGAGTTCTCTCAGATAATTGCTAACAGTTCCAAGACTGCTTCGGCTAGTTCCTTAAATACCTTAGGATGAATTTTACGAGGCCCTGACAACTTGAATATGTCTAACAATATAAATATATTTTAACCTGTTCTCACTCTCTCTCTCACTTCCACCGAAAAACTCCCTAAAAGCTTCTTGAACCCCTAAACCTGGCTTTCTATTACAGATTTTAAAAAAACAACACTTACATCCCTACATCACCTTCCTTCCCCCTTTTTTGTCCTATACCTTTAACAAGAATTAATATTTAACAATAGCTCCAGATGCAAAGGTGCTAGAGGTGGAAAGGGTGCTATTGCCCCCCCCCCGGTGGCTTGAAGCAGTAATAACCCAAATACACGGTTCTGTCTTTAGCCCCCCATTATAAAAATTGTTCCTGCACCACTGTCCAGATGAGATACTAGCTCCACCTCTCTTTCAGATCTGGCCACCTTAAAAACCTTGAGGAGGCTACTGTTCCATTCCCTGGGATGAGCAAATCCCAAAGATGCAAGTCCCTCTTCTCAACAGGACTAGCTCCCTTCACAAAGGCTGTGGAGTGAGCACCATTGCTACTAGACTCACTCAGCAACCAGCTGGGTAGAGAACAAGTTGAAGTTGTTGGATGTCGAATATTTTTACTGTCCAGTTTTATCAGGACTAGGTTCCCTAGTTTAAGACTGGGAAAACTTCAGGCACCATTGCAAAGGTTAAAAAAAAATCTTAAGAAAAGAAGGCTAGTGCAGACAAGGCCTTAAAGAAAATAATGCCATCTAATGAACCACCAGCAAGCCCTACTGTCTGCAGTACCTTGCATTTTCTCCACAGGTCTCCCATCCAAGCATTGGCATGACTTGATCCTGCTTAGCTTGTGAGATCTGAAGGGATTGCCTTGCAAAGTGGTACAGCTCCAGAAAAGGTGCTGTTTGGACTATTTAATACTTTTTCATACGTCTTAAAATTGAGATTACATGGGATTTTAGGATTAAACACAATTGTGGGCTTGCTCTGGGATTGTAGGCCCACATTTATGATTTGTATCCCACAAAGAGCCCATAATCCAGCATTTTTTTAAAAAAAAATTCCTCTCAGTGGACTGATAGCTCAGTTCCACAAATAGTGAAATTCTCGATTTTTCAGAAAAAAAAATTACCTTATTTGACACTGGGGCTTTTCAAATATCAAAAAAGCACACAACATGATATGTTTGTTATCTCGGAAAGGTCTTTATTTTGCCTGTAGGGTGTAATGTTTCAAAATATGTATTCATTTAAATGCAAATTTTTGCTTCCACTTGAGATTCAACTAAAGCTTTTGCTGAAATGAATGTTGAACTTTCACATTTTCTCTGCACTTCCCCATGTTTTCTTCTATTAATTAAAGCCTTTAAAGATGACCCATCCTTTCACACTCCACCATGAAGAATATCAAATGAGAAAGAAAAAATGAATCCTAAAAATGTTTTCACCTAACACTGTTTTTAACTCCTTAGTAAACCAAACACAAATTTACCATGATAAAAGGAGCAACTCTCCTATTCGGCAAGAATCTGTGATCATAGCTTCCAAAGTGTCACTGTGCGTCATTACAAGAGGTGGTAGCAAACTTTCCCAAGAAAATCACGTTTCCTACATTAGCTGATTCTGAGTGTTAACTGGCGTCTCCGCTGGCAATCGAGGCTGCACATTCATACACCCTAGCCCCTCACTCCCATTCACGCCAGAACTCTGGAAATGGAGAACATCAAACATATGAACAGATTTCCAACTGCTCCACCTTCTACCATTTGATCACACTCCTCTACATCTGGACAAGTGGTGCAGTTCAGAAATGCTGAGAAAATGTTAGACCTCTGTTATCTTGCAAAGCAGTCCAGTGAAAGCCTGGTCTACTCCATGAAGGTATTGCAATCCAGCCAAACAGATTTAAAATGAAAGGCATTATGAAGTTCACTGTGCTTACACCAGTGTTTCTCTCAAAAACTTGGCAGTATCGTCGGCAACACCGAGAAAGGAGCTGGAGTGCCACTGAGAAGCAAATGGATTATATTTACTGAGGGACAACCTGCCATTAATTCTCCATTACTGAGCGACAATCTACACTCGTTGCTATCTTTGCTTTCCACAAGCTACTCTTAGTATAACTTTTTATGAGTGATGTATCCAAATATTTAGATACTAATATTTAAACTGTATCGTTAAATTTATCAACCTTAATTTGGGACTTTGCAGATTATGTACTATTTGTATTTCATGACTTTTTAAACCACATTTTGTACTTTTGGATACTTTAAGCATTATACCCAGATATATAGAAACTTTCTTTCTTTAGCTATATTAGATAATTTTAACATTAGCTTTAATAAAAATTTTAAATATTAGGTGCTGAATATACCCCTTATCATTAGTCAGATAAAATAACACAGCAGGTATGATAATTCATCACAATCATTACCAAACCAGGAGGTGAGAATTTTAGGAATGCAACAAAATCACACAGAAAGTGGTTACCATCAGTAACATATTTAGGGACATAATGTGGATACCTCTGGCACATTTTTAGAATCCCTTTAATTACGTATTTCCATATCAGCCACATGCCGGTTACACTGTAAATAATTAGTAATGTGATCTTAAGACAAGTACTGAAATCTGGTGTCCTACCTACAAATAACGTAACTAGACCTAGTGATCCAAATTCATCCCTTCTACGAAAGACAAGTAATATCTTAAATTATTCAAGACCTTTACAGGGATACGAAATATTTTTCCAAGGAACAATCCAGCTTCCGGGTAAATAGTATACACTGAATGTGATTAAAACTCAAAGTGCTGGCTGCGAAACCCAAGATAGCACCTGAAGGCTACCAATGGTGAAGCTCAGATTCACTATGAATTTTAACATTTTATAATATATTTCCTCTAAACCTACATGTGAGTTACCCATGCTTATATAGTAGAAATGGCCAAACCAACCTTCAGATCCACATGCAGAGATCTCTGCTTCACAAGCTGTCCTCATTTCTATATGAGCTGGTCCAAAATTCAAGACCAAACTTTCCCTCTACAATTTGGGAAATCCCAGTTGCAGAATGAACTTTATGTCTCTGGTCCATTTCCTCATGTAACATTGTTCATAGATACACAATGTTTGGCTTTCTAATGACATGTGCAGGCAAAGGTTTGGCACATAGGCTACGCAGCTAGCCCAAATCATATGGATAATGACAGCCATTGGCCAGCCCAACATCATACCGATAATGAAGCACATTGCTGCAGGGGAGATCTGTGTTCGGTCTTTAGCTGGCAGGACCAAGAAACAGGAGTAATATATAACAAAACATTCTCCAAAACCTGTGGATGAGGGGAGCAGACTTGTTGCTCACCCATGCGATCACAAAGCATTAGAGTAGCTTGAGTTCCTGCTGTATGAAGCTAATTTTAAGTAAGGGAAGAAAATAAGTTGAGTTCTTATCAGTATCAAAGGAAGCTGGTGTTCCCTCTGAGAAGCCTGCAGAAAGACTGCTCCAGGTGATGCAAGAGATAGGCTTTGCCATGTTAGGGAACGAACAACCTTGACGTGTTCCTTGTAGCCTGATTTAATTATAAGAATGTCTAAAAGGAACCAGCGAGGCTACACATCCTTTGTTTTTCTCATTCCTTTTTCTCCCTCAGGTTCCATGTGGAATTGTATTCGCTACCCCTGGAAACCAGCAAGAAGGCTTACAGCTCTGACATCACACCGCTAGGTCACAGGCAGAACGTAACAGGCCTCAGGAAGCAACAAGAAGAGGGAGGTCAGCAGGAGGTAAGTTGCAAGCTCGGGCTGCCCGTTCTGGCGCAAGGCCCACAAGGCCCTTTAACCGCGGCTCCATCTCTGGGCTTTGTCAGAGACAAAACGCTCCCCACTTGATATCACAGCAACACTGTGCAACATGAAGAGAATCATCACCCAGGGAGGGCTAAGGGGCACTTGCCTTGTGCTTGGTTCCCCCAAGCTGATCCAGGTATTCTGGGGGCTGTTCTTAAATTGGTCTCTGCTTCGTAACCTTGTAATTTCCACTGCTCTGTATGGCTCTAATTAAAACCCATCAAGTTAAAATGGAGCTCAAAGGGGAATGCGTAATTGCAGGAAAACACCAACTGCAATATTGCTCCTTTCTGT
Organism: Gopherus flavomarginatus; assembly: GCF_025201925.1. NCBI lineage: Eukaryota > Metazoa > Chordata > Testudines > Testudinidae > Gopherus > Gopherus flavomarginatus. The sequence goes on along the minus strand of NC_066625.1, from coordinate 91,137,476 downwards.
AGGGGACACTGCTGCAGTCCCACGCTAGCTGCTTTTGCAGCATGGCTCCCATACAAATGAATGCAGAAGCACAGAACGCACAGATGCTGCTGCACTACAAACTGCTAATATTCTAGGCCAGGCTCAGCAGGGCTGGCGATTGACATGACTAGAAGGCAAGACAAGGACTGAGTCAGGTTGGACTCTGTTCCATCTTTAGGACCTTTTTTACATTTGACCTACCACACTCAGAAGAGTAACTGGGGTGACTGCAATAAGGACCAGCCCAAACCTGCATCCATCCCTCCAAAGAAAACCAACCATTCTGGAGGGGTAGGTACATTCAGTGAAATCACTGTCTCCCTTCCAGGCCCCCTCACATTCTGGTGTCAGGGTCTCAGCACACTGCTAGCTATGGCTTTCCCGGCCCCTGGGGACAGCACCTCCTTGGAAAGACACAAATCTCGTAGGTTTTAGAGCATCCCAAGCAGTGGCATTTCTAACGCGAAGGCCCAGGACTGCGAGACTCCTGGGAGGCAGCAGCAGGCTCAGAAATGCCCATTGGTGCAGCTGCGGGGTGGCCCCTTCCTCCCTTGATCCCTAACCTGGAAGAGGACTGCAGGTGAGGTGGGAGGGCAGGGAGTGCTGAGGAAGGAAGACAGCTGCCCAGGCTACTTCCCAGGGTACCGCTGCTGCCCCAGAGAGGAGTGGAAAACCATCCTAGAGCTAAGGCCGAGGGCACGGAGGCCGGGCTATAAAAAGTCCCTCAAGTGTTTGGTTAGTTTGATACGTGTATGTCAAATTCACTGAACCTTTGGACATGTGCCCTGGACTAGAGTCGATCCAGCTGTGGCAGAGACACCAGCACTTCCATGTAGAAGTTAAGCTACAGTCCCTGTGTCCCTGTACTGGAAAAGGCTTTAGTCTTGTCTTAGGATTTCCCTCTCACTATTAAGGAATCCTTTGAGGACATCATGCCTTCTCCAGCACCCAGCGGTAGCTGGACTCCTCTGAGGTGACCCTCAGCCTCTCTGGCTGGAAGTTCTCCCAGCACCGAACTCTCTTACCAACAGTTCTCACATGCTTCTCATGGTCCTTACTACAGCTACTGCAGTTCTTCCTTAGACGGCTGCCTTCTGCCCCACTGCAAGATGGTTCCCATGTCCCAGGAGCAGCATGGCACTATAGAGACAATGAATTTGAAACAATGTGTTTCTCTGGGTATGAATCCTGATAGTTAATATTCCTACGGCTAGTGGGTTTCTTCCCATACCTATATGAAATAGGGGAGAGCACATTCCTTAAATTTACTCCCAGCATGCTCTTGCATAAAGACCCTAATCCATCTCTGCTGCAACTCCAGTGAAGCTTTTATCCTGGGCTGCTGGGTGTTTTTCTTTCCCCACAACGGCCAGGCTTCGGCCAAGCTGGTTTAGGAGAAGTCAGTTTTCATCCCTCTGCACACTGCACGCACACACAACCAAAGCAGCTATATGCAAGTATGTACCAAACTGCGGCTTCTCTCCATATTATTTGACAGTAGGGGTTTAAAAAACAGCCTTCTGAAAACTGACATGCCCAGCCAACCCTTACAATCAATCCAGTGCTCAGGGCTATTCACTGCCCTGTGGGCTCTTGTGATGCTGGTATGCAGGGAATTGTAAATAATGCAAAAGACTCCAGGCTGCAAACGCACAGGAGTAGCCATTTCCCACGGCAGTAGCCATGGCACTGACCCTGCTGTGGAACCGCAGGCCACATCAGGCAATAAAAGCTGCCTGTTTGCCTGCATGCCACACCTATCACATTAAGTTTAGGCATCTCTTTCTTCAGCTCATGCCTGGGTTGTGGAGTGCAGGGACCCAGCCCCAGCTCCACCACCATCATCACGATTTACTACTTGGCCTGCAAGTTTATTTACGTAAGGAGAAGTGAGGTGGCCTCCGCTGGTCAATGGGTGCTTAAAACTAATTCCTGGGAAGCACCAACTGAACAAGCCAGCTGGGGCCGATTGCTCGTCGCTAACACGCTGCTCAGCTCAGCTTCGGCTGGACAGTCCGAGTTCAACAGCTGCTTTTGTTGTTTTTAAAGGGAGCGCGGCCTTTCTTCTTCTCCTGGGCAGTCATACACGAACACCGCACGCCACCCTTCAGATTAACCCGAGAGGGCAAAATGCATTTCCTCCAAAGTGCCATGTTCGGAGTGGTTCTTTCGAGTGACAGTTTCACTCCAAAACGGCCACAAGAAGCAGAGGCTTGGGATTTTCAGAGCGCTCACGTGAACGACACGTCAGCAAACTCCAGCCATGTTCAGGACCGAACACTGCAAAGAGAGAAACACCACATACAGCAAGAAAAGCCAAAGTTTCACAGCCATCAGAAGCGCAGGCTCCTCCCTGTGTGTGACAGCACCCCCTTCCCTGCCCCCTTGCCAATGGCCCATAGGGGACCCCCTAAGAAGGACTCTTCTAATAGACAGGGGATGGAACGCTGCATTTCGGCAGTGTGACATTCCACCGTTACTGCACTGAAATGGTAGCTCTGAGTGTCAGCACTTTACTGTGCTGCCACCCCCGTTCAGGGCTCACCCCTCAGCTTCCAGAACAGCATGGCAATAGCACTTTGCCTCGAGCACCAAGCACAGGACGATGGCTCAGAAAAGAAGGAATAAAGCAAGCGGCCGGGCATCTGTAAAACTAGGGGATAATAAAGACTGGGAATTGATCTCAATCTGTTCCACTCCCACTTACTTCCAGATTCTCATACTTAATAGAGGTCTCCCTTTTGAGTCATTTAGCTCTCTAGCTACATGATATGCAGGTGCAGCCAGGTAAGGCAAGCCGCTGTCCAAATGACATGGAAAACATCCATAAAGAACTGCAGGGACCAAAACGGAGGCTTGATTAAGACCAGTTTGAAAAATCAGGTCCCATATAGTTTAAAACCATCCTCATGGAATGTTATATTTGATATTTAAAGCCATGGAAATCAGGAAACTTCAATTAAGCATCCCATTTCTTATGGGAAACTCCTATGTAACTGCACAGAAAATTACAACCTTTCTGTATTTCTAAACTAGCCTATCGAATTCTACAGAAGAGATAGAATTGTCTATTCAATGTAACAGGCTGAGTTAAGAATTCAATAATATGCATTATTTTTCCATTCAATTTGATGGGCTTTTAGGGTAATTTCTATAGACCCTATTAGTTTAATCCTAAATACATTCTGGGGCTGGGAATGCCACATAAACAGCATCCTCAGTCCCAAGCTCAATGAAATCCAGATAGTTAAGAATGGCATCTGATGGGCTTTGATTTGAAAGGAGTCAGCACTGGGCCTCTCCAAAGACAAGGACAGCAGCCAAGACCTAGGAGTTTAATCATGGAGAGTGGGTGAGTGTGAGCGAGCACACATGGGTGTTTAGGAAAGGAGCACTACAGAGTGGTCCATTCAGCTCTAAACAGAACCTCCTGAAAAAGAATTTAAAAGAGAAACCTCTTTGTAAAGCCCCAAATTCATTCCCTGCTGTGACAAAGCAGGAGCACTGCTCCTAGAAAATGCATCCTGGCTCTCTAGATGCAGGAGCACTTTCTGCATTTTATTTTGGTGACAAGTGATCTAACCCAGGCTAATCATATTGCAGACAGTATATTTCTTTTCTCAGCACATCTATAATAATCTAATTCCATGCATACAGTAGGCACAGAGCATGCAACACTCCCTGCATGCTAAATTCCACAGAGTGAAATTAGGGAAATGCTGGGGATGAAATGATCCTTGGCTTTGCTGCATACTAAAATCCTCAATGCAGCAGCAGAGCGACTTTACATAAAGGTGTTTGCCTTCCAGAGAAAAGAAGGGTCCCCAGCTTGACTCAATAAAAAGGAAATCTGGTGACCCATCCTGTCCAGAAGCTGAAAATTAGTCTGTACAGTGCATCCTGAGGGTTTGATTGCTTAAAGAAATACATCATTCAGCTATGGCTGCATTTGCAGAAAAGGCAAAAGGTGAGAATCTTGCAGTAGCAGGTAAAAACCTTTAAGACCTGGTATTTAGTTTAACCATCTACCTGCTCCATCACTTACTCTCAGGGTGTTGCATAACAAAGGGAAAAACACTGCACCACCCAAACGACATTCACCACACACAAGGGTCTGACTCAAAACCACAAATGCCAGGCAATTCGGAGCTACGACTGAACTTGTTTTAAAGCCGCATTGCTGTGCCTAGATTTTTCAACACCTTAGCATGTCTGATCACCTAGAGTTTTTTAGATACCTGTAATATCTAAGTGTAACACTTAATGCGCACAGCTCTTGGGGATGGCTGTAGGGCCAGAGATTGGTAATGGGCCACAAAGACTTTCACTACTACGTTCCCGATCCTGTTTTGGCAATAACAGAGTTGTTCCATTGCGTGGTTATCTGATGGCCTTGATGAGCTCAGTCCATTTCTAATTGACAGATGTCCACAACACAAAAAACACCACCCCAGCTGAAACCAAATGGTGCCTTACTGGGAGTCTCCAAAGGGCTTCCAAGGAGTGGACTGAGTATGGGGACTGAACCAGCCTCCTATTCCTAGCAATGGTCCCTCCAGGGCAGAGCTAAGACTCACTGGTGGAGCAGCATGGCGAAGCCTGCACTGCTGCTGACTGTGCTGTATTTTGTTCTGTGGCATAATAAAGGTCTCCAGCCTCCTAGGCTATCAATCCACCATCTTTCAGGAGTGCAGCCATCAGCCACATAAAACTACTGTGCATTGACTGCACTTGGCACTATTCAACTGAGCAGATGTACATGTGTCACAAGCTCACAACAACCCAGGGAGTTAGGGAAATAGCCCTGTTTCTGTGGCTGAGAAACAGTGGTAAAAGGCCCCAATAGTGTCCACTCATTTTGGATGCTTCCCTGGTTGGGTGACAAAACTTAGGGTCTGATTCTCAACAGCGTGTGGCACTCAGTTCTCAATGGCTTCAAACAGACATTTGGTGCTGAGCATTTCTGCGATCTAGGTTCTAGGTATCTCGTGTTCAGCATCACAATCCTGGAAAAGCACAATTAGTGGCTGCTTTCGAAAATGCGGGCTTAAAATGACTTTCCCAAAGTAACAAAGCCTGTCAGTAGCAAAGCTAGGAACAGAACCCAGGAATCCTGATTCCCAGCCTGCTGCTCTCAGCAATCGGGTATATGCCGTGCCATGAAGTATAATGGGATGAATTAAGAACAGAATATCAGTCTGAGTTTATTAATTTCATGCTTGGACAGTTACAATTTTTAAGTTACTGAAAGTACAGAAGTTTTATGGTTTAATTTCCTCATTTGCTATTGCAGGTATGAATAATATATCAAATCCTTTCTTAGATACTATGAAAAAGGATCTCACAACATACAGTGGATGTGCGATAAAGATTCAGGCTCCTGAGAACAAAATGCCACATCAACAGTCAGAGGGGAGGATTAGCTACGATTTTGAGGTTACTCAGAAAGCACGTTACCTGTATGCCCCTAGCTAATTTCTTCAAAATTCCTATTGAACACGGGATGTTTAGCAATAATTATTACTTGCGTAGTGCTATAGGGGCACATGCCACTTCAGATGCAAGTATAACATACAGTCCCTGTACCAATGAACTTACACTCTAGGGCCCAAACCTGCCAACGCACACCACAGTAACTTTACTCAGGAGTATAACCACTAAAATAATGTATTCATGTGCATAACTGGGTCTCAGGAGCGCACGTGTCTGCGGCATCCACAATCCCACCTGCCTATGTGAGCACATACAGAGATCCCAACCTTAGGAGGCAGTGGACAGGATCTTGGTTTGAGGCTCAGAAAACCTGCATCCTACTCCCAGCTGTGACCTTCACTTCTCTGAACCTCTGTTTTCCCTTCCCAGCTTTTGTCTGTCTTGTCTACTGAGAGAAGATCTTTAGGGTGGAGGCGGCCTCTCATCATGTGTTTACGTCTACACACTACCTCAATGTCAAATGTTAAATGTGTTCGTATTGTCGTGCCCTTTCCAGATGGGTGAAAAGAACAATAATGCTTCAAAAGTGACTGAGATTTTTAAAAAGATTCAAATCCAATATATTCAATTTTGCTTTTGCAGTCTCATCATTTTCATGAAATTTAGAAAAAAAATCGATATTGCATTTTCTCCATTTGTGTGTACATGTGTGTGTCGGAGAGAGATGCGGACAGAAAATAATAATATTTGCTCCTGTCCCATATGTCCCATCCTGGATTCTGAAAACAGGGTCAGGGCAATGCTGGAGCAGACGCTGCCATAATACGAGGCTGGTCTGTGCTGTCAGCAGAGGACCAGACACACACAGCTGTCTAGTCAGGTCCAGCAATCACAGACAAGGAGACTGTTTGCCTGTCCTGACCTGCCAGCAGGAACTGCCTGTACTCTCAGGCTTATGTCTACACTAGGCAAACAGACGTGTTTTTAAAACACATCCGCCAACACGTTTCAGAGCCCTAGTGTAGACCAGACAAGCTGTAGTTTTATCACATGTGCTTGCTCATAACAGGGCTTTTCAACTGTGTCATGCTAAATCAAATGAGCTAACACATCCCTTTTTGCCCATAAACACAGGGCCACAAAGCCAGAGGGAGGCACACGAAGAGATCTGGTGCTGCAACCACGGTCCTAAACACATTGTAATCAATGGGAATCTTTCCGTTGGCTTCAATGGGCACAGGATCAGTCCCCAGAAGAGAGCCCAAGGCTTTCACTACAGCATGCTCAGGGATGTCCTTCCAAAAATTTCCCACGGTTCAACCAGCAGTTTGGCTGGTCTGGTGGTGGGAAGAGTGGCCAATTTTAGGTAAACCATCCTGGTGCAGACATCACCTGGGCAGCTCTGTACAAGAGGCAGGATTTTCCTTTCTCATCAGATGCAAAGACAAAGCTGCAGCCTTCTGCCTGACAGTTCAGCAGTGAAGAGGCAAGGAAAGCTCCTCAAGATGGACGGAGCTAATAAGAAGTTTCATTACACGAAGTGAAGCAAGGTCATTCTTTTTAATTATTGCAATGTTTTTAGCTAGACAATAAAACGTTACAGCAAAATGACAGAGATGTCACTTGAACCCTCCCCGCACACACTGTAATAATTCTCCTGACACAAACTTCAGGGCTCTGCTGCTGAGCCTGCATGCTGCCTGACAGGGCCTGTCCGAACGAATACTTACTGGGGGGAAATAAATGGGATATAATCTCCTCCCAGCATGACTAGAAGTAGATAGTGAACTTGGTGGTGCTCTGCCTCTGCCTGGCATTCAGGGATCAATGCAGCTGTCACTTTCTCACATCTCTGCGCTTCTGCCTTTGTTACCTCAAACAATCACGTGGATTTGTAAAGCAACTAATTAGGAGAATTACTGAAGTAAGTAAAACCATAGCTACCCCAGCGGGGTACAGAACAGGCTTTGGAGATACAGTGCTGATGGCATGCCACCGAGCCAGCACTGCTTCAGCACTGCACCAATTCTAGTTCAAACCACAGGAGGTCAGGCATGGAACCACTCGACAGCAGGCTGAGACCAGCTGGCTACGTTCTCAAGCCCCACTCCTGGCTTTGACCCCATCTCCTTCTATCCCCTCATCCTCGTCAAGGAGAGCTGGCCATTACGAAGACTCCCTGATGAGGGACATGTCTACTGCCTTCTCCTGGAGGCCCCTGGAAGTAGCATAAAGCAAAATGAAAGTAGACAAAATGCAGAAAAATGTGTACAAAAGAGCATTTATACTGGTTACTCCTGTATGTTGACAGCTCTTCTTGTGAGTACAACCTAGATTAGAATCTACCACAGAATAATGTTAGAATTAGGAGTCTGGAAAGCAAGAGTGTTAAGGATGAGGACAGTGCACTTCTGGTTCCTTTGATCCAAGAATCTCAATGTTCATGGCAAACTTCACAAGTCCTCTACCAACAATTTATCAGATATGGTCCCCATTTTCTTACCTCAGATCAGGGGTGAAAGTAATTTAACAGGATTTACTGGTACTGCTGGAGTCCTGAGGGGGGTGTGGCCTCATCTGGAAGGGGTGTGGCCTCTCAAGATTTAAAGGCCCTGGGGAACCAGCTGTGGCTGGGAGACCCAGAGCCTTTAAATCAACCAGAGGCTCCCAGCTGCAGACGTGGCTGGGAGCCCCCCGGATAAAGGCTATGGGCCATGCCATGGAAAGCAGGTGCTCCAAATTCTGCAGAACCTTGGCCCTGTGGGACTGGAGAGGAGTCACATTTAACCACTTCACCAGTGTAATCAGTTTACCCAATTCAGGCAGACGGGCATTCACCTAGCTATCATCCACCCAATGCACACACCTGATACTTTAGGCATGCTACACAGGACTGTTACCAATTCATAGCAGAAGTACCTGGTGAGAAATCTGAATTCTACACATAAGCATGAGCATTTAATACATCTTTTATCTGAATACACATTAAATTATATTAGACTTCAGGATTATTGAACGAAACGTTATCTCCTGCAAAAACTTATTCAAAGCTCAGACTGCTGTAAAGGCTTTAAAACTGCCAAGATCAGTGGATTAGAATTTCCCATCTTCAGAGAAGGATACTTCAGATGAAGCATCTGATTTAAATTAATATAAACTGAATATGTAAATCTGAAACACTAGATTACTCCAACAGTAAACAGAGAATCTTGGTTCCACGCCACACTACTGTTGGTGCGTGATTTATACACTCATTGCCACACAGCTATCATTATGGAATATGGCACCTGCCCAGCAAAATGACTTGGGAGGTGCTTTTGGTTGGATCTGAGTTCTCAGAAGGTCAAATTGTCAATTAACTGCTTGTAAAGCAACCTGTAAGATCAGATCCGTCATAATTTCAGGGTAACTCCACCCATCTGTCTCTTTCCAGGATTCCCTCCAGCAGTTCTCAATAAGGTCTCAGGTCTCCACCCACCACATGTCTCTTTGTCACTCTCTCATCTGATGAGGGCTTTTAAGGCTGCACAGCTCCCTGACTTACACTGTGATATCCCCAGCAAGCCAGTGCCTGTGCATTGCTTTCGCTCTGAAGGCTTCAACCAGTGTATTACCAGCAGTTACAAGTTACCACACAGCTCTTCTAAGCAAGCACATTTATTCTTAAGGTAAAAGCAGTACACAGTAAAATATTATATATATATAACACAAGAAACAGATTTAAAACACACTAAACACACCAGGAGTCACCATCAGTCTTACAGGGGCCTAGCAGACCAAAGTCCTTCCATCCCTTCTGCAAGGCCCCAAGTCACTTTAAATGCAGCCTTTTTAATGCCAAAAGCGCTTTGTCTGTTGTTGTCTGGCAAATCCAGTTTGAACCAGTATAAAGAAGCCTCCCCCCCCAGGGTGGTTACCTCTCTGGAGGTGTTTACAACTTGACTGATTCACTTTGTCTCCCATTGTTTAACCTTCCCCCATGGAGTTGCATACATAAACCATTCACATACTTAATATGGTCTCCAAAGACACTGCATGCAGTTGCAATGTCTATCACAATATGCTCAAAACCATGTGAGGAAAAACATATCACCAGAATGTAAAGCCAATCCAGGAATAAGCAGGGGCCTATCATTTTTCTAACCATATCGCCTGAAGAAACACTTTATTGGTTTTTAATAAATGATGGACGCTTCTTGCTTTAAATCAAATAAGTAATAAATATTACATTACGTGAAATACCTATGTGGGAAAACTCAGGGAGGAAATTAATAATGCATATGAATTATGCAATAAACCAGGTCTGTTCATTCCGATTACAAGAGGCAGACGATTGATCTTTACAAACATCTAATTTAGTTGCCATTTGAAAAAACACCGTTTTGATACAACCAGCTTGTTCAGCCCTGCATGCCAGGTCACTTTCCTTCTTAAGGCCCAATCCTGCGAGATGCTGAGCGCCAGCAATTCCCACTCAGTTCAACATGCACTGATATGCACTGGAAGGGGGGAAGGTAGTATACTGCATGGAGCTCTAAATCTCGTGAGTTTCCCCTTTTCCAAGTCATGGGCTCTTTGCAGATCTGTTTCTCATTGCCAGGAATCAGTCCCACCCAGCAGTGACTCTCTAAAAATTCTTGACTTTCAAGAAACTCAAGGGCTAGAGGAAGCTTGGAAACGAAAAGCTGAGAGATCCAGCCACTAGCCATGCACTGGGCCTTGTTCTATCATTCTACCAGGGACTCCAACGGCAGCCCTGCACAGGAAAGACGGGTATGGCCAGCAAGGCAGAAACCGAGTGAATGGTCACAATATCTCTACTACACAATATACCTCACTTTAAGCAGCAAGGAAACCCACCACAAAGACAATGATTAAAGGGCTGCGGCATGGAAGCAGTCAACAGAAAAGCATTAAGAACCCTTAGCTACATTTACCTGAAATGAATCAAGCTACAGAACACACAGCTTAACGGTGGTCTCTGCCCCGCCCCCACCCACCCACACACACTAGACAATTTGTACGCTTCTCCAGACAGAATATACTGGAGGCCACTGAGAAGCCAGGATTGGATCCATTCTAGTATGTGCATCAAGGAGTCCCATCTCCAGTACGAACATCTTTCCTCCCAAGTGTAGATGATTCTTTTTTTCCAATTGTTTAAAATCTTTGGCATAACCTGGAGCATTGAATACCTGACCCTAGCTTAACTAATCCGAAGGAGAAGCCTGGCCAAGCAGATCTACAGCATCATGAGTGGGGTACACAACTTGGGATTTATACGGAACTTGGTTCAGTCACCTGGCATAGAGTGGGCCCGCTGGAAATGTAGAGCTATAGGGTACCCTAAGGAAAGAGGAAAATATCCTCTGCCTACAGACACACTTTTTGAGTTGCCCCTTTATACATATGCTTCAACTATTGTCACATTGCAAGTGTCCTACGCTAAACAATCTGGACCTGATCCAAAGCCCACTGCAGTCAGTGGAAGATTTCCAACTGATGTCAATAGGCATTGGCTCAGGTCCTCTGTCATTAGAAGCATGTTAAACAAAGACATCCTTGAGAGGTGTTTCTCACTGAGCTGACATTCTCCAATAGCATTCTTTTTATTATTCTTGAGTGAGAGTGTGTCTGTGCGCTCACACCTGTATTACACACACACGCCTCACAATCCCTGGGGACAAATACAATCAATAAGTCACCCATTAAATTAAAAATTCATCTAAAAAACTCTCTCCAGATTCCAACAGCCCCACACACACTCAGCCCCCCGACTCCTGGATACTGGCTGAGAGTTCAGGTAAATCCTGCAGCCTGAGGAGCTCCTCTAGGAATCCATTTGTTTCCACTGATCCAAGAGCACTGTACACAATTAGGAGCATTATTCACGAGCTTCCACTCAAGATGGTCAAAAGCCCTTCCTTGCACTAACTTAGAGTATGCAGGCTGCACTTTAAGAGGTTTCTGGTATTGTTTCTAGATCTGAAATGCTTCACAGACCTTGTTTCTGTGAGACAATTCGTTTAGAAACCTCTTGTGTGGAATTTTAGCCCAAAACTTGGCATCCACCATGACAAGATAGTAGGTGATAAAACATAATCCAGTCTATGCATCTCCCCCACACCTGCTTTCATATGAACAAGACAAACAACAGTCTACTCTGGGGTAATTTTTTGAAGGTACACAGATTATTCACAACAGTATCTAACCTCCACATAAGCTCCATTTGCATGTACTTCACAAACAACATGCAATAGAAAACAGTATGTACTAACTTATTTGTTGGGATTTGCGGCTGGTTTGAGGCTGATCATAAATCACATAATGCATTAACTATGTGTTGCCAGGTCACAAAGTGTTACATACGGGAGGGAAGTCTTGAAAAAAATCACCAAAAAGTGTTATGTAACTTATGGACAGCTCCTTTGATGAGTTCACCATTTGTGTGCAAAAACTGCATTTCCAAGTGATTGCACAGGCAAGTTGCATGCACAACTAGAGGTGACTTTTGGCAAAGGCAGCACGATATGTTTATGCACCCAGAACTTTATTCAGATTATAAAACGTAGTTTGGGAAAAGCTGAAAGTATTCAAGTTATTCCGCATTTTCACTTTTGTATTTGCTATCTGTTTCATTTATTTATTTTTATAATACCTCAATTACTTATTTTATTTTAAATAAAAAAGAATGGATTGCAATCCTGAAATCATTTTAAAAACCACAGATCCCTTATCAAATCATTACAGAAATGAAATCAGCAGCTTTCCCCCATCAAATCTAATTATTTTAAGGCTGGAGGAAAATTGGGCCCGCAGGAAGACAGTGTCCCTTTCAATAACTCAGCCAGGACAGCTGCCAAGATAGCCCCATCTATTCTTATACGGTTCTACGTGGATCCCATCAGGTCCCAGAGCCATGCCAGACTGTACACCTGAAACAGCTATTTTTACCTCCTCTGTAATGATCTGGGCATTAAGAAGATCCCTGTCTTGCTCATCAAGGATCAGTAAAGGCCTGTTTGGCCTGAGAATCAGAGTGATATCATTTACTATAATACGATGTAAAAAGGTGACAGACCTCATCAAGAAGGAACGCAGCTCATCCTCCTTTACAGTACAGGCATTTCCGTTTTTCAAGCCTCCTAGTCAATGCTGCATGGCCAGTAGTCTACCTGGTCTGTCACCATGTTTGAAGAACCTCTGCTTTATTATCTTTGAAAAGCTGCTCAATCTCTTTAGCCCGCACCAGGGCTAATTTAGCTCTGCTTCTCCAAAACTAACTAATCCGCCCTGCGCTGACTGTTGATGCAATGCCTCCAGCACTTTACTTTCCATAATCAGATGAGTCTTCTCTTTTAATTTGTTCTGCTAGGAACAGGGGGTGAAAGCAAGGCAGTGCCCACTTAATGCCAAGCCTGAGCACTTCCCAGCATGCACCTGCTGGTTATCTGGGAGGATATCCATCTTAGTCTTGAGTCATTTAACTACAGACTCTTTAGCCCCAAACTGGACATCAGACAGCTAGCTGTTGTCAGGTTTCTTTGAAGCAAAGGAAGGCATAGCACGATCCATTATAACCATAGGCAAAATATCACCACTTAGTGCTCTAGGGAGAAAGGAAGAAGTGAGGAGAAAATCACCTTAGACCTGCGATAGGCCTGGTGAGCAGCAAAGGAAAAAGGGTATTCCCTGGGAAGGAGGCAAAGCCAAATGCCACAGAAGGTCTTCCAATGCCTGCTGGTTTCAGATAAAGCCATAAGCGAGATGCAAGACTCTCTGGAAGGGCATACTCCTAAAATTAAAATCCCTGACTACTGGGATCTGGTAAGTGTAGCACAACAGAAGTAGCCGCCTCCTACAAGAACAGTTCATCATCATGGAGCAATTCAGGTGAGGGCAGCACAAAGAGTGAGAAATGTTGATATTCGGAACCCTGCTCCAGCAGCCACCTACTGTAATTAGAACAAGGCACTTCAAGAGCCATATTGCCTGAGTAATTCTTCTCTGCTGGCTTGATCCCGCAAGGTCCTGAGTGCCTCCTGGACATGCCGGCGCTCCGTCAGGCTCACGCGCAGGAGTCAGGGCTGCAGTAGCTGGTTTGTAAAGCCTGAGTAATTCTGTGTGTGTTCCCCAAAACCAGGCTTCTATTTTCTTTTTGTCATACAAACAGCAAACAAGACAAGCAGATTCAGCAGTGTTGAGAGACAGAGAAGTGCCCCTACCTAGTGACGACGGCAATGCAATAAGTGAATTTTAAAATGCCACAGCATCCCACCTTCCAAATTCACAGGACGTTACACAGACAATTCAATGGAAACAACAACGCTACAATGGCCAAATGCGAGGCAGAGCCCTTCAGTTCTGCCACGTGCCAAACTATTGACCAGGACAAGCAGATGTGAAATTTGGAAAACTCTTGCATCACAGGTAATACATTTCCATCAGGCAGAAACAATTTAGGCTTCAGTAATTAACAAAATATTTTACACCTGCTGGTAAAATACACCTCTCAAAATCCTGTATGACTGGGATGGACGCTTTTTTCACTGTTCTCTTAATTAATGTCAAGGATGTTGTTATAATAGGCAGGTTTAAAAGAGTCTTGTATTGCAAGACTTCATCCCTGAATTTCTAGTGATGAGCATGTGGTATAAGAGCCTTCGATAACTCTAAATCTATCTAGACTAGAACACCTCCTTCGCCACCGATCAAAATCAAGAAACCCATCTGGTCCTGTGCCACAGCCCTCCTTGTGGAAGATAAGGGCATCCGCAGAAGATGGTCTGAAGTCTGGGCAGCTGCTGATGTACCAAACGAAAATCTAATTGATGTCCCAACTGTTCGAGTGCCGGGCTTCTCCTCCCCACAGAGCATATATATAGACAGCTCCAAATCGTATCCACACCCGATATGGAAGATGTGCATCTTACTCCATAGATGGAAAGTGAGGGAATTGCCAACCTGCGACTGTGGTGTAGTGCAAACTATCAGACACATCATGAATGACTGCCCAATCTGTGCACATCCTGGAGGTGTCACAGCCATTCACACGGCTAATCCTCGACTCTGGGCTGGATAAGAGACCTTAACATCCAACTGTATTTACGCCGTTGCTTTCACTATTCCACTATCGCCATATGAAAGAAACAGCAGCAACAGCTCTAAACCCTTTTAGGACCCAAGAGAAAGAGTATATATCCACAATGCTGGGCCCTAATATTGGAGGGTCAGATTTTCACAAAAAGAGACGTGCACACAATAGATGACTAACAGGCCCTAAGAGGGACTGAAGTGGTACCTAACTTTTGTGTTGGCCCTCTGAACAAGGGATGAATTTAATTGTGTGCACACAGCTGTGTGCTTATTTGTGCAGGCAATTAGCACAATTCCACATGCAAACCAGGTACGTGCCTAACAGGTCATTTGGCAGGTGCAACTACCTGATATGCATGCATAGTTAAGATAGCCGCATGTAAATGTTGGCAGGAAATTGCAAGTGCATTTGTGGGACTGCCTTGGTTTGCACATCAGTTTGAAGGTTGGCCATGATTTGGGTACATTCCCCTTCTGAAGAGCAATTTTATATGTACCACACATGCAAAGTTTCAGCTCAGCAGCTTTTCATTCCTGAACATTCTGAGCTGACTCCAACACTTCGCTCCAGCGTGCAAGCCAAATCGTCCTGACAGGGAACAATATGAGGCTGCCCTCCAAGGGACTATCCCCAAATATGACTACAAAACACATAGTCATTGCTTGCTAGGAAACATCTACCAATTACTGTACATTAAGCAAACCATCTCATGACAGTTCTACTATAAATTTTTAGCAGTCTCCCAGGGTTTTTTTGTTGTTGATAATAGCGTCCTAAACGTTTAATGGAAATAGAACAGAAAACAGTTGCTGAGTTGTGTATAGATCTTTTTCTTAACCCAGACAGGCGTAACCCATTATGCCTGCATAAATAAGGTGAGGGGTTAAAATCCATGTGCATTTTATATAACAACTTGGTCTATGGATTGTGCCAGCTCTTTCTCAGACCCAAAGTCCAGAGTTTGGTCAAGAGACCAGAGGCCTAGCAAATAGGGATTAGTTAAGAGAAAGCTGGGGTAAACAAATAATCTTGTTTTGCTAAAATAGGCCTGGTCAGCAAATTGCCAAGTGTTGGAGCTAAGAACTCATAGACTCATAGACTCTAGGACTGGAAGGGACCTCGAGAGGTCATCGAGTCCAGTCCCCTGCCCTCATGGCAGGACCAAATACTGTCTAGACCATCCCTAATAGACATGTATCTAACCTACTCTTAAATATCTCCAGAGATGGAGATTCCACAACTTCCCTAGGCAATCTATTCCAGTCTTTAACTACCCTGACAGTTAGGAACTTTTTCCTAATGTCCAACCTAAATCTCCCTTGCTGCAGTTTAAGCCCATTGCTTCTTGTTCTATCATTGGAGGTTAAGGTGAACAAGTTTTCTCTCTCCTCCTGATGACACCCTTTTAGATACCTGAAAACTGCTATCATGTCCTCCCTCAGTCTTCTCTTTTCCAAACTAAACAAACCCAATTCCTTCAGCCTTCCTTCACAGGTCATGTTCTCAAGACCTTTAATCATTCTCGTTGCTCTTCTCTGGACTCTCTCCAGTTTCTCCACATCTTTCTTGAAATGCGGTGCCCAGAACTGGACACAATACTCCAGTTGAGGCCTAACCAGCGCAGAGTAAAGCGGAAGAATGACTTCTCGTGTCTTGTTTACAACACACCTGTTAATGCATCCCAGAATCACGTTTGCTTTTTTTGCAACAATATCACACTGTTGACTCATATTAAGCTTGTGGTCCACTATGACCCCTAGATCTCTTTCTGCCATACTCCTTCCTAGACAGTCTCCTCCCATTCTGTATGTGTGAAACTGATTGTTCCTTCCTAAGTGGAGCACTTTGCATTTATCTTTATTGAACTTCATCCTGTTTACCTCAGACCATTTCTCCAATTTATCCAGATCACTTTGAATTTTGACTCTGTCCTCCAAAGCAGTTGCAATCCCTCCCAGTTTGGTATCGTCCGCAAACTTAATAAGCGTACTTTCTATGCCAACATCTAAATCGTTGATGAAGATATTGAACAGAGCCGGTCCCAAAACAGACCCCTGCGGAACCCCACTTGTTATACCTTTCCAGCAGGATTGGGAGCCATTAATAACTACTCTCTGAGTATGGTTATCCAGCCAGTTATGCACCCACCTTATAGTAGCCCCATCTAAATTGTACTTTCCTAGTTTATCTATAAGAATATCATGTGAGACCGTATCAAATGCCTTACTAAAGTCTAGGTATATCACATCCACCGCTTCTCCCTTATCCACAAGGCTCGTTATCCTATCAAAGAATGCTATCAGATTAGTTTGACACGATTTGTTCTTTACAAATCCATGCTGGCTATTCCCTATCACCTTACCAGCTTCTAAGTGTTTGCAGATGATTTCTTTAATTATCTGCTCCATTATCTTCCCTGGCACAGAAGTTAAACTACCTGGTCTGTAGTTTCCTGGGTTGTTTTTATTTCCCTTTTTATAGATGGGCACTATATTTGCCCCCTTCCAGTCTTCTGGAATCTCCCCCGTCTCCCATGATTTCCCAAAGATAATAGCTAGAGGCTCAGATACCTCCTCTATTAACTCCTTGAGTATTCTAGGATGCATTTCATCAGGCCCTGGTGACTTGCAGGCATCTAACTTTTCTAAGTGATTTTTTACTTGCTCTTTTTTTATTTTATCTTCTAAACCTACCCTCTTCCCGTAAGCATTCACTATATTAGACATTCCTTCAGACTTCTCAGTGAAGACCGAAACAAAGAAGTCATTAAGCATCTCTGCCATTTCCAAGTCTCCCGTTACTGTTTCCCCCTTCTCACTGAGCAGTGGGCCTATCCTGTCCTTGGTCTTCCTCTTGCTTCTAATGTATTGATAAAAAGTCTTCTTGTTTCCCTTTATTCCCATAGCTAGTTTGAGATCATTTTGTGCCTTTGCCTTTCTAATCTTGCCTCTGCATTCCTGTGTTATTTGCCTATATTCGTCCTTTGTAGTCTGACCTAGTTTCCATTTTTTATATGACACCTTTTTATTTTGTAGGTCACGCAAGATCTCGTGGTTAAGCCAAGGTGGTCTTTTGCCACACTTTCTATCTTTCCTAACCATCGGAATAGCTTGCTTTTGGGCCCTTAATAGCGTCCCTTTGAAAAACTGCCAACTCTCCTCAGTTGTTTTTCCCCTCAGTCTTGATTCCCATGGGACCTTACCTATCAGCTCTCTGAGCTTACCAAAATCCGCCTTCCTGATATCCATTGTCTCTATTTTGCTGTACTCCCTTCTACCCTTCCTTAGAATTGCAAACTCTATTATTTCATGATCACTTTCACCCAAGCTTCCTTCTACTTTCAAATTCTCAACGAGTTCTTCCCTATTTGTTAAAATCAAGTCTAGAACAGCTTCCCCCCTAGTAGCTTTTTCAACTTTCTGAAATAAAAAGTTGTCTGCAATGCAGTCCAGGAACTTATTGGATAGTCTGTGCCCCGCGGTGTTATTTTCCCAACATATATCTGGATAGTTGAAGTCCCCCATCACCACCAAATCTTGGGCTTTGGATGATTTTGCTAGTTGTTTGAAAAAAGCCTCATCCACCTCTTCCACCTGATTAGGTGGCCTGCAGTAGACTCCCAGCACGACATCACCCGTGTTTTTTACCCCTTTTAGCCTAACCCAGAGACTCTCAACACTCCCATCTCCTATGTCCATCTCTACCTCAGTCCAAGTGTGTACATTTTTAATATATAAGGCAACACCTCCTCCCTTTTTCCCGTCTATCCTTCCTGAGCAAACTATACCCATCCACACCAACATTCCAGTCGTGTGTATTATCCCACCAAGTTTCAGTAATGCCAACAATGTCATAGTTGTATTTATTTATTAGCACTTCCAGTTCTTCCTGCTTATTACCCATACTTCTTGCATTTGTATATAGGCATCTAAGATACTGGTTTGATCTTGCCTCCCAGCTTTGCCCTGACCCTCCTTTCTCTCTGCCATTATAGCCCATGCTCCCTCCTGTTTCCAACCCATCTCCCAGGTCTTGTTCCCCACTTACCTGTGGGCTTTGCTCACCTGTCCCCGTCGAACCTAGTTTAAAGCCCTCCTTGCTAGGTTAGCCAGTCTGTGCGCAAATAAGGCCTTTCCCCTCCTCGAAAGGTGAACTCCATCTGTTCCTAGCAGTCCTTCCTCGAATAGCATCCCATGGTCGAGGAAGCGAAAGTCCTCCTGGCGACAACATCTTCGCAGCCAGGCATTCACCTCCACAATGCATCTGTCTCTGCCCGGGCTCCTACCTTCGACAGGAAGAATCAAAGAGAATACCACCTGTGCTCCAAACTCCTTAACCCGTACTCCCAGAGCCCTGTAGTCACTCTTGATCTGCTCAGTGTCACACCTCACAGTATCATTTGTGCCCACATGGATGAGTAGCATGGGGTAGTAGTCAGAAGGCCAGATAATCTTCGACAATGCCTCTGTAACATCTCGGATACGGGCCCCTGGCAGGCAGCATACCTCCGGGGATGAACGGTCAGGGCAACAGATGGGTGTCTCCGTCCCCCTCAGCAGAGAGTCTCCAACCACCACTACCCTACGTTTCTTATTATCAGTGGTGGCAGCAGACCTCCCAGCCTTAGGAGTACGAGGCTTCGCCTCCTTAACTGTTGGGGGCGATTCCTTCTCTCCTGTATCAAGAAGAGCATAACGGTTATCTATTGCCACAGCAGTAGGGTTCGCAGCAGGGGTGGAGCACTGCCTGCTGCCAGAAGTAACCAGCTGGCTGTGTCCACCCTGAGCCATCTCCTCCTCCACTGGTGTGTCAGATACTCCCTGAGCCATCTCCTCCTCCACTGGTGTGTCAGATACACCTTGAGCCATCTCCTCCTCCACTCGTGTGTCAGTAGTCCTGTGATCTGGGACAGCTATGTCAGCTGTCTCCACATGGATACTGTCCAGGAATTGCTCATGGATATGGATGTTCCTCAGCCTAGCCACCTCCTCCTGTAGCTCTCCCACCTGCTGCCTGAGAGATTCCACCAGTAGGCACCTTTCACATTGGATGCCACCCCCAGCCTGGATATCAGTAAGTGGAAATTGCAAATTACAGTCTTTGCAAGCCCACACCAGAATCTGGGTAAAAGCATCCATGCTTTGGTGCTCTGTCTGGCTACAGGCGCAGGTGGAGGAGACAGAAGCAGTGCTGGCACAGGTGTTGCGGGTCCTCCTCACCATTGTAAGCCTCCCTCTGACAAACTCTCTCAAATTCCCATCTGCAGCTCCCGGTCCGCTCTGCTCTGCTTTAAACAGAAAGGTTTAGGATGGGGCTTGGTTTATAGGTTCAGAGGACCAATGGGTCACAGATGAGACCGCCAAGGGACCCCCACTCCCTTCCTGCTCCCCTTCCAAACTCCCTTGCGAAACTCCCTGTTAGCAGCTCCTGTTTGTGTCTTATCACTAATTGTGTCTTATTCAGAGTTGCAAATTGAACAAAGGATCCCTGTTCCTATGGTGTCAGTCTCTTCTGTAGGGAACATTCTTCCCACAGATCCAACCTTGAGTTTATGAAAAGTTGGCACATGTCAGTATAAGATATGGCATCCTTCCACCTCCCTTCCCAGGGACCAGTGCCTGCCTTAAGACATAAAGGGGACAATCTTTATTGTCATATACTTTCACTGTTTCTTTGCTTTAACAACTAGGAATGTACCTGGTGGACAATCAAAGGAGTTGCTCCATTCCTATGGATCCCAAATCAGAATTCAACATATATATTTTATACTAATAACATTTTATCAAAGTATTAATTAAATGTTAACTTGCTAACTTGAGACCATGGGCAGAGACATTATGTAACCTTTTAACCATTGGCTAATGTGCTATCTTGTTTTGCTGCAAAACCTATCCCGGGGTGTGGAGCTGCCTACCCCGTCACTTTCCTCCGCCCATGGAAAATCTATATATTCTATTGTAATCAACTGATTGACAGTGCCTCTGAGCCTAATAAGCCAGGTGACACTCAGCCAGCGCTATGTGTAATAAACTCCTATGCTTTGCCTCTACACGGTGTGGATTTATGTCCTTCATAAGGTCTTCTACGAAAGCTCGTGATCCTCTGCTAATTAATATTATTATGTGATGTATGTACGGATAGGGTGTAAAGAGTTATGCATGTGCACTAGAAATATGTTCTTAAAATATACTGTGGAAAGAGTTGATAAATAAGCCTGCCTTAGACAAAGGAATGTTGATTTACCTGTTCGGGTCAAACTTTCTAAGCCAGAGGACAAGAAAAGTACATTTACATATAAGGTAAAAAAAGCAATCAAGCTAACAAGGGCCAGCTTAGTGAACACACTGAGGGGACAGTCTGCACTTCCAGGAAATCATCCTGGCTCTTGAGGCAAAGACAATGGACTTTGGGAAATATAAGGGGTGCAAGCCTGCATCCTCGTTAAGGAACAAAGGGGACAGCACCCTATAATTCTGTGAAAGTTGAATCCTCTGGCCTGGAGGGCTAGAGATGCTGGTAACCTAAAGTAAGTAAGGAAAACTGCTTAGGTAAAGATTGTAACTTGCTAAAATTAAGTTATAGTCATTTGAAAGCAAGTTTTGTTTTCTTTGTAACCATCTCTCGCTTTTATTCTTGCCTGGTATCACTTAAATCTGTATTCTTTATTAATAAACTTTTTCTTGTTTTATTACAAAGCCAGCTCAGTGTAACAGCACCAAGATAAGTGTAAATCCTCAAGTTAAACCAGCTGATTGGAGCGTGCACTGTTTCTTTGGAGGCAGTGAATTTGATAATTTCTGAGTATCCAGGAAGAAGGACTGCAGGGAGATGTCTCTGGGGAGGAGTCATTGATCGTTACCTGCAAGGCAAGGTAAAGATGGGCAGAGTCACGAAGAATTTGCTGGTGAGGTGAACAGACTGGTGTGGCAAGGCGCAGTCTAATCTCCACCAAAGCTCACGCTTGTTGAGGTATGCCATGCCTTTCAGTTCTGAGTAGAATGTCACACGAATGTCACTTGCAAACATCTGAAAAGAGCAGTTTTGGGAAACAAAAGCTCCATCACTGACAAACTAAGCAAACTGCTCCCAGAGACAAACGTGAAATAACACAGTCTTGTCTAACAGCACAAAATGTCAAAACACAAGCAAGGGTTTTAAAAAGCAACTGCTTTCATCCTGGTTGTACTGAATCTTATCCCTTCACTGAACACATTTAGATCTCCTGGTTTACAGAAATGTAGTTACATTTGGCAAAAAGCTAGAAATAATTACAAAGATTAATCTTATTAAAAGATAACCTCACAATAACATACACTGGAATTGTTTTTTCCTGATTACTTATGTGGCTATCAGATACCCAATTACCATAAAAATGATACTCCAGAGAATAACTCTTTAGAGCAAATGGAAACTGTAGGAATCAGTTACAAAAGCTGAGCAGCCAAACAAGTCTAGTTCATACAGGTGTTAAAACCGGACAAAGGAAAATAAAATCTATGAAAACATGTATATCAGAAGAACCACCAAGAATGTTTTAAATACCAAAGAATCCTTAACATACTGTGCGTGTCCTGTATTCCCTTGTCGATGGCAGCGCACACTCAAGCAGTCAGCTGGCATGAGGATGAGGAGCATGGTATAAAAACGTTGATAGATTAAACCGTATTCTGCAGCTGGAAAGTCAGTCACTAGTCTTTCAAGGTCAAATCTACCCAGACACACCACCGTAAAGCTGCTGGAACCCAAATGATGTCCCTGGCATTTCTCGGTGCAACTGAGAGTGGAATTTAGCTCTCTCATACTGCTGCCAGAACCAATTTTAAGGGCTGAAAATTTCTCCCTCAATTTTACTGAACTGCTCTGAAAACAAATGACAGCCATTATAGCTGATCATTCCCAAACGCCAGCATCCCCATAGCCCTCTGCAGCACATTCTCCACTCCGGCGAGTATTTAGGAGAGCAGAGAGGAATAACTCCACTTTACTAGTGTTCATAGAAATGAGACTGTCAGAAGTGAGGCACAAACTCACCCTTCAAGCTCTAATGCCTTGCACAATAAAACAACTCGAGGGGAAACAATCTGGAGCTGTCCCTGGGACGAAGCACAGGGGTGAAAGGCAATAATCAGAGTTACCGTATTAACACTGAACTGCTTGTGTCCTTGCATAAAGAAGTTTCGGGCCACGCCTTACTCTGGAACTCCAATGACTTTGTGAGGAGGCTGCAGTAAGCAGGATGGGGCCTTTAAGGCTTTCCCAGCATTTTTTGTGATTTGACCTTGGGTTGTGGGATACAGAGTTTGGCAAAGACCAGTTTTCCTTCCGAGCTGTCCTGTTTGTTGTAAAGGGAGGCTGCTAATGAAGTCTGACAGTTTCTTCTCCCCTTCTGGGTGCATCTTGTAGTGCGGAATACACTTTGAATGATTCACACTAAAAACAGGCCACTCAACCCACAACAGCAATATTTACCTCCCTTAATTAAATATGGCAATAATAAACATGAAATACAGGAGAAAACAGGATTGTAAATACTGCCGCAGGGAGCTTGGTATGCCCTTGTGAACTGAGCTGGAAACACGTAAGATCAGATGCTGTATCATTTTTAACTTCAAAAGGGATATTCCCACGTAACAGCAACATTATAAAAATACCCATCATGGGTGTGACTGGAACCACCACACACCAGATACGAGAGGAGGGGAGAAAACGTGCTACTCGGTTCCCCCCAGGGAAGAGGGCTAATGGGGGGACCATGGAATTTTCAGATCAGTAGTGTTGGAGAAGAGCTGCTGATTCTAAGGATTAGTTCCCAGGTGGGCCCTGAGCCAGGACATTCAGGCATGTGCTTATGCACGCAGACAAGTCCCATTCACACCACAGGCACTGCTCAAGCATGTCAAGTCTCTGCAGATTTGAGGCTTTGGTATTTTTTCTAGGATGGGGGAGGGAAGTCTCGTTGGAGACCATTTTTTCTGTGTGCTTGAAGGGCAGGGTCACTAGCCTCCACTCAGAGGAGATTTATGCTCCCCACAAGTTGCGTGCTCAATACGCAGTGGGGAACCACAAGAGAAACTCCAAGGCCTCTGCCAGTCAATCTTTTGGGGGGAGGAGAGGAGAGAGGCAGCACGGTTTGCCTGAGGGTAGCTCCCCGGCGTTGCTTTTCTAACACTGGTTGGAAAAGAACACTTCCCGCAGATGCCAAGTCGTTGTTTTCTCTTACAGCGCACTCAGCCCTGGTCTGCACTGCAAACCCCTGTGCAACATAGTTATACCAACCTAACTCCCAGCATAGACAGTGCTAAGGTGACGGGGGGACTTCTCCCATCGACGCAGCTACCACATCTCAGGTGGTGTGATACGTCACCAGAACTGCGACACTTACCAAGGCTCGAGCCCTTCCCTCGGGGCAAACCCGTTCCAGCATGCCCTGCCTTTCACAAAGAAAGGAGAACTCTCCCCAGGGCTCCCACCAGCTTCTCTGGAACTGCTGGTTACCACATCGGGTGCCTCACGGCGCCCATCTCCACCACTCCACATTCGGGGATCTGAAACCAACTCCCTTCCGATCGGCTGAGCGTTAAGCAGCACTGTAAGTGTGGACAAGCCCCCAGTATTTTGTCCAAGGAATCATTTGGGGAATACCATAATCTCGACTGACGGATGAGTTACCAGTTCAGGAAACAACCATGGAGGCTGCTTCAAGAGATTGTCGTTACTCCCCTTCGTCTTATCTCACTGGACCTAATCTCATTTACATTATGGGCCCTTCCCACTGAGGCACGTTGCACTGCTCTGGCAGTTTAAAAGGGCCCAAAGTGGGCACAGGTTACACACATACTCACTGTAAAGCCCTTTTAAACACTCAGAGCAGTGCAATGTGGCCTCAGTGTAAAACAGAACTAGGCCCTTAGATTTCAAAGCTAAGTGCTTCAACTTTCATTTACTTCAATGGGACTTGCTGAGTGGCCAGCACTTTAGAAATAAGGCTGAGAATTTTAGGTGCCTTAATATGGCCTGAAGAGTCTAACTTTAGGCCCTTGTTTTCAAAATCTTGGCTATCAAACTTCCTTACCTGTGTCACTAACAGGGCATTAGTTTACCAAATCTGAAAGAGTTAACATCTGACTTTTCCCTGCCCTGAAGTAGGAATGTAAAATGTTAACCAATAAGCATCAGTCTTACCGGTAACATATTCAGTTAAATGTTTAAATGCCTAATATGCTGGCCACGTGCCCACCCCCAGCTGTGACCCCAGCCTAGGCCCCCTTGCCCCTGTCTAGGTCTGGGAGCAGGGCGGCAGCCGGGACTCTGGGCACGGGGCAGCAGCCTGGAAATCGGGCAAAATGTGGGGGTGAACTATGGGATCCCCGGGCCCTTAGTTCCCGCAGCTGTGTGGTGAACTCGTTAACAGTTAAACGTTTAACTGATACAATTTTAATAATTTAAATGGTTACTTTTTTTAAAATGCTATTTACATCCTTATCCTGAAGAGTTTACCCTCGATCCTGCAAAGACCTACGCACAGGCTTGATTTTAAATTCGGAGTTCAGTGAGAGTGCTCGAGTGTTTACAGTTCAGCATGTGCCTAAGTCTTCGCAGGATCAGGGTCAAAATGTTTAGATAGTCCCTGCTCCAAAGAGTCTGCAGCCTCTTCCTGTTTGTCCGTACAATGGGGCTCCAATTTAGGCATCTATGGGTGCTAGTGTCATTTTCTTTTTTCAAAAAAGAATAAAAGAGGAAAGGCTGGAACCGAAAACATGGACTGATTGATTCACTTTCTGGGAGCGCTGCTTATGCTTTCGCTCCTCTTGCGATGTCTGGGTTGTGAATACTGCAGAAAGACGTTCAAAGAAAGCAAAAATCTGTTGTCACTGATTTTCTTATAATTTCATGGAAATATTTCTATAAACATTAGGGAGGGGAGTTGTTTGTTTGTTTTCATGTCCAGTTTTGACTAAAACATTCCGTTGGAATTTGTCAAGGGCTTAGGATTCCAACTGCATTTCAGCCACCTCCACGGTTTCCACAATGCAGGTCCTAGGAGAAAAGTCTTCCCCTAAAGTTTCATTTTCACCAATTCCTTATACTGTATTTTGTCTTCTTTGAATTTATTGTAGTTTTGATCCTTAGCCGGTGTAGTTTATTGTGACCAGTGGCTGGTCAGAGGCAGATTAAAGACAGAGGAATGCATACAAAAGAGTGAGAAACAGCAGAGGCTGTTTGCTGCTGTCCAGCAGCTGCAGATCAAGGCCTCTTACCATTTGGGATTGTTGGTAACTAAATATTAGAAATGCAGCTTCTCATGCTCTAAAACAGGGTTTCCCAAACTTGGTACGACACTTGTGTAGGGAAAGCCCCTGACAGGCCAGGCCGGTTTGTCTACCTGCTGCATTCGCAGGGCCAGCTGATCGCAGCTCCCACTGGCCGCAGTTCGCAGCTCCAGACCAATGGGAGCTGCGGGAAGCAGCAGCCAGTATGTCCTTTGGCCCACACCGCTTCCAGCACCTCCCATTGGCCTGAGCAGCGAATCGCAGCCAGTGGGAGCCGTGATCGGCCGGACCTGCAGATGGGGCAGGTAAACAAACCGACCCGGCCCGCCAGGGGCTTTCCCTACACAAGCGGCGTCCCAAGTTTGGGAAACACTGACCTAAAATCCTGGCATAGCCTTGCAGCTCCTCTCCAAACAGCAGCCCTGAATAACTGATACAGGTTGGGGCTGTCAGATTTTGTGGCATGCATACCAAGAGATGGGGAAATCCTTTCAGAGCTGTATATAACTGACAGCAAGCAAGTGGGAGGGATTTCCATTTGCCTGTTCATCTCATGATCACATTCCTTCGTGCAAAGTCAAAGTCATTCATCCCTCCTCGAAAGAATGGGATCAAAGGTGAATCTGAGTGTGAAGGAAACCCAGCCACATGCTAAGCAAAGAGACAGACAGCGAGAGAACAATTCTGGAGGCCTATGGGTACAACATCCATTTTTGGTCTTCTAACATCCAGACATTGGTGATGGCATCAAAGGGTGTCCTGCAAACAGCCTCCACAACACAGAACATTCAATGCGATTTTCAGCATCTATTAATAACTTCCCGGCCTTAGCTGAGCAAAAAAAAAAACAAACAAGGGGGTGGGTGGGATGATGGGTTCCCCCCGGGGTGCCACTGAGCCCACCTGATCCACCAACCTGGGCTCCCTTTACACTGTATTGCTGAGGTCAGCCAGCCAAGCCCTCCCTCAGGCTTCAGACTGCACTTAAGCAGCATACACACAGGTCGGGACACATCCAGCTGCAGCCATGCACACAGATGCTGAGAGGGAGGCTCAGCTAAGGAACTGCCCAATACTCAAGTGCACACTCCCCTCTGGAGGGTAAACCCAAAATGATACCATCTTGCACCGCACAGGGAACTGTACAGCGTAAGCTCATAAAATTTGCCCCCTCCCTCAGCGTGAAGAGAGATATGCAACAGCTTTCTGCCCCCCTCCCGGTTACAATTTATATACACACTGGTTTTAGACAAAACAAAAGAAGTTTATTAACTACAAAACACCTAGCCCACATTTTTCACCAGACAAAAATCTCCTCCCATAACTTCAGAAGTTAGTGCCGATTTTCTCTGGTGTACATGACAGGAAGAACAGGAACACCATATACAACACTTTGAGATACCCTACTGTGGCCCTAGAAAATGCTGGGTCATTTATCTCTAACAAATGGGCTTCTTTGCAGGCAGCCACTAAGACTGGCAAAGGTCCTCTCCTACTGCGAGTAAATTTTACTCCTGTATTTCATTTCTGAGTTTGAAGTCCTTTGTTTTCAACACTTTTTCCACTTCTATTCCCCTGCTGACCATTCAGCCTAAGAACTGTAACTATTCAGCAAAGGTTTTAGCTGCAGTTTCCTGGAATTCCTGGTGCAGCAGGTAGCAAGTTACAATGCCAGCTCGAAACTCATTTATATACATCATAAAAATGCAGAAACAGGCACTTCATGCATTCAAATAGAATTTCTTCAGAGGAAAAAAAACCCCAAACACTGTCCACTCCACTGGCCCTAAATTTCCTGCACTACCTCAGTCATCTCTCTCCAGCTCCGAAACCCTGGTCATGGCATTGGAGCCTCTCCCCCAGTCCATTGCTACTGTCACTTGGGATTTTAACTGAAACCTTACAAGATTATTCCTTGGGGTCAAAATATGTCTCAGGCCCAAATTCTTTCATCACATGAAGGTCACTGAAGTCAAGAGTGCTAAATTCTAATCTCAGGGATGCAGGTGGAAATCCGGAGTAACTCCATGAACCCAATGAAGTTAAACTGGATTTCCAGAGGGACATCCGAAAGCAGATCCTGATCTTACATTAATGTACCATATTTTATCCCAAAGCCCCTCTAGAATGTCTTTACACATTACAACTGCAGGAAGCACTTCACTCACAATCTCTGGACAGAATTTGGCAGCTATTTTACACCATAAAGGAATGCAAATATTTAATGCAGAAAGCCAGCAAAAAATAACATATCCAACTGAATTGGAATTAAACGTCAAATGCTACAAAAGACAATCAACATTGCCAGTGCCATCAGAAAGTCATTGGTCAGAGTGTATATCTTCATCACTAATGCTTGGATGTAAATCAGTCTTGCTTATTTCTAGACTAGTTCATCACCAATGAGAAAGAAGGTTGAGAAGTTAACATATCTATTAGTCATTTCCTAAGTTTTAGATGTATTGTCAGTGCTGTTGGCTGGATCAGTGAGACGTAATCAGACAATATAATATCAAATTGCACAATGTACTGAGACAGCATTGTCCAAGGGTTTACACGCACCCCATCACATTCTTTCTGAGATGGGATCTAGTGATTTGATCCTGGGAATGGGAGCAAGTAACTCCCAACATGGACTTGCTGTGTGACCTTGGACCAGTCAGTTAATCTGCCTGCATCTCTGGGCTGGATTCTTCATAGTCTTTCGTCTGGACCAGCACAACGTGGATGTTCAGGAGGCGTGAGTGGAGGATTCAGATGTGCCAGAGTTGGACAGCTGTTTGCACTGGTGTAAAAGAGGACACTAGGCAGTGGGGAGCATCAGGTTCTCAATTTCCACATCTCTAAAATGGGAGAGATAATACTTAACCCTGGCCTACACGTAACATTTAGATTGATCAGCTACATTGTTCAAGGGTGTGAAAAATTCACAACCCTAAGCGCCATAGTTAAGCCGTCCTAACCTCTCGTATAGACATGGCTAGATTAACCGAAGAATTCTTCTGTCAGCCTCGTTACTGCTACCTACATACGTCAGTGGAAAAACTGCTGCAGCACCTATAATGTCCACATGCACTTAGCCCACCTCAGGTGGCTGGTGTGAGGACCAGTTAATGCTTATTAAGTGCTTTAAAGATAAAGAGCTAAGTGTTAAGCACTGTTTACTATAATCGCCTTTGTTTTAGCAGCTCAGTCCCTTATTGTCCTAGGCAGCTCTCAGTTTTTTCTATATTTCCCAATACTGAGACATAACAGAAGCACAAAATTACTGTGTTCGTGCAGTGGGGATAACAATAGATGCACATTAGTTATCTATAGCACAGCATAAGGATAGCGGCAATACGTGCATATTAAGCAGTATTTTTAAAACAGTTGTAATCCAGCTAACACAGACTTTCATAGTCCATCAAGAGCAACCAATGACTATTTATGACTTTTTCATTTTACAACATTAAACACTGATTACACAGGAATTCTGGGACATGTCGTTCAGTGACAGTTCTCCTCACGTTGATGGTAACTGTTCTAATAGTTATGTTTATAATGTAGAAATGTTACGTATCAATAACACCACTAAGGCCCAGCCTTTGTGCTACCTTGTGCCTTTGTAGAGATCCTCCACTGGTCTCAATCACTGTAGCTCCCAGCACTTCAATAGAGCTATGCCAATTTACATCAGCTAAGGAACTGGCCCACATACTGAGGGCCAAATTTCCACAATGCCCACGTAATCAGCTGCACATGCCTTTTCTTGCATATCATCACTTGCCCATGAAAATGAAGGAATTTAAATGCAAGACCCCATTTTGTAGAGTAGAATAGAGCACAAATGCATTTTTCACATGTAAATTTTATCATTTGCATGGGCAGGTGTTTGCATGCTGAAAGCGGCACATGCATAGATGTAGGCAAGCAGGAGGTACAGATGACAGTATATTAACGTATTTAACATGGCAGTGCTACATGCATCATATAACAATATTGTAATATCAAATCCATAAAATCCTCATGGATTTTTGATGAGTATTTCCAACAAACAGTAAAGATCTGTTTCAGTGAGTGCATCTGGTCTGACCTCACAGATTCTGTTGTTTGGCTGTTCATGGTTTTGAAGAACGGAAGACAAACGCTAGTGTTTTCTGTTACAGAGAGATAGAACAAACATATTTTAAAGAACTGCACTGGTGGGCTGACTCAGTGATTATCCAACAGCACATACATATATAAAAGCTCAAGCACTTCAGTGCTGCACCGAATTATATGCAGTAAAGTTTTTGACATTTAAAAACAGTCACAGATCCTTACACTATAAAAAGCAATAAGTTGACTGTAGTAAGTTAAGTGGAATTAATTCCATCTTGGCCTTCTGAAGAAAATCACACACAGCTCAAGCTCCTCTCAGACTCATACATTTTAAGGTCAGAAGAGACAGTTATGATCATTGACTCTGACCTGCTGCATAATACAGGCCATAGAATTTCACCCAGTGATTCATGCATCAAAAACAAAACTTGTGGTAAAACTAGGACACTCTTTTAGATGAACATCAAACTTGTTTTACAGACCTTAAGCAATGGAGAATCCACCAACCACCCATTGGTAACTTTTTTCAATAGTTAGTTAACCTCACTGTTTGAAATAACATGCAGGTTATTTGTAGTTTGACATTGTCTGGCTTCAGTTTCCAGCACCAGTGGGTCTTGTTATGCCTTTGTCTGCTAGATTAAAACCCTATTTAGTATCTGATACATTGTCCATGTGTGTGATGGGATGTCCACCCCACACAGCACTGGAAGGGTTACGTTGGCCAAGTGGGCCTATTAACGCCACAGGCTGCACCTGAAAGAAGAGCCAGGGAGCAGGGAATTGATTGCAAGCAGGCTCAACTGTGCAGGAAGAGGCGGAGCCTATTAAGCCAGGAAGCTGGCAACAGACAGGGGCAGCTGCTTCTGGAATAGGGCAGTCACTCCCTGGGAAGAGGGAGGAGGATTTGGAGCTGGTACACTCAGAGCAAGGAGGGGAACCAAGAGTTGTAGGAAACAATCCAGGGAAGGAGCAGTGAGGGCTGGGAGAGGAAAGCCCAGAGCTGCTGGGTTGGGTCCCTGGACTGGAGCCCGGAGTACTGGGAGGGCCTGGGTTCCCCAACCAGCCACCGAAGAAGTGGCACCGATGGGACAGTGAATGAGATGACTGCCTGGGTCACTGGGAGTGAGAGAGAATTGAAGGACTGTACCCTGGAAGGGGGGAAACGCAGAGTGACCTAGCCAGAGGGCTGAGTCACGAAGACAATGCTGCAGTTCCAATGACGAGAGAGACACAGACGGAAAGTGTGCAACCGCGGGAAGGGGCATCGACCTCGAGAGCTGATCCCCAGAGTGACCAGGAGGGGGCGCCAGACAAACAATGAGTGATGTTAGTACTTATATAAGTACTGGCATGTTGTCAAGTTATAGACCTTGACCAACTCACGCCTTAACCTTTTTGGTAAGCTAAACCAATTGCACTCCGTAAGTTTCTCATTGTAAGGCCTGCTTTCCAGTCCTCAAATCAGTCCTCCAGCTCTCCCCTGTAGCCCCTCCACAGCAGTTGTTTTCTCTAGCTTCACCACATCCCATCCCTTATTATCTGTGTACTAAATGTATTACCAAGTATAATGTAAAACTAAACACAGCTGGTGGTAAACAACACATAGCAAAAGATGTGGAAGAAACAGTACCTGATTCTGCCTCCTGCAAAGGCAGCATTTATCCTCCAGTGCCCATTTTTTCTAAAGTTCATTTTATATCAGAGTCAGCAATAACCTAGTTATTTATCCTTTAGATAGAAAAGGCAAATTGCTGGTCATTGTGACCCCAACTCCTCAAGTTTGGATCAGCCCAGAAGTATTTGGCAATTGAAAATCTGGCATCCCAGACTTCAGCTAAAAAGCGTCAAATAAAGAGGAAGAAACCTTCAGTTCTAAAAAGCACATTAGTCATGAGCTGTGAAATTCACAAAACTCATTTTGAGGATAATCAGCAGGAGGTTAATGGAAGGTCTTGTATGTTTCATAACAAGGGCATAACCAATAACTGCTATTTTACAAAAGCCTGTTTTCCCCAGGGTCCAAACATCCCCCATTCTGCTGTATGCCACATTGTCCTGCTTTCTTCTTATCTGTTTCAACAGCACACAAAGTTACTTGACATGTTTAGAATATTTTTGATCAATTAGCAAGGTAGCTTTTACCATTTTTGTGCCAATCCTATTACTATATAGATCTTTCAATAACGTGCCCACAGAGCAAAATATAAGTATCACCTTTCTGGAATGTAGGCAACTAGCTGTTAGGAAGTCTTCTGTAATGTGAACAGCTCTAATTCATAAACTGGAAGGTCAGAAGGGACCATTGTAACCATCTAGTGTGACCTCCTGCATAACAAAGGCTATAGGACTTCTCTGAATTAAATTCCTGTTTGAACTAGAGCATCTCTTTTAGAAAAACATTTTAAAATTTCCAGTGAGTGTAATTTGTTCCAGTGATTAATTAACCTCACTTTAAAATCTGCTAGACCGACGAGCCCTCTAGTACCAAATTTCTGTTCCCCGTGTAGATACTCAGACTGTGAATAAGTCATCCTTTAACACCCTAACTAGACTGAGCAAATTGAGTCTTCCAGTATAAGTTATGTTTTCCAATCTGCTGCTATAGGGAATGGTGTTTTCTAACATTCATTCTCCTAACTCTGTTTTAAGGTATAAGCAGTTGTAGGCTAGAATATTTAAAACGCACATTTTTATAACAAGAGCGAGAGAGAGAGAGAGACACACACACACACACTCTCACACACATACACACACTTAGCATTTTTAGATTAAAACTATCACTGCTTGATGATGGTTTTCATATGCTCAGCAGACCTTTACAAAGACTTATGCCCCAAGTGTAGTTACTAAAAATTATTTTACCACTGAAATTCCAAAAAAGTGACCTAAAGTAGTGATGCAAGCCTTTTCCCCTGCAGCCCTTTTATGGATAATAACAACATACACCACAATATCAACTCTACAATATCATTTCCAAGATCTGATCTTCTGCTGCAACCATACCCTGCTCCCCACTGCAGTCCCCTTTGACATGTAAGCCAATGCCTTCACTGCTTGCTCTAAGGCTACGTCCAGACTACCCGCCATATCGGCAGGTTAAAATCGATTGCTCGGGGATCGATATATCGCGTTTAATCTAGACGCGATATATCGATCCCCGAGCGCGCTTATATCGATTCCGGAACTCCATCAACCCCAGCGGAGTTCCGGAATCGACAGGGGGAGCCGCGGACATCGATCCCGCGCGGTGTGGA
The DNA here is from genome assembly GCF_025201925.1 of Gopherus flavomarginatus. Lineage (NCBI taxonomy): Eukaryota > Metazoa > Chordata > Testudines > Testudinidae > Gopherus > Gopherus flavomarginatus. The sequence continues at coordinate 91,104,315 of NC_066625.1, read as the reverse complement.
CGGGTGAGTAATCCGATCTTAGATATTTGACTTCAGCTACGTTATTCACGTAGCTGAAGTTGCGTATCTAAGATCGATTTCCCCCCTGTAGTGTGGACCAGCCCTAATACTGGTTGCATTTTTCTCTACCAATTGCCCTGCAGTTCCCCCCACCCCCAGTGCAACACAACACTCCTGAGTGGTCTTTCTGGTTATTACTTCAGGAATTTAAAGAAAAGTCAGACAAGTCTTGCCTCACATGGGACTCCCCACAAGCCTTGCTTTTCACCTTTTGCCCACGTACTCCAAAGAGTCACAAACAAGAAAAACTGACATAGATTATTCAAATTCGACAGCAGTGAAATGGAGATACTCTGCTTCAGCTGAAGTATCGTGTCCAGTTCTGGGAGCAACACTTTAAGAAAGATGTGGACAAATTGGAAAGAATCTGGAAAAGATCAACAAAAATGATGAAAGGTTTAGAAACCCTGATCTGTAAGGAAAGGTTAAAAAAACTGGGTATGTTTAGTCTTGAGAAAAGAAGATGTGAGAGCTGGTAAGAGTCTTTGAATATGTAAAAAATTGTCATGAAGAGGGCTGTGATCAATTGTTCTCCATTGCTTCTTGGAGCAGCTAGTCCTGAAACCAAAAAGGGGAGAGGCAATTCTTGATTTTCTCCTAAGTGGAGCACAAGATCTGGTCCAAGAGGCGAATAGAGCTGAACCGCTCAGTAATAGTGATCATAATGTAATTAAATTTAACATCCTTTTAGGGGAGAAAATACCAAAGGAACCCACCATGGTAGCATTTAACTTCAAAAAGGGGAACTACACAAAAATGAGGGAGCTAGTTGAACAGAAATTACAAGGAATAGTCCCAAGAGTTGCCATGCAGCTTGCAGGTATTTCACTATTGAAAAACACCATAATAGAGGCTCAAACTAAATGTATACCCCAAACAAAAAAAAACAGTAGGGGGGTCCCCCAAAAATGCCACCATGGCTAAACAACAGAGTAAACGAGGTGATTAGAGGCAAAAAGGCATCCTTTAAAACTGGAAGTCAAATCCCACTGAGGAAAAGAGAAAGGAGCATAAATTCTGGTAAGTCAAGTGTGCAAGCACAATAAGGCAGGCCAAGAAAGAATTTGTAGAAAAGCTAGCAAAAGATAAAAAAAAATTCTGGTAAGTTTTGTAAGTACATCAGAAGCAGGAAGCCTGCCAAACAATCTGTGGGGCCCCTGGACAATCCAGGTGCTAAAGGAGTGCTCAGTGAAGACAAGGCCACTGGGGAGATGTTAAATGAATTCTTTGCAACAGTCTTCATTGCAGACGGTGTGAGGGAGATTTCCACACTTAAGCCATTCTTTACAGGGGACAAATCTAAGGAACTGTCCTAGACTGAGGCGTCAGTAGAGGGCATGTTTGAACAAATTGATAAATTAACCAGTAATAAGTCACCAAGATGAAGGAAAGTGCTGCCTGGTGAGGGACGTCATCCAGACCCTCAACCAAAACTTCAAAAGTGTGGCTTGGGTGGAGCCAACTGAGAAGTTGACGGTTGAGACTGATGCGCTCTCTGTCATTGCGAATGTTGGCATTGTTTTGGTTCACGTATGGCCGTTACTGCTGTCAGTTAGGAATCTCTGGCCCGCTAATAAGGTTGGTACTTCCTTCTCTTCACAGGTGGGGTGTAGATCCTTAGAGTGTGCAGAGTGGTTCAAGAATCTCTCATTGAGTGGAGCACCTCATCCATTTTGGTCGAGAACAATTTCTCTCAGTCAAAAGGCAAAATCTTCGACCTTGGTTTGGAGTTCCTTAGGAATGCCCGAGAATTGCAACCAGGATGCCCGGCACATCACTACAGCCATGGCCGTGATTCTGGCTGTTGTGTCCGTGATGTCCAAAGACACTTGAAGGGCTGTTTTAGCAACGAGTTGTCCCTCATTTAGAATGGCCTGGACTTGTATTTGTTTCTGCTATGGAAGCTCCCCAGTGAAAGAGCTCAATTTCCTACAGTTATCATAATCATATTTTGCTAACAGAGCAGAATAATTGGCGACTCTGAATTGTAATGTCGCCAAGTAAATTTTTCATCCAAAGAGGTTGAGCCTCTTGTTTTCCTTACCTTGAGGGCTCAGTCTAAACTGTTGTTGTTTGAGCATTGATTGGCGGTGTTGACCACGAATGAGTTGGGAGGCAGGTGGGAGAAGACGAAGTCTACCCCTTTGGTGGGGAAGTAGTACTTCCTATCCTCCCTTTTGCACATCGGCGGTATCAAGGCTGGTGTCTGCCAGATTGTCTCTGCTGGTTCCAGAATCACATCATTAACAAGCAGAACGATCTTGGAAGTGGAGGAAGGTTGCAGAATTTATACCAGTTTGTGCTGGTTTGTCTGAACTTCCTCCAGCAGGATGTCCTGGCTCTGGGCAACTCACTTAAACAGTTCCTGGAACTGTCTGAAGTCATCTGCCAAAGTAGGCGACGGTGGCATAACTGCTTCATCCGGAGAGGAGGAAGAGTTGGGTGCAGGAGAAGTAGCTTCCTGATCTGTGCCTGTCTCAGTGTCCTCTCTGATGTCCTGAGCCTCTGTTGCCTGTGAGGTGAGATCTCAGCTCACTTCTGTGAGCTGTGGGTGGCCTAGAGTGAGGGCCCCCGTAGGCTGTTCAGGGTTCCCAATGTGCCCATTTCATTGGGAAGGCCAATCACTGGGTACATCCAGAGTGGTCTATACCATGGTTAATCCATCTGGCTATAAGGAAGTTTGGACCCCATATAGGTCCAGGGTGGTCTTCAGTCTTTTGCTGATGAATGGTGCGGTGAGAAGGTGCATGGTACCTACACATCCTCATCGTCTTCACTGGATGAATGTAAAGCAGTTTGAGAAGTACGGGGATCCCTACAGTAACGTTCAGGAGAGTCCTCGGTACCGAGCCAGGGGGACTGCAGTGCCGACGAGATAGCCAAGTCTCTCTATTGCAGCAGGTTCAGTGGCATTTCCGATGTCAATACAGTCGGTGGCGATAGTGGTGCTCTCGTCAGTGCCGATGTCGGTGCTGTTAGATGCGGTGGCAGTTTGGTCGGCACACTCAGTGCCGACTTGGCTTTCTCTACCAGTGCTGACTGCGATGTCAGTGCTGGGGGTAGAGGCATGGTGCCTGAGGAGATGCTTGGTACTGAGCCCCTTACAGGAGAATTTGGTGCCATGGAGGAGGCATGTTTCTGTGTCCTAACTCCATCTCCTCTGCTCAGGACTTGACGGTGCTGGAGGTGCCCGGAGCATCACAGGTGCCCACCCGAGCATGTGTCAGCATCAGGGATAGCGACCTGGCAGGGGACAGACTGTGTTTCTGCGGTGCTCTCTGAGGAGATGTCTGTGTTCTCTTCCTCGGTCTTTTAGAGGAAGGCATGTCTCCTGTCTCTGAAGGGGGGGTGCCCGGAGAGGAGGTTCGTTGTTCCATCTCTGGGTGGAGAGATTTTCCATCAGGATCATTTTGAGTCAGAAATCCCGGCCACGCAAGGCTCTCACCTTCAGGCTACTATCCTGGCCACATTTTTGTGGGATATGCACCTCACTGAGACATCGTACACACAAGGAGTGCCCGTCAGAAACAGGCATTGTTTCGCGGCAGGAGCCACGTCAGGGTAACGGTCAACCAACCCTGGTGCAGGGAGGGAAAACTGAGGGAAAATAAACTCTCTTTTTTTTTTGGTAATAAGAACTAACACTAACTAACTATTTAAACTGCTAATTCTAACAGCTTGGCAAGAGCGATGAACACTGCCTCAGAGCTCCATTTTCAGCCGAGGATGGTTAAGAAGGAACTGGAAGGCTCAGTCACACGCACACTAGAAGCGACACCCACGGCACCGCAGGATGCCTGCTGAGCATGCGTGATCCACGCAGACACTGCTACTGTAAATCTCTGATCGATAGCACCGGGACGCACCAGTAGCTGAAGTGGAGCACCCACAGGGACTGCACTTGAAGAAGCAGCATTGTTTACCCCTTCAAATAACACAAGAACCAAGGTTCGCCGAATGAAATGAATACACAGTAGCTTTAAAATGAACATAAGTACAATTCTTCACACAATGCGCACTCAGTCTGTGGAACTCATTGCGAGGGAATATTGTGAAGGCCAAATGTGTAACTGGATTCAAAAATGAATTATGTAAGTTCACAGAGGACAGGTCCATCAATGGCTATTAGCCAAGATGGGCAGGGACGCAACCCCCTGCTTCAGGTGTCCCCAGATCTCTGACTGCCAGATACGGGGGATCATTTGATAACTGCCCTGTTCTGTTCATTCCCTCTCAAGCATCAGGCATTGGCCACTGTCAGAAGACAGGATACTGGGCTATACCGACCATTGCTCTGACCCGTATGGCGATTCTTATGTCCACTGAAGGTAGGACGAGATGTAATGGGCGTAATGTGCAGCATGGGAGATTCAGGTTAGATAGCAGGAAAAACTCTCCAACTCTCAGGGTACCTAAGCTCTGGAACAGGCTTCCAAGGGCGGTGGTGGAATCCCCCTCACTGGAGGTTTTTAAGAACAGGCTGGACAAACCCCTGCCAAGGATGGGCTAGGTCTGCTTGGTCCTGCGTTAGCACAGGCAGGAGTGAGTAGGTGGCTGCTCAAGGCTCCTTCCAGTCCTACATTTCTCTGGTCCTATGAATATTTGGCACTTCCATAGTGCCTTACAGTAATTAAAATCAAGCCCTGCAGCACCCATTGCAGGTATCCTAAGACTGTACCCATGTTTTAAAATGTGTAAAGACGCCGACGTTCTAGAAGCGGAGTGTATATTTCTGACTCTGGAGAAATGAAAGGCAGAGCAAATAATGCACCCAAAGAGCCCTGACTCCCAGCCCCCCGCGCTAGCTACTCTAATCCACGTTACCAGGTACAGAGCCACGACAATACCATGGGCCGAGTCTCTCTTCACATACATTGGCTTTATCCTAGTTTGACGCCACTGACTTCAATGAAGTTACTCCTGATTTACACAGAAGCAAGTGAGAGGAGAATACGTCCTGAAGGGTTTAAGCAGAGCAAGGAGACTAAGCCAGGACTTCATGTATATTTGGAGCACAAGAGGTTATGTGTCCTTCCTTCCTCTCATATGCATGGCAGAGAAATGCCTTGTGGCAAAGCTGAGTATAAAGTTTAAAACCCAAACTTGTTGCAGAGAAACAGCTTCAAAAATGTATTTTTCTACCATAGCTTCAGAAACAGATTATGCAGCAAACTTTCTCAGCTGCCTCCCTTAATGCCTCTCAAAATAACCTGCAAATAGGCCTGCCTGTGTGAAAAGCAAAGAAAGAAAATAAGGATATTGTGCAAATCTCAGCATGGAGCCACCATAGGCATTTATCAGTTCTAAAAATATGAACTGTGAAAAGGAATTCTTAAAGGAACATAATATAGGGAAGGGAAACCTAAACCTGCCTTTTACAATGTCAAATGCTTGCACTTTTTCCCGATAAAATGCAATTTACTTCAAGTTGTTTCCCATCTTTGACAATAATATAATCTCTGCATTTCACAGGATTCCAGACAGTAATTGCAAAATAACCCCCTCAGTTACTTTTAAAAGCTCAGGGCACTTTTTAGCCTTCTTAGCAATTTTGTGCTTGATAGCTCTCACATATCCAAGATAGATCAACTCCACAAAGCCAAAGGGAGGAGGTGACAATCTACTGCCTCTGTCCTATTCTACCCCAGTCCTATCACTAGCCTTCCCACTGGCAAAGATCCAGGGTAAAAGACCACAGAGCTGTATATCCTAGTCCTCTGTGTAGACTTTAACCACCTTCTCCTTCATGCAGGCAGGGACAGATCCTCTGCTGGTGTGAACCTGTGTAGCCCAACTTCCCCAAGTCACCCCAGCTGATGAAGTGGTCCACATTCTCTACCATCTACTGGCTGAGGCATCATGCCGACCCTCGTGCTGCAGGCTGGCTGTGTGAGTTCCACAGAAACCAAGGGATTTTCTTGTTGGCCCTGTGAATACACGGGGAGGAGTGGGAGGTATGCCTGCTTGGGAGCTGAAATGTTTGAATCTGTCACTAATACCAACGCATACATCAAACTGGGATAGCTGTAAGTCTATTTATAAAACTTCTCTTTGATGCAACAGTGAAATGTATTGCTTTTAGCTTTATTCCCAAAAACTTGGCACAGTTTGCTCACTGAAACACCCCAGGACTGTAAATTTGCAGTTCTTATGATGAAAAGCAGTTTTCATTAACCTCCCTGTGTTCACCTGCTAAATAAAGCTGCAGCAGAGAATAAAATAGGCAACCAATCCGTTCAAAGCTACACATGGGTATGCAACCAAAACACACACAGTGAAAGTCCAGTGAACTAAGAGTTTGCTGCCAGAGGAATGATGGGGCAATCCATTCATTGCACAGCCAACATCCTGACAGGTTATCTGCCTAGCGCCCTGAGAAGAGCTGCTAATTTCAGGCAAGACTGACACTTGCCCTCATGTGGCAATGTGGGGGAGTAAGGAAAACGTAAGCCCACACCCCATGTCCCGTTCCATGGGAGACTAGGTGCTGTGGGGCTACTCTTCCATGAGTGAGTAGAGAGGGGTGGAGGTGAAGCTAAACCAGGGAGCTGAACAAGCATACTGGGGGGGAAGTAAGCAGCACCCTGGGAAAAAGTACAAAGGGGCTTGTTTGAAAATATAACAAGGGGGCGGTGGAGGCTGGCATCGACATCTCAACAGTGACCGAGGAAAGATAAGTAGGGTGGGGATAGGCCCGTGGCCTTGAAAGTGCAGACAGGCAGCCCATGTTTGACGCCACGGAGAAGGAGGAGCCAGTGAAGGGATGCCAATAGAAGAATGACCTGGTCCAAGCGACAGGCCAGGAACGTGATCTCTGCAGCAGCAGGCTGAATGGATGTGAATAGGGCATCTGTCAAGCCACAGGAAAGGATGTTGCAGAAATCCAGATGTGAGATGCTGAGAGTTTGGCTGTGTGGATAGCGAGGAAAGGGCAGGGGTTAGCGAGGTTATGCAGAACGAATAGCCTGGAGCTGAGGAGCTAGAGAGAGGTCCAAGTTGAAGATGATGCCCAGGTAGGGCCTGAGCGGCAGGCTGGTGGTGCTGTCCACAATGATTGAGAAAGGAGGTAGCAGGGAAGGTTTGCAATGGAGATTCAAAACTCTGTTTAGCCACATGGAGCCTGAGCTGATGGCTAGACAGAGGGTACGTCTTCACTACCCTCCATATCGGCGGGTAGCAATCGATTGCTCGGGGATCGATATATCGCGTCTCATCTAGACGCAATATATTGATCCCCGAACGCGCTTATATCGATTCCGTAACTCCACCAACCCGAACGGAGTTACAGAATCGACAGGGGGAGCCGCGGACATCGATCCCGCGCCATGAGGACGGTGAGTAATTTGATCTTAGATACTTCGACTTCAGCTATGTTATTCATGTGGCTGAAGTTGCGTATCTAAGATCGATTTTCCCCCGTAGTGTAGACCAGCCCGGAGAGATGACAGAGACACCGACCTAGGTTTTAGTTAGACAGAGAGAGACATGTCTGGAGTAGAGAGGTGGATCTGTGAGTCATCAGCACAGCAATCAGCGCTGAATGTGGGTCTGCAGTTGAGATTACCCAGAGATACGGTATAGAGGGGAGAAACCAATGGAACCAAGGACAGAGTCCTGTGGAAACCCACAGAAACCTGGAGCATGGGGAAGGGACAGTGAGGAGCAGGATCCACTGAAGGTCCAATTAGAAAGGTAGGAAGAGAACCAAGAGAGGACAAGCTTTCAAGAAGAGCATGATGATGGTCAAAGATCTATCACCATCCATAACCTTCAGAGATGGCTGACCGAGAGGAGGATGAGGATGGGGCAGTGGTTCCGAACTTTGGCTAGGAGGAGGTCAATAGAGACTTTGGGGAGAGCAGTTTCAGTGGAGTGCCAGGGGCAGAAGCTGGATTGGAGAGTGTTTAGGATGGAACGGGAAGAAATGAATTCCAGACAGCAATTGTGGACAGTATGTTCAATGAGCTTAGCGATGAAAGGGAGACGAGAGATGGAGCAGTAGTTGGAGAAGCAAGTGGAGTCAAGAATGGGTTTGCTTAAGATGGGAGGAGACAACAGCATTTTGGTATTCTGAGGGGAAGAGCCAGAGGGGAGTCCAGTGTTAAACAGCAAAGTAAGGAGAGGTGAGAGTGGGTGCAAAGGGGATTAGGAGATGGGATGGGATCACTGGGACAAGCAAAGGGGTTAAGGGAGAAGGAGACGGGAGCTATAGGAGGGGAAGGGGGAACATCATCTTGTATTCTGTCAATGGTCTCTTGGAGGAAATTGGTGATCTGTGCAGAGAGAAATGAAGGCAGGAGGAGGGCAGAATTTGAGGAGCAAGTCAAAGGGGGCAAAAAGGTGTCTGGGACTGGAGCATCTGATTCAATTGCCACAATTGGCACAATTCTAGAAAAACCAAAGCATTGACAGCTGCACGTAGCACCTGGGAAGTGACATGTTTTAAACAATGGTTTTGAAGCATTAATGCTTGAGAATCTCTCGCTATGACATCAAGAGTAGTGCAACTTCTTAAAAGGATAGTTTGTAGTTTGAAAGGGTTTATTTTCCTTGCTACGCACAGTAACATAGATGCCACCTTGAGCATGAAACCGAAAACCATCGTTGGAACACTCTTCTCATCACAGAAAATAAAGCATTGCCGCTGAGGATTTGGAGAGGAAGAGTTTTACTGGCATGAAGAATGACTCTAAAATTAACTTAAAGGATTATTAACATCTGTACTTCGATTTCAATGGGACTTTTGTCTGAGTAAGATGCAAGTCTTTCAGGATTTGTCTCACAGCATCTGGTGCACTGTGACGTTTCTGTCTACACAGAGTAATGCAGTGTTTTTAGTTATCGGATATGCTGCTCTGTATTCATACTCCAGTGCTCTGAACTGAACTCCTCTCAGTTTGCTTCACCACATGGGGAGATGGTGAAAGTTTCTGAATAAGGACCCCAGCTTTGAAAGAAAACCCCAAAGTGACACGATTATATTACACCCTGCAACTGCTCATTACTGACCAAGTCAAATGTAAACTGTAGCATTCAAACTCTTTCCCCATGCCCCACTCTTGTCCTTCCTTTCTAGGAATATTTCCAGCTTCCTCTTCTCTCATTCCTATTCACCTTGCACAAAATATTATTTTAAGTCCTTTCTGCCGAACCACATAATTATCAACATTTCCCTTTGCATCTATTGTATCCAGACTAGCAATGTTTCATACCGTACTCTCTTCCGCACATTGTATTAATCTATTCCTCTGATTCCATGTCTCGGTTTCACTTCTATTGCTTCCTACTAGATTTCTACCTCCTGCCACAAACGTATTTTTCTCCATTACACTGCTACAACCCAATCCCTACCTGATGAATTATCAATATTGTTTTGGCACAAAAAGTCCCTACATTGTTCCTGTTTGAAGAACAATCCCTGTAACTGGGAGGTGTCTGTATGAGTCTTCACAATCATTTCAGAACCTCATGATAATATCCTTTGTCAGATAAGGTAACCTTATAAAGTTTTCCTACAAAGGCTACATCACACAAATGCACAAAGAGAGCACAGCTCCAATTATCTGAAATATTCCAGACACCTCAAACACACGGATGGAAATGGGGGGTTGGCAGCTAATGGTGAGCTGCTGGGTATGTGATTCATAGCTGAAGACAAAGACTTAGATAAGAGGGAAGGTTAAATGGGACTGCACTGTGAGTGTCTGTGTGTGCGCATGTACATACTTCAAAAAGAACTCTGCAGTGTGTCCACATCTGTTCACAGGATGAGTGCATGCACATACACACACACACGGTTTGAAAAAAGAGGGTTGAGGAATATAATTTTCCCCTCTCTGCTATTTATAGCAACCCACTGCAAGTTATCAACTGGAATCTGTTTTTCCTCCATTGCATGTGCTCGCTGCTTTGTTACTAGAGGGTTATTCATAAGTGCTGGGCAACTGGCACTGATGTTTTAGCACTGATGCATTTGTTTATAAAGACACAGATTTTTAAGAAAGAATCTCAAAAAGCCAGCAGTAAATTAAGGGCCTGCCTACCTTTCAATGACTCTGCGATATCATAGTTAACAATATGATACCCAGCAGCGAGAACAAAGATTTCATTCCGCTTACAACTATGCTGCGCGACAGTATTTACATCACCTTTCTTATGGGTGTACCCGTACACCACCCAAAATAATAGTGACTGTCTCTCTTTATTAATGAAGCTTCATCCAAGCTACCTAATACCCCTGGGGACTGGGAGATGAGTAAATATTATTAGCAGTACATGACAATATGGAAATTAACTGCCATGGGCAACACAGTACAGAAAGTCCCTGATTTGGCTGCGGTTCGCTGCCACTGTACAAATATCTCAGTGGACAGCTGTGAGTATTTTTATACTAGTGTGACATAATGCTCAGATCTGTCACACTGCTTTTGAGTCACACAGATGTCCAAGAATGAGCTGCTTAACCTTGAATGTAACATGGGCTGTTTAATCAATTACTGCAGAATCTGGTATTAAAAAAACCAACCCAAAATACATGGATGTTGTGTGTTCACATGGAATTAGCATGTACACAGAGGAGGGACACGGAGTGTGTTTGAGGGGAAAGGCTGTTTGTTTTTCTCACGACATTTGTCATCCTACTTTTACTTGCTGATGTGCTACAGTCTTAGGATCAGCTAAGAAATCATCTCTGTCGGGCAGATGCTAGGTGCCAGATGCGGCCCTTCGAAAGGCAAAACTGCAGAAACTGAACCTTTCAGTGAAGTCATGCAGCAGAACTTCCACCCGATCCTGGCCTTTCATTCAGTCCCCATCCACCCAAACTCGAACAGCTTGTTTGCTGAAACAGAATTCAAACCAGTTTGGCACATACTGTCCCATTCCTGCCCACTATCATCCTTCCAACCAGCTGCAGGGTTCTAGCTGTTTGTATCTAGCTAGCGAAAGGCCTGCATCTCTGCACCGAAGAAACGCATGGCTCGTTCTCAGCTAGTTGACTTCAAATACGAGGCTCGGTTTAGCCAACTTTCATCCACTGAATGTATTTCATTCTGGTTTTGAAACACAAAATGAGCTGCTTTTATTTACCTGAGAGTACAATTGTTTCCCTCAGTGGGAATATGTTATTCCATCATGGATTATCTCACTAAATATTTACCAGAACGATCATATATTGCTGTTTTGAATTCACGGTACATAATGGAAAGGTCTGCTGCAGCATAACATAGGGAATTTTCTGAAGCCTTTTGTCACCACAGTTCTAGATCTGCAAGACGCTTGCACAGACTATGCCCCAGAAGCACTCCAGTGCAGTTTGAAGGTGTCAAGGATGATGAGGAGGCTTCTAAAACCTAAAATACATAGAGCACTGCAATACAGCTGATCTGTATTATATGTGGAACATGATCTATACATACTGTATTGCAGTAACCCTGTCAAGATTGCAGAGCCTTGCAGTATGTGTCACAAGCATCAATGATGTATTAGGTATTTGACTCAACCACTTTTCATCCATTCTTCCTGCTTTGAGCACATTAAACTAAGTTTTTCTTCTACCTCAGATGTGATAACTTCCATTTCTGTACATTTGTTTCCATTGCCCATCCTGCCTTCATGCCCCTGTATCATGTTACCATCCTTACTGAAAACCGAGGCAAAACAGTCATTTAATTTTTGGGGCCATACCTAGATTATCTTTACTCTCCTTCCCATCCTCACTACACAGTGGTCCAAACTCATTCTTCCTTATTCTCTTTTTATAAATATAACTAAAAAAAACTCTTAGTTATTTTAATTTCCTTGGCAAGAGTAAATTCAGCTTTTAGAAATTCTCACTTTAGTCCTACATTTTCTATCCTCCAATACGTAGCTTTCTTTGCCGAACAACCCCTCTATCCATTCCCGAGAGGCTCTCTGCTCACTCCTAACAACCTTTTTAATATGGTTATTCACTCAGCTAGATCCGAAGCCTTTCCCTGCAAGTTATTTCCCCTTGCTTGGGATGTGAATTTCAGAGATACTTAATCAGAAGAAATTCCAAGCCTCTGCCACATTTAAGTCCCTGAGCAATTCAGTCTAGTAGGCTCCTTTAACTCCCTTAATTTCCTAGCGTCTGACCTTTTGAAATAAAGAACCATAGTTGATGACCTGGTTTTGAATATCCTTCCATTTAATTTAAACTGAATAAACTCATGGTCACTCGATCCAAGCTTATTTCTTACAACCAGCTTTTCTACGATGGCCTCACTACTTACCAAATTAAATCTAAAATTGCATCCCTTCTAGTTGGTCCTGGGAGAATGTGAAAGAAGCTGCCATCTATTAGATCCAGGAATAATTGGTTCCTACCAGTATAAGTAGCATTATTCTCTAATCTATATCCAGCAAGTTAAAATCTCCCATTATGACAATTCCCAACAGCATTTCTCTCTCTAGAAATATTAAAGAGATCGCTATCCATATCCGAGTCTGACCTTGGCAGACCATAGGAACCTCTTTTTCAATCCTTCCTCAAAGTGGTTTTCACCCAGACAGATTCTATTTTGTCCATACTGTCAGTTCTTATTCCTTTATCGTTTACCACTTCGTTGATGTACAACACTGTTCCACCGCTTGATCTTTATTCTTATTTCTCCTAAACAGCATATACCCTTTCCAGCTGGGCCATGACTCTGCCAGCTTGCAGCAAGACAGAGTGGATAGCAAGCCACAGCCAAAACGGTGCATGACATGCCTTCTACTTCAAATGGCATGTGTGCCACAAAATATTCTCACAAATTATAAAATGAGCAGTTATTTGGTCTGCTATTTGCTCACAAATTATGTCCTACATGAGTTAAAGGAAAATTCATTTTACTTTTGATTAGAACATGATGCTGTTGACAGGATTATGTATACTCTTCACCTTATTCATAATTGAGAGGTGTTGGGTATTTTGGGGTGGGTTGGTGATTTTTTTTTGTTTTTGTTTTGAATTTCAGAGGGCTGGTCTCTGGAATATGGATGCTTTCCTTTAAATGGCAAGAACAGTATTGGCACAAGATACAGATATGACATGGATGGTTGTCATCCATTCATTTAGTTTATACTCTAAAGTCCTCACATGTCCCCATGATGCCCCCAAATCTCAGATTTTTTATATTAAGGTTGTTATTGGAGATCTTTTTAAAAAGGAACATTTACGCGGGCATTGTAAGCAAACAGGGTCAACTAACCTTACAAGAGAGTAGATCAGCTGAAAGATCTAAGCATGACACTATTAGTGAGCAGAATAAATTAAGGTTTTTGGTCAAAACTTGGTCTACTCTTTCTGGAAAAGCACAGCATAACCACAGAACCTTAATTAGTGGAAAGGCTGCTACAGGCTGCTTAAATACATCCATAAAGCCTGATTCTAGAGTCCCACAGTGCTGAGCCAACAGTAGCAATTGGTTACACTGCATAAAAGTACTAAAATAAAATGACAGCTGTCTACCGACTTTCATGCATCTATTGGCTTGGCATGATTTTCTCTTGACTATTTGCTCTAGGTTGTACCTTGCTGCTGGGAAATAGTATAATGTTCAGAAATAAAAGTGGTGCTTACCATGATTTTGCCCTACGATAACATTTCTCCTGCTCACTCTTCCATAAAGTTCCCCTGGAGATCTCTTTGAGGCAAGGTGTACAGGTTATGACAGCATTCATCATCTACATCAATAGCTACCTTGAGGGCATTACAGATGGTCACTGGTATTACCCTACGAAGGGCTGCAACTGGTAATGTTAAAATAGATACACATGCCTTTTTATTTTCTGTTCCCCCCTCCCAAAAAAATGCAATAATTTTGCCTTCTATTTGACAAGGGACAGCCTGAAGATGCTGGGGCTTGATTACAAGGTACGGGGAGGGAACAGACAGCTTTCCTTTCAAGGGAAATGTTCTACTGGCACATTTAAATGTACAAAGGTGAAACGCAGATGCAGTGTTGTTCTTCCCGCGTGACCTAGTCCCAACAGTAGAGTAAATCCCCATAACGCTAATGGTAACCGCTGCCCTAGATCTGATTTCCAGTTATATGTAAAGATCTCTATTGTTGCACGTGAATCTCAGGTTTTCAGGGAGCTTCAATGAAGTGGCATTCGTGGTGGTGGCTTTTGACTAGATGACAAACTGCTTGTACCCTCATCTTCCCTCCTGAAATCTACAGCCTTCCTCCCAGAGATTTGCTCACTAGTGGATGTGACGGATCCCAATGGGTGGAGCGCAAGTAGAGCTATGGTAGAAAAGGTCTGGACAAGCCAACAAGTTCATAGGCATTCTCTCCTCTCGAAGTGGGACTCAGAGGAGAGGGTGTATACATCACAGCAGCCCTCACTCCAGCCAGAATACATGACAAACTCCTACAGTTTCTAAGGACTGCAGAAGGCTACAGAGCAGTACCATTCCTATCAAAGTAAATGGCAGTTACACAGCCAGAGTGTCAGACCACTCTTTGAAAATGGAGGAGACAGTTTGATTTAAGCTGTCTTTGTGAAAAATCGGAACATGCAAACAAGCTCACTTTTCGCTTAGCTCTCTTCCCAGAACTGCTATTTCTTTCACTTCATGGTTCTTTTCTCACTGTGTCAATTAAGTTTATATATTTTCCGACTGATCTGTTCTGAATGGCTCTCCTTGTGTTTTTGTCTCATTGAAATTTTCACCTTTACTGACTTGCTGAACAAAAAATCATTTGGATAAGAGAATCGAAGCGATATCACATGGCTCGTACGATGCGAGTCAGCCCAATCATGGCTGAAATCGTGGCAACCAAAAGTACAGTAAAAGAACAGCTGTTAAAAGTTTAAAATCAAATTTCTGAGCATAGAAATAATCAGATGCAAGTAAGATCGGCATCCAAAAACAAAAGTGAACCCTGGTTGGGATTCAACAGTGGATCAAACTTTATTCCTAAATATTAATTCAAAAGAACATGCTAAACAGATAGGTCTTGGTGAATTAAATTTGCAGTTTGTAAATATGGTATTAACAGGAATACAGAAATCCTCTTCTCCATTACACATTTTACTGCAATACTTGTAGACTTTGCTGGAGAACAGAGTACATCCAAATGCAACTGTTTATCTGCTCCATTGTTGCTACACCTAGATAAAATAAGGCTAATATTTTGTAAAGCAATAAACAAGGTAACTGTCACCCCCAAAAGAAATCAGAACCCTGAGGGCTGCGGCTGGAATCAATTTACTGCATGTTTGCAATAAAATCAGAACAAAAACGCCACAGGTGACATGTCAACCAGACATACTAACAGAAAACTGCAGCTAGTCAGAGTCTTTCCCAAAATATAATTTTTTAAAGGTGTGAGCTAATACTTTTTGTACACAAGGCTTGGTTTACTAAAAATGTGGGCAAGGCATACTTTTGACGACTACAAATGGACCTGGGCTGATGGCAAAGATTGCAGTGGTGACTAACTAACGATTTCCCAATTGATTGTGGATATACATTGTATAATTAAGAGTACTGTACTGAGCTGTGAATCTTCCTGTGGAGCCGCCAGCTCTGCTGCCTTTCAGGAGAAATTCAGTCTCAGGTAACTTATAGTTGACAAACGACAGCTCTGTTTAACTCCTCCATGATGTCCAATACATGAATCTCGGTCCAGGGCCTTATTTCCACAAGAGGCACTTCTATCAGAGAGCTTGTTCTGTTCCATAAAGATACATGCTGTGTATGTGCAACCTCCCTTGAATTTTAGATGTTTTAATTATCTGTTGGTCTACGCTGGTACCGGTGTGAGGCAAAAAATTCCAAAGCAAACTTTTAATTCACAGTTTTGCAATACATCAGCAATCTTTGGAATGAATGACTCACAGGTACAAGAATGAGTGATGAGGTGCAGCACACAGTCTCACTATCTAGCAAATACTCACCGCTATGAGCTGGTAGCTACTGGAGTCACACAGATACATGAAGGGAAGTGACATTGTGCTTCCTAGAGGACAGTGCATGTGTCACTAGAAATACGTGGTGCATGATTATTCTTGTGTTTTGGATCCAAATGGTCAGGCAGATTTGGACTCCAGAAGAGAGCCTATCCTCCCAGCTCCCACTAACTTCAGTCTGGCCACTGCTCTCTCTCAGATGGTTTAAAGACAGAAGAAATCAGTGGGAGTTACTCCTACCTGCAATGGGAGAACAGGACCGCAGGAGCTGATTACTTCCATTTGGGAACAGAAAAAAAGACAACGGCCCCAGGAGATTGTATCCTAGTATGATGTACGGTAGGGAAATGCCTGAACAGAGATAAAAAGATGACAAGCCAAGTGCACTTTGTAACTCACCAAGGCCTCGTGCCACTTCCTGAAAAACTTCAGACAGGCTGGTTCCCCAAACCGAACCAGCTGCAGAACCAACTCTGAGAGCAGCTTCAAGGACTCCAAGAGAGAGAGGCGTGCTCAGCATGAATTTAGAGTCATGAACATGGGCCTGCACTAATCACTCAAAGCTGTACCCCTGAGGGGCAGAGGACGGCCCATGAGGTTTCTGGCGCAAGAACTGGGAGGGCTTCCCAAATCCAAAATTGGAAATTTTGCTTACCTTTACCATCTTGGAAAACCAGAACACATCCATTTTATCCATAAACACACCATCGCAACATGCAGGCTATCTACGAGCAGAAAAGATCTAGTTACACATTTATAGAAAATGCTCGTGCACTAACTTCTACAGTGCAGGGGCCCTGTAGAAATGATCTCAACTTGGTAATTATGTCAAGCATGAGATTGTCTCCAAAACCTATCTAGTGTGTGACATCATCATAAGATAAAGCACCCATATTCAAAACCTCACTAACATTTCACCAGTACATTTTATCCAATTGAAAATCTGCACAACAGAAATTAGTAATAAAAACAGAGAGTATCAACATAGAACAAGCGTAACTCAGCGTTTATGTGCCAAATTGTAAACTAAATAGCAAGGCACATTATAAGCACACACATAGTTAGTGAAAAACCCAAGGGACTGAGTCACCATTGTGTGACTCCAGTTTCAAGCTGCTGCAACTCGACTGGAATTTAGTGGCGTTACACTGCTGTAAAGGGACAGTAATGCAGTGAGGAATCAAGCCCCAAATCTTCACACCAGAACCCATAATTTTGCCCATAAAAAATCTTGCTATTTGAGCACAACCAGCATTTCCTCTGCATCCACCAATCACATGCATGTTACTGGGCACCAAATGGAAATAAGTGTCACAGATATACAGGCCACTCTTCAAAATGTGGCCATGCCTCTGAGTCAGAGAAACCAGACACAAGGATCTATACTGCCAGGCAATTGAAAACAGAGAAACAAAACCCACCTATTAAACCAACTATATCCTCTGCACTTTTCAAAGACTGTGATACGTAGTCCGTTTTACATTACTAAGTCAGGCACGTATGGTCTGTCTGCTTCCATAGCATAGAAATGCTATCTGACCTAGATAAAACGCCAGCGCTCACCAACACCTGCAACATCTTCTAAGTAAAAATCATGAATGATGTGGAGGAAGTGAATAGGGAAGTGTTATTTACCCCTTCATGTAACACACGAACCAAGGGTCATCCAATGAAATTAATAGACAGCAGCTTTAAAGCAAACATAAAGAAGTATTTCTTCACACAACACACAGTCAATCTGTGGAAGTCATTGCCAGGAGATATTCTGAAGGCCAAAAATATAACTGGATTTAAAAAGAACTAGACAAGTTCACGGCGGATCGGCCCATCAATGGCTATTAGCCAAGACAGTCAGGGACGCAAACCCACGCTCCTGGTGTCCCAAGGCCTCGGACTCCCAGATGCTGGGACAGGGGATGGATCACTTGACAATTGCCCTGTTCTCTTCATACCCTCTGAAGCATCTGGCACCAACTGCTGTCTGAAGACAGGCCGGTGGGCTAGATGGATCCTTAATCTGACCCACTATGGCCATTCTGATGTTCTATGTTTATGTTTTCTAACGTACACATGTTATTCTGTTAGGGTTTGATCCATCTTCACATGGGGCCAGGGTCATGGGTATGCTCCAGCTATTCTTGGACCATTCCAGCCACTCAGTTTAACTGGCTGACCAGAACAGGCTGACAATGGTGTTCCATTATCAAGATGTTCCATAGGAGCTGGAGGGCCCCAGTGAATCTAGTCTAGGCAGGAGAAACACATTCTACCAGAGTAAAGAGGTTAATTCTGACCAGCTGCTGATCCCCATCCTCCTTCTGTCACCACCCCCTGGCCTCTTCCATCTCCAGTGCTGCGACCCGCTCCCCATTTGCCCTCCACTGCAACCAGGGCTGGTGTAACCACTAGGCAAACTAGGCGGCTGCCTATGGTGCCAAGATCTGGGGGCGCCAAAAAGCGGTGTCTGGCGTCACGGGAGTCAGCAAAGCGCGGCAAGGCAGGGCCTCCATAACAAACCCACCATCGCAGCAAGGGGCGCTGTACAGGATGGTTAGTGGGAGCCTGCGGCGGAGTAAGAAGGAGACAGCCGGCCAGGCTTGGCAACCAGCACAGCCGAGGGATGGAGCCACTGGGGGAGACGTGACGTGGTCCTGAGCTCAGGTGAGCTTTGCCCTCCAACGCGCGGCGCCTGGGGCCGGGCACAGCCGCCTCCTGGGGGGAGGGAAAGTGAAACTAAACCCCGCAGCGCGACGGAGGGGAAAGGGCTGGTGCAGGTGCTGCTTCCGAATATTGACATCCCCTCCACCCTAGTGGCACTGTGCCAATGCAGGGAGCCGGCCCTGCTCCCTGGGAGAGCCCGGTTCTGCCCTCCTTGCCCCTGGGTACCCCCCGGAGGGTGAAGTACTCAGAGCCTGGGAACGTTTAGAGACTCTGCGAGCTGGGGGCATTCTCAGCCTCCTCCTTGCTCATAGGTTCCCCCGGGCCAGAAGGGACCGTTGTGATCATCTCCTCGAGCCCCTTGTATAAATTCTAATGAACAATGCCATATTATGCAGGATTCATTTCTGAAAGTTTATAAGAAGCGATGCTCTGGGGGGACGGGAGGGGGGCGCACAAGGTGGAAGTTTTGCCTAGGGCGCAAATTGTCCTTCCACCAGCCCTAACTGCAACCCTTCCCCGCCCTCCCCATTCCCAGCCCACACACCCTCCTCACCCTCCCCGCCCCACCCACCCTCCTGTCCTGCCATCCGCATCCCCAGCCCAAAACACAGGCACTCAGTTCCCCCCACACACATCTTTTGGGATTAGCTCCTCATGGCTGAAGGACAGCAGGTATGGGCTGCGTGCTACTCACGGTACCACGCAGCACCGGAGCTGCAGCTGGGATCCTACCCAGGCCAGGGGCAGGGAGTGGATAGGGAGGGAGCAGGGGTGCTTCCCCAGCAGCCCAGCTGAGCGCTGGTTCTGGTATCTCGAAGGCCCAGCTGGTGGGCAACTGCATCATCTGCTGATAGGTAGACAGGGGTGTAACTACTAAGGCAGAGCCGTCTCTGTCGGTTGGGCAAATGACTCACCACGCAGCCCACTAGATCCCCAGCGCCTGTTGGGCCTTCCTGCCGGGAGTCTCCGTCCCATCGCAAATGGCTCACAGCGAGAAACGTGTTTCATACCTTTACTGCTTCTGCTGCGCTAATTGTTCCATCTGTAGTTTCACAACTGGCTTCATGGTTTCAACACACTTTATAAAACTTTCTCACTGAACCAACCAGCTATGGGCTGCTTTCATCTCCTCTACAATACAGAAACAACAGAACCCAGACAAATTGCTACGTGATCCTTTTTACTGGACCAAATCAAATTTAAATGGGCAAGTTTTGAAAAATCAAGCCGGACCCCAGTGAACTCAGACCATCAAGAGTTAATTTAATTCAAATCCACTGTAAAACCACTGAAGGACGCAGTCAATATTTCAGAGTAAAATCAAGTATTTGGGAAAAATACACATAGTGCAAAATGTCCAGTAAATTTTAAGAAAGTCCATCATATTTCTGGATTTAAGTGTGTTCCACAACACATGTATATGGACCATACTGTAACATTATGGATGGGGTTTTTTAATTGTAATTGACTGTATTTGTTTTTATTATTTACCCATGAATTGGGGCCCACTGCCTACCTTTGATTCGCAAGGATATCAGTTTTATAACAGCATGAACAATTGTTCTGGCAGGGTACAGCCACGCATAGAGTTACCCCGGAAATCAAACAAGGCCATGGGGAAATAGCCCCGTCTGTTCGTACTACATTCAACAGCTGGAGTTTACATAGATTCTTATTTAATAAAAGTGACAGTAGCCATCTTTGTGCAGCATTTTTCAAATAGAACCAGCTAATGACTGAAGGAGACTGCTTAATGCAGAGAAATATCTGATCTTATTGCTCTCTGATAAGGGTCACTCACTTAACAAACTGGTTAATTAAAAGGTAAATGAAAACAATTTGGAGACAATAGAGAAAGCAGCTTCTCTAACCATGTCATTATTAATTAGCCAATTTCTTACAGGCATCCTGCGGGAAGGATTGATCAGTGCAGGGCAGCCAGTCCAGGCTGAGTTCAGTGAGGAGGAAGAAGGCATGGGGGAGCTGGTGTGAGGTGCTGGCTAACAGGCAGAAAAGGCTGGGACCATTGGTGGAATAGTGGAAGCAGAGCAAGAAGAGAAAAGGGAGGGGAGGAGCTGTGAAGGACTTGAAGGCGAGGGGCAAGAAGCTGGCACTGACACAAAAGGAGACGGTAGAGGGATTCAGAGAAGATGATCATGCAGTGAGAGCCATGGGCAAACGAGGGCTTCATGCGGTGAGGGGGGCAGTACAGTACAGAGGGCTCTGGATCAGGAGAGCAGGGTGCTGTTCACAACTCAGCCACTGACCCGCTGTGTGACTTTCAGCAAGTTGCTGCCCCCATCTGTGCCTCAGTTTCCCCTCCCAGCCTGCATCTGTCTTTGTTTGTTTAGATGGTGCCATCTTCAGGGCTGGAGCTTTCCCTCTCATGGGGTTTGCACAGTGCCTCACTCAATGGGGGGGCCCCCTTTGCATGCAGGGCTCTCAGCTGTAGTGTAATACTAGTTATAAATGAACTGGAAGGAATGTAGAGGTTAGCAAGAAGCTAAGCAATCAAGGCCAAGCTATCTGGACAGAAAGAAAAGGGTGGACCTTAGATCTGCTATGGAGGAACAAGCAAGATGTGGACCCAGTCTGCATTGGTAGGGCAAAAGAGGCAGGAGCTGAAGCTGGTCCCCAGTTACAGACCCAAGGGCGGTGGCATGTCAGCAGTCAGAGTGAGACCAGATTCACCGGTATGCTCCAGCTGCTGCGCGCTGCTCTGGAGACACAAAGCAGCCATGAACCCAGCCTAACCAGCTAGTTACACCAAGTTTATGGCTGCCTGGCATGGGCAAAGCAGCGCAGTGCGGTGAATCGAGGCAGATAGGCTGACGGGGAGATGTCCAGGAGGAGAGGTTAGAGAGACACGCTCAGTGGTGAGATCAGAAGTGTGGACAGATCCATGTATCATCAGGGCAGGTGTGATAACGAGCTGGGTCAGCAGGCAAGATCATCCGGAGTGAGAGGAAAGCTGGGAGCCAAGGACAGAGGCCTGCAGGAACCCCCAAGGCAGAGTGTGAGGGCAGGGGAAGACCCACCAAACAAAACACTAAAGGAGATATCAGAGGAGCAAAAGCAGACCCAGGAAGGATGGAGTCCTGAAAAGAGAAGTGTCTCATAGAATATCAGGGTTTGAAGAGACCTCAAGAGGTCATCTAGTTCAACCCCCTGCTGAAAACAGGACCAAACCCCAGATAGATTTTTGCCCCAGGTCCCTAAGTGGTCCCCTCAAGGATTGAACTCACAACCCTGGTTTAGCAGACAAATGCTCAAACCACTGAGCTATCCCTCCCTGCATAACTAAAATCATATTTTTTTCATGTATTCATAAGCTGGTGCCATCAACTGCTCAGCAGAGTCAGGCGAGATGGAGTACAGCCCCTGGGATTTGCCTGGGAAAAGACCATTTGATGGAGTGGAAAAGATGGAATTCGGGCTGGGAGGGATCCAGGATGGAACTGGAGGAGAGAAAGACAAGGCAGTGTTATAAAAGGGCCGCTGGGGGGACTAGAAATGAAGAGAGAAGGGAGGGAGAGCAGTCATTGGCGATACAGGTGTGGTTGAGGTAAGGTGCATTCTCTGAGGTAGGGAAGATCACGGCATGCTTGTATTTGACAGGGAACCAGCCATAAGAGAATGAAAGGCTGAGGTGACACTGGAGATCAGCAGCCAGGAGGGGCTGCGGCCCAGGGGGCGGGTGGAGGGGTTGGACAGAGAGCAGATGAGAAGGTAAAAGGGGATGAGGAGGAGGAGGGGGTGTTGGAAGGGGAGTGGGGGAAGAAGCCAGAGGGAGGTCAAGGCCAATCTTTTCCTTGACACAGTCTGAATTTCCAAGCTGCTCTTTACTGTGAAGTTATCAAAGTCCAAGAACACACAGGGGTGACACTGCTGCCACCTCCTCAGTTCCTCTCCGATCCTGGATCCTTAAGCTAGTGTTTGCTTGCAGAATGTGTCATACATGTCAGCCTCCACCGACATGAGAACACGAATGCTAATTCATCAGCACTCTAGCTACACAGCTAACTGATCAGTTAGATTATTAATAAACCAGGGAATTCCAATCATTTAATCTCCCATTACATAACATGCAGTAAATCTGATGAGAGGTGTTACAGTGACTTTGAACAAAGTGGAAGAAAATCAAAGAGAGAAAACACATTCTACTGATCGTTACAGGGGGAAACTTTTAAAAGGTCATTTTCCAATTTAAAAACAGTCCCCAGCAGGGTTCTTTGCTGCTACTATTGTTATTAATACCAGGCCAGATGCATCCCTGCTATAACTCGGTGACGTCAAATTAACTGTGCCCGGGATGTTGCTTGCCCATTTTATCTACATGCAGCCAGCACAGAGATATGATGTAGCAGAATACGATTACACCCTTCAGTGCTATCGACCAGTCTTTAAGAGCTCAAGAGTGTTGCCAGGTACAGGGAAATGTAGTCCCATACCAGAGGATTTCTTGGTAATTTATATATTTTATAGTTATTATAATGCAAACGAATCACATAGGGACGTGCACTTGCTCCTGGGTTTTGTTATTCTACATTTTGAAGGCAGGATGCAAAAATACAGCATGCAACACAGACTGGGGATCAATACAAACTAGAAGATTAATTCCATGTTGAGAATGATGGTGTAACACACAAAAGGAACTGAGGCAGTTTATGATGAAGGCATACCCATAGCTGGAACCCTTGGGCATATGCATTATGATTCTGGGATACATTTTTCAAAGACACAGGTCTTAAGTACCTAATTTCCTCAACTATCTGCCTTTGAAAAACTGTACAAATATTGACTGTGGGGCAAACACACTCCATTTGTCATATAATGTAATGCAATTGCTCTAAAATCTTAGATACAAGTGTCTTTAGGAAACCATCATCATATAATAAATGTATGCATAAATGAGGTAGCAGAATTAGTTTTGCATATTCAACAAAGGGCCATGTCTTCACCTGGTGTAAATCGATACAGCACTATTGACTTCAGCAGTGCTACATCAATTCACACTGCTGGAGGACTGCACGGTTTGTGTGTCCTTTTCTTCCTTTGAAATGATTATCATTCTCAAAGTTGGTTTTTACAGAGAAAAAGCAGCATAAAAAAAAAACTTCAGTTCTGTACCTAATAGACATTAGTCAGCAAGGGTTAACTGGCACCTAGAAAGGGTCACCTGGCACTTAGGTGTGTCTTTACTAAATGCTTCATCTGCACATTAATCAGCCAAGATCAAAAGGATTCTGTCACTAGGACAGGCTAGGTACACAGTTTCTGCAAAAACACGCTGTACTGCTTTGGAACAAGTCTGTGGTCCCCAAAACTGTCACTATGCTGCAGGGCGCTCAAGTTCACAGTGAGAACAGGATGGCACTCTGGGCAGCCTTGTGTTGCAAAACCGCTACCTCCACCCCCTTACCTAAAGGAGAACCTTGCTCAGAACACAGCAAAATGCAAGGTTGTGCAGCTCCAGAACAGGGGCAGCTATCCTGGAGAGCAGTGACGCTAAAGGGATTTAGGGCTCAGAGGGCACAAGCAATACGATGTGCGCTCCACTGCAGCAAGCAGGGCAAATGCGATCCTGAGCAGTGTAAACAAAGGAGCAGTGAGTAGGAGCACAGAGGTGACTTTACCTTTTCTATGCACCACTACTGTCCACATTTTTAAAGAGATGTTGAAAATTGGAGAGGGGGCAGAAAAGATGATTCCAGACCTGGAGAAAATGCCCGTTTACCAATGAGAGATTTAAGGAGCTCCATCAGTTTAGCATTTCTCAAAGAAGATTGAGAGGTGACTTGATTACAACATACAAACACCTCCATTGGAAGACCAACCCAGGTACTGAAGGGCTCTTCAGTCTAGTGGAGAAAGGCAGGACAAGAAGCAATGGCTGGAAGCTGAAGCCAGACAAATTCAAACGGGATTTAAGGCACCAATGTTTGACAGGAAGGGCGATTAGCCACTGGAACAACTCCCAAGGGGAAGGGACAGCTTCTCCTTCTCTAGACTTCTCCATGTCAAGACAGGTTGCCTGGAAGATGCTTTAGCCAAAACAAGTTATTGGGCTCAACACAGGGGTAACTGGGTAAAATGTAATGGGCATTTGATACACAGGTCAGTCTAGATGCTTTAATGGTTCCTTCTCGGCTTAAAATTTATGAATCTATAATTAGAAACAAACACAGGTGATTGTTTAAAAAGAGTTCACAAGCAGACTGCAAAATATTCAAATATGTTCATTTAAAACTATTTGCAAATTTCTTCACAACATTCTCCCATATATAAATAACTTGCAAAGCGTTTGTTGCAAATATATGCTATTCAACATCAAAATTCACGATGTATTGGTTGGTTACGTGACAAGGTGGTATTGTTGCCATTCCCTGATTGCTTTATGCAACAAACCAACACCATGCAAATTTTTCACATGAATATCGATCTGCTTCGTATTTTCCTTCTGGTGAATGTTTGAGCCTTCAAGTTTAAAATTCACTTTTGTGCAAATGCTCATTCTTAGAAAGCTTGACCACTCAAACCTGGACTGCGCAGAAAGCAAGGGTGAAAGGACATCAGCCATAGTCAAATGGAAATTAATTTCAGAACCAAAAAATATTTACAGAAACACAGAAAAATATTACCGCCTTAGGCGGTCTACCTATTGGCTGTTCCCACTAATTGCTTAGTTCTAGTTAGCAGAATAGAGCACATGATACAAATTTGAGCAGATCTGATTCTATCCTGCAGAGGGCAGTAGTGAACATGACTAGCCAATATATTACAAGTATTGTATGCTGTTGGGATATTACACAAAAATAGAATGCACAAATATATTGTATATTGGCATTCTCCGTTTTCATCTAAATTATGTTTTATTTTCAAATACTCTGCATTGCTCCTACTTTAAAATCAACTTTCACTTTGAATACTGTATGTAAGACACACGCACGCACACACGCTAGAAAAGTGCATTAAATAAGGCAGCACGCTAGACGGGCTGAAATGGAGGACAAAACAAACAGCTAGGAAATAGCCAGGAAACTATACATCTGTTGGAAAAGCAGCTATGTTGAAGTTATAAATGTAAATAAATAATTTTGGAATCTCTTCTTCTGATGCTTTATGTGCATGAGTCCCACTAAATATCTGCTGCAGGTAAAGCTGAGATGGCTGTAGTCTCACCATGGACACAGGAATGTGTTGCTAGGGGATGGTGCACTGTAAAAGTTGGTGTGTCTTTTATCAAAGGAAAGGGAGGGATATTTTGCTAACTGTAGCAGAGTGGTAAGAGCGTTGACAATCACAGTTTGGAGTACACAGATTTTTTAAACAAAGGATAAATATCTAAGTACTGTAAATTCCGACTTAAGACTAAGAAACCATGATGAATTCTACACTGATAAGGTATGTTGGCATGCAATTCTGGTTTGCTGTTTGCCTGAGGAAAAAGTGTATTTCAGCCACTTTGAACATGTTCCAAAAAGGAAGCAGTAATTAATGGGAATAATTTTAAAAGTTTGTTGTGGATCCATGGAGGGATTTTTAAAGCATTTCTGATGGTTTAAAATGCAAACAACCCAATCTGAGAAAATGCCAATTTGTGAAAATGGTAAATTTGAGCAGCATCTAACTGTACCGGCAGGGAAGCCTCGCTCATGAGGTACAGTAACCATGGAAACATTAGGTAACACAGTTATGACATAAATCAAGGACATAATTTTATTGTCCGAGCCCTGAGTTTTTTAGATCAGTTTCTAGGGACCGTGTGTTGATAACAGTTTCATTCCATTTATCATGGGTCTTTACTGTCTCTTTAATGAGCAATCTAGGAAAACCTGAAGTGCATTTCCTCAGAGAATGAACGCTAAGAAATGAAATTCCGAGTTCAGTGGTTTCGTTTGCTGGTGAATTCCTTACAGACGCACACAGCTTCAAGTACAGAGTAGCCTGATCAACTATTAATATCAGGACTTTTACGAACGCCGCACTACAGTCTATTTGGGTGCTGTTTCTTCACTAGTGCAGCTCAGGCATCAGCCTCAACAGGCTCCTCCATGAGAGGTAATGATGTAGGAATGAACAGTGGGGATGCAATAACTCCTGTGTGAGTGAATTTTACAGTCCCAGTTGTCAAGAGCACAATATTTTTTCTCACACTTCACTACTTCCTATCTAGCATTTCTGTTATGCCATTGCACATTAGGAAGATTGTAAACATTCACACCGCACTATGTCACTTGTCACATGCACCATGATTCACCACAGCGTTCCTCTAATTTTATGTCCGTGTACATGCACTGAAATCAATAGTCACGCTGGAGTTACACAGTAACACATCAGACCCACAAGACTCAGTTTAGATAGAAGATTATGGAGAAGAGGACTGGTATGTATGTAATTAATCAATGCATGTTCAGAATAAGAATGCAACAAAAAAATTTTAATCGTAACAGTACGAGATGGGAAACTTTTTAAATATGGCAATAAGGTTACTGTGATATTAAAATGTTTATTATGTAAAAATGAATCCCACAGTCTTACTGATGGTTTTCATTGCGTTTTAACCTACATTAATTCAATCACTTATAGCATTGTAGCTGTGATGTTATGGAACACTTGGTGCACTATTCTGGAATTGTATTAGGAAGTGAATAAATAATTACATTCCATCTGAGAGTCAGCTACTTGTATGACACAACCAGAAAGCCTCAATGTCTTGTCTTCTGCAGCGAACTCACTGACCTCTGATGCAACAGTTTCTTGAGAACGCAGATAGAATCCTGCAAGACTGAAGAGATAATGAGTTTAGAAAAGTTGTTGCATTGTTCCAGTACCCTTCCTGATTCACATACAGAAAGCCTATTATCATAGCTTGATCTAGAGCTGTGAAAGAGCTTCACCGGCAAACTGGTTCTTTCAAAAATGGTTCTGAGCTAAGATTCTAGATGAACTATCTGGTAGCAGCAGCCTAATTTATAGTGGATACGTGTTGGCACGTCAAAATAATATGGCCCAGCAGATCATTTCTGCTTAGAAGATACTCAGCTAACGAACAGGAACACTGGACCTAGGCCTGGGTCCTCCTGGGTCATCAAGACCTGTTCCCCAGCTACCACAGGCAATCCTGTCCTATAATCGCATTCAGAACTTACCAAGCTTCCTCTAAAACAGCTCAGGTTTTTTGCCCCCACTTCCCCTCCTACTGAAATTATGATAGTTGAGCTGAAGAATTGTGATGTCACCAGTTCAATGCCTATATACACATACAGAGCAGACTGCAAACACACATACAGTGTATATCCCACTGCTGGGTCATAGCAGAAAACAGCCAGTGACACAGCTCCATTAACTGACTCCCCTGGGAAACTTAAGATATAGTCATCGTGTCACTAATATTTCTACAGATTTACCGACCAGCAATGGCATGCAGTGCTACTTGGGCACCTAGGTAACCCAACACCTAGTGCACTGAGGATGCTGATACAATAATATATTAGCTTCCACTGCAGAGTGTCCTCAGTACCAACAGAAATTAACATACATAGAATACTCACTCTCCCCCCTCCCCAAGCCCCCCAAACAACAGGAAAATCCCTTTCTCTCCACATATGTATCCAAAGATTTAGCTCTGTGTATTTCTGCCTCCAAAGCAAGCAGTGCCTTCTCTGCTAACGGAGGAAAATCAATAACAAGGGTTCAGTCTTCCACACATGTTACTATAGCTCAGAATGTCACTTACTGAGAATGAATCGAACTTCCTCCAGTTCCTGGAGGTGCTATGCAGAATTTCCTGATCCCTTCCTACGCCCTGCACCTCTCACATGGTTCTTTATAACGTACAGGTTTTAGCCAAGTTCTCTTGGAGGGTTAAGAAAAGAAACAAATATAAAGTTCTGTTAATGGTAAATTTATTTTAGTTGGGTCAATTAGATTTCATAAAACATGATCCTATACAGATTCTGTGTGAGTAACAATGGACTCCCTAGCATCCAACACAGAATTTAAAACATACTTTCCATATCTTGGGAGTCAGTCACGTTCCAGAAGCTACAGGAGAATACAGCACTTGCTATCTCTGGTAGTGCCTTTCATCCAAGAATCTCAAAATGATTTGCCTAAATTGCAACATGCCTGTGAAGTAAGTATTCTTACCTCTTCTTCCCATTTCACATATAAGAAAATAGGGGCAGAAAGAATTAGACGAATTGCCCAGGGTCACAGAATTAGGCTGTGGCAAACACAGGAACAGAACTCAGGGTCTTTTGACTCCCCGTCCTGGGTTGGTCTGCACAACCTCATTAACCTGCTCATCACCAAATCCCACTTTATAGTCACATAAAATGGTGGTGTCTCCTTATTGCCCAATAATGTTGAAAGAAAGAGAGCAGTAGTGAGGTCCTGCATTAATAAGGCTACATTATGCTGAAGAATATTCTATAGTATGTTGACTTGTTCATTACAAAGTAGTCTATAAAATTACAGCCAACAAAATAAATGAACAAGGTACCAATTATTATTCAGCAGCCTGGAATCATTTCATTTATTCACTTATTCATTTGGAAGGCAAATTACAAATGACTGAATTTTGCAGTTACTATTGCAAACAAGGACTGGGGAGATTCTGTTGCGCACACACACTCAAAATATTTAAAAAGCACAGCTGAGAGGTATGCAGAAATCTAACCAGACAGAATATTTTTGGTCACAGTTTCAATTCCCCATATCTCCGTGTGAAAGCCTAGTTGCATAAATGGATGATCAGAGCACTTCACTTGCACTTTGCAGCATAAAAAGGTACCTAGCAATGAAGCTAATCCACAACAAAATATAGCCCTCATTCCCCACATCGAGACACTGTGCTGAACTGTGATTTGCTGCACATAAACCAGTGGCCAGTTTTAAGAATGGCATTCCTTATTTCTTGTCCCTGTGTGCTCACGTATTTCAAAGAGTAAAATAAAAGGCACCATAGATATTGCAAATAAATTCCATCCTCACCCCTCTTGGAAGTTTTTATTCTCTATAGAAGAATATATTTTAACATAATTACTAAAGCCTTGAAGTATTCCTGTATCTTTGTCCGCTCAGAACCCCTTCATTTGTCAGCTCAGCCCCGGTCCTCACAGCAAGCAGATGTCAAGCTGTGGAAAGCAATTTTACAGTCTCTTATGCATAAGCCGCTGTTGATATGATCAGGTGCTCTGCCATGTCCTCCTTAATGCTAACACAAATGAGCATTTGCATATTGTAACCTCTTCAACAATATAGTTCAATATGTGCAGATTTTCTCATGAGATTCATGTACAAGCTCTGACAGCACGGGAAGGTAATTCAAAGGCAAAGGATACGCCGCATGCCTTGTGTAAGTCTACTACTGCATGGACTGACCTTGAAGACAACCACAGGCCATTTGCACACTATTTCTAATCAACAAAAAAGAATGTACTCTGTTTACGCCCTTTGTAGATGCATTCTCTCTGCACTCAATGAACTCCTCTGGCAAAAAAACTCATGTGTCCCTTCCAGTCCTCCTGCGTCGAGAATCCTTATAAAAAAATGAATCTTTTTCACTGATTTGAGAAGCAGCATGGTACTGCTTTCTACGTGGTGTGGCCGAAAGACAGCATAAATATTATGACAATGAGAACTATTTCACTAAAATACTCAAGAAGAAAACTGGAATGACAATTAATTTTGATCAAATATTTTGGCACTGTTTCAGAAAAGTGCTACACATTCCAGGCATGTCAAAATCCTTAACTGGCACCAGAATTCACTATATGCCACCAGAAAAGAGGCATACATGTGATATTATCAAAAGTTAATTGAGGAAAATCCAACTCTTGGTTTGGCTGTTTGGGAAGAAGTTCACTCTACATTGTATACCAATCATTCCGTTTTTACTACATCAACAAACAAATCTTACAACACAGTTCATAGCTTACAATCACTGAACATCTTCTAAAAGAAACACATATGGTGGTACCTAGTGTCAATTTATTTTAGTCTGCACGTTGTTTCTAAGAGTAATTTTGCTGAATGAGCATCACAGGAGTACTGATTCTGAAGCTTTCAAGCAGGAGTACAAATTTCTCTATAATGCCTGGTATGTTCCTCAAGAATGGCAGAGAATGAAAGGGAAAAAAATTCTTAGTTGTAATTTTGGTTTCTCCAAATATGGATCTATTGCACTGGAGAAACGCTCCCTGGGCTTAGTATGACAAGTTAACTGGGTTTGGCATGGGAATTCTCTTTCATCTTCCTTCAAGTCAGGAGGAGAGGGAAGATGAAATGGGGCTAAAATGTCACTGTCTCAGCATATTGGTTATTTTTGTTTCTTCAGTTTAAATCCTAACAATTGTTCTAACACTTGGAGAAGGTGTTGGTGGTTCAGCAAATATGCCAGCAGCAGCAGGGGAAGATTTCAAATACAGTTTCAAAAAAAGAAATTCTACCTCCAATAGGTTTGATTGGTCAGAAAAACTCACGAATTACAAGTCCTGTCCAGGGTAGCGCATCCACCACAAGACAGACAACATTATTCCCAGCCCATGTGGGGCCTGAGCATATGACCGAGAGCCAGCAAACCCACAGTTCTTGTCCTAATTGCAACAACTCCTCCCCCTGCAGACAGGTAAAAATTGCTTCACCGCTTTCTGTTGCCCGGGCTATAAAATGGGGGACCATACAATTGAAAAAAGCCATGTTATCTGGCTATTTATTTAAATAGAATTTTCAAACACATTAAATAAACTAACAGCAGTGACTGTAAAATTTACAGCAACTTTATGATTTTGAAAAAAATTACGACGCATCAAAAGAACAAAAAATATGTAGGGCACTCAGAATGCACAAAATCAAGTGAAAGAAGCCTATGAACGACTGAGGATTAACTAGCTAATGTGAGCAAAGCACTTTCAAAACATGAAAGGCGGTGGTTTTAAACATGACAAGTATTTGCATTAATCGTCATCATTCAGTTATTGATATTCTTCCTAATATCCATCATTAAAAACTATTCTCTAAGACAAATGGGAAGCAGAGTCCACTGACACGCACATTGTCTTGGCAGAATTTGATTTTTTTTAATACCATTTCAATAGATAAACTGATGTTTATTTTTAAGCTTCTTTATTTTTATCAATTTAAATTTTCACAGTTGCAGGAAATTACAGGGGATGGGGGAAAATCAGACAATAATTATTTAATAAGAGTAGATGCTGTGATTCAAGAAGTTAAAGCACTCTACTGGTAAAACCACAAATTGTCAGCATCATATGCAAAATATACAAAGTAAAGATTCTTAAATCAAATTCTAATAAGCTGTTAAGCAGTATTTTTCTTACTTTGCCTATCTGTAACTTGCAGATATTGACAAAAATATATTTTGCCAATTTATGTGTACGGTGCAATCAATGTTTACCGACATCTACTGACAAAAATAAAGAATAATTTCCATTTACCCCTTTCACTGCTGCACACTGTCTTGGAAGGGACTCTACTGGCAAACTCTATGGTTACAGATTCTGATTTTACTCTGCATATGTAGCTCAACCAACCATCTGACTTCTCTCTGTAGTTTGCACCTGGAGAGACCTGACTGCACAGAATTCAACAAAAACAGCTTCCAGAGTTGGCTACTGCATACCTGTACGTGGCTGAGGTTTGGCAAACCACACATTTAAGGGTGGATCAGATTGTGACCTCTCTGGGGAAGGACTGTCTGTGTTATTTGTTTGTACCGTAGGTCCTAACCCACCTTTAGAGGCCCTGGGCACTACGGCAATACCAATAACAGAGCAAGGGCGTGAGCATTCTTTTTATTACACCATATGCCACAAAGGAACAAAAACTGATAAACGCCAGCTTAATCCTTGAAAATGTATTTAAAAATTAAGATCTGGGTTCTGATCCTGTCCCACTGAAGTCCACAGGAATTTTGCCACTGACTTTCAATCAGAACAGCACCGGGCACCCAGGATACAAGTGTTGGTAGGTTTTACAGAGGAACAAAAACTAATTCAGCACAGTCTCTGTATGCTGATCCTCTTTAAACAGCTTCTGCCATTGTCACCACTGCACAGTGTCACAAGAAACTAGACTAGGGACACATTCTGCAACGTCTTAAGCAGTTGTGGGGGGAAAGCAATCTGCAAGCCGAAAAGACAAAAGCAACTGAGTCACGCAGAACGTCACCAAATGCCACCAGCTGTTCTACGGAGCAGGGTTTTGTTGTTTTATTTTTAAAGTGGGGCTATGTAAGACACAGATCTGTGTTTGGAACATGACCCTATAGTGCAGGGGTTCTCAAACTGGGGATTGGGACCCCTCAGGGGGTTGCGAGGTCATTACATGGGGGGTCACAAGCTGCCAACCTCCACCCCAAGCCCCGCTTGCCGCCAGCATTTATAATGTGTTAAATATATTTAAAGGGGTGTTTAATTTATTAGGGGAGTAGCACTCAGAGGCTTGTGATGTGAAAGGGGTCACCAGTAAAGGAGTTTGAGACCCACTGGGATAGTGCATCCCTGACCTAGAACACCATGGGAGCAACTTTGGAGAACTCCAACGTCAACAGAGAGGGAGAATTTCCTTGCATTGTTTGTGGGCGACACAGAGTAGCTGGAACAAGTGGATGAGCAGGCCTGCGGATGAAAAGCGCTTCTGTGCCTAGCACACTGGGGGCATTGTTCACTAGCCAGTCACCCCTGCACATGGATTGCCCCTGTAATGCTGCCAAGGTTAACGTCAGCTTGGGCCATCAGCGGCGTAAGAGCTGGTGGTTGCACTTGCACAATTGACTTCTTGGGAGTTTCTCTTCTGTGACACTTCTAAATTGTGTTCAGCCTAAACCAAGAGCCTCCCTTTGCACTTCCTCCTCCCTTTCTTAGTACGTTACCTTCGAGAAGAGAGGGCTGCTGACAGAATCGTGCTAATAACAGCGCCAAAGTTACTACTACGGGGAACTGGTCCACACGTTCCGAAGAGCTGAGATGAGCAAACCAGTAGGAGATTTTGATTTTGTAAAACGAACCAGAAGCCAGGGTGATCTGGCAGGGTCCCCATCTTATCTGAAATCCTTCAGTCTGAAAGGGGGGAGAGCAGTCTGCACATGTCTCTAGCTCGGATACCTCTCTACCGAGGCACTAGTGACTCAAGTGTAGGCCTCTGCACTGCCAGACCGAACACAGGAGTCAGACAACCCAGCACTGGGGCTGTGAACACAGGCACCAACTTTCTCCAGCGCTGGGGGGTGCCCATGCCCCCTCGCCCCCGGCCACGCCCCATTCCAACCCCATCCCCAAAGTCCCCACCCTAACTCCGCCCCCTCCGTGCCCCTATTGGATCCCTTCCCCAAATCCCCGCCCTGGCCCCGCCTCTTCCCCCAGGGTGCCACATTCTCCCTCCTCCCCCCTCCCTCCCTGCCCCGCGAATCAGCTGTCTCACACGGTGCAAGTGCTGGGAGGGAGGGGGGAGAAGCAGGACGTGGCAGCGCAACCGCGGAGGAGGCGGACGCAGAGGTGAGCTGGAGCAGGAGGCAGGGTGGGGCCACAGGGAGCTGCCAGTGGGTGCTGAGCACCCACCAATTTTTTTCCACGGGTGGTCCAGCCCCGGAGCACCCACAGAGTCAGGTGAATGAAGGAAAGTATAGGTCCTCTCGTTAACAAGGAAGAAAAGCTAATAATAGACAACATCAAGAAGGCTGAGGTGTTTTGCCAGTTTCAATGCAGTCTTCACTAAAAAGATTAATCATGACCAGGTACTTAACATAATTATTATTAAAAACAAGGGGGAAAGTCGTCAAGCCAAAATAGGGAAAGAAAAGGTTAAAGAATATTTAGATGAGTTAAATGTATTCAAATCATCAGGGCCTGATTAAATTCATCTTAGGATACTTAAGGAACTAGCTGAAGCAATCTCGGAACTGTTAGCAATGACCCTGGTGAACTCCAGGAGAACAGAGGAGGTTCCCAGAGGACTGGAGAAGGACAAACCTTGTAACTTATTTTAAAAAGGGAACAAAGAGGATACAGAAAAATACAGACCAGTCAGCGTAAATTCGATACCTAGAAAGATACCAGAACAAATTATTAAACAGTGAGTGCGTAAGCACCTGGTCAGCAACAAGGTTATAAGAAATAACCAGAAGGACTTGTTAAGAACAAATCAGGCCAAACCAACCTAATTTCTTTCTCTGACAGGGTTACTGGCCTAGTAGATGGAGGGGAATGTAGATGTGATATATCTTGATTTTTCAGCAAGGCTTTTAACACAGTCCCACATGACATTCTCATAAGAAAACTAGGGGAATGTGGTTGAGGGGACATTACTTTAAGATGGGCGCACAGCTGATTAAAAGATTGTGCTCAATGACTAGATATCAGTAATTCGGTGTCAAACTGGGAGGGCATATCTTGTGGAGTTCTACAGAGGCCTGTTCTGGGTCTGGCACTATTCAATATTTTCATTAATGATTCGAATAATGTAGTGGAGAGTATGCTAATAAATGTCTGCAGATAATACCAACATGGGACAGGTTGCAAGCTCTTTGGAGGGCAGGATTAGAATTCAAAATGACCTTGACAAACTAGAAAATTGGTCTGAATTCAACAGGATGAAATTCAAGACAAGTGGAAAGTACTACACCTAACAAGGAAAAATCCAGTGCCCAACCACAAAACGGGGAATTAACTGACAAGGATGTGGGGGTTACAGCAGATTACAAATGGAATAAGAGTCAACAATGTGATGCACTTGTGAAAAAAACTAATCTAATTCGAGGGTGTATTAACAGGAATTTGTATGATAGACACAGGAGGTAACTGTCTCACTCTACTCGGCACTGATGAGGCCTCAACGGGAGCATTGTGTCCAATTCTGGGCACCACACTTCAGGAAAGTGGTGGACAAATTGGAGAGACTGACGAGGACAGCAACAGAAATGAGAAAGTTTTAGAAACCCTGACCTATGAGGAAAGGTGAAAAACACTGGGCATGGTTAGTCTTGAGAAAAGATGGGGGGACGTAATAACAATCTTCAAATATGTTATAAAGAGGACAATGATCAATTGTTGTCCTGCCTTCAGGGGACATGGAGAAGAAGTAATGAGCTCAATCGTCAGTGAAGGAGATTTAGGTTACACATTAGGAAAAACTTTCTAGCTATAAGGGCAGTCAAGCACTGGAATATGCTTCCAAAAAAGATTGTGGAATCCCATTGGAGGTTTTTAAGAACAGGTTAGACAAACACCTATTGGGGTGGTCTAGGTTAACTTGGTCTTGCCTCAGTGCCGGGGGCCAGGCTAGATGACCTCTCACAGTTCCTTCCAATCCTATGCTGCTAGGATTTTATGGTAGCACCCATGGAAGCTCTAGACAAAATTCCAACTTTAGCACTATTTGGAATTTTTTGTAAAATTCCCAAGTGTAGACATGGTCACGGAGTCTCTATATATGCTCCCTGTCCTTGTATGATCTTGAATGAGCATATAAAGACTAATAAAGTTTATCTTCAAAACTCACACAAAGCACCTTTGTGGTTCAAGCTAATAATTATGAACAAAAATAGGACTGGAGTCTCTGGCTTGCATAACAAGCAGCAATGAGCTAAAAGAGCAAGCCCTGGTATCAAGTCCTGAGGAGGCCCAGGCTATTTTAAACGGTTCTTTACAGCTCCAGCATGGTTAGCATTTTGTTTTGCTGATGGAGCTGTGACCGCAGCTGGGCTGGCATTTGATCCTGAAAAGGGGAAAAAAAGACACCACTGTACAAAAAGTTGCAGATGGCCTAAAGCAGAAATATGCTGGAGCAATGAGCTTCTCGTGTCCAAGTTCAGCTGCACAAATTGTACACTTGATTAACTATGCTGTAAACAGTAGATGTCATCGGACTCAAAAGGAAAAACAGCCAAGGGTTCCAGGATACATGGCCAAGAGTGGCTAAGCAAAAAGGCACAAACCAATACGTGAAAGAACATTCCAGAGGGGAAACTGGTTCTTTTGAGAGAGGCAGGAAGAAGGGTAAGTGTGAGTTCGACACACCAAGCATGGTACAGTTAAATGAGGAGGGAAGAAGAGACACTGAGACCTTGTGTGTGTCTTTTGAAAGGTGTATGGCGCTCAGACACAATGGTGATGAGCAGAGTATAAAAACCTAATCAGATTGGACAGACAGAAAACAGCTTTATGTAAAATCAACATCAGCTTTAAACCTGTGAGCACATTAGTTCTGAACCTAGGGTTACTTAGGGGGTGGATTGTGTTAACTAACGACCAGCAATCGAATGGCCTACAAAACGTCACGTCATCGGTTCTTCAGCAGAAGGAGCCAGGACTTCGGAATCCACCTCCTCTGCTGCCTACCAACATTTAAGCTAATTGAAAGATGATGGGCCAGATCCTGGTGTAAATCAGCACAGCTTCACTGAAGCCCTTAGAGCTCTGCTAGGCTACACCAGCTGAGGATCTCACGCAGTCTTTGCAACAAGCCCTGCGGCATGGCAGCATCAGTGCTGCCAGCAGGGGAGGAGAAGAAACAGGAGTACAGGCCAAAGAGCCGTTCAAAGGGATCTCATGAATCAAGAACAGTGGAGTCTCAGACCTAGTATCTAATCTCTTATACCAGTGTAGGGGTGAAGTTGCTCAGCTGATTTCCAGGGATTTTCTTCAGATTTCCCTCAGCGTAACTAGGAATAAGACCTGGCCTCAAGAACGCAGTATGCTGCATTCAGATCAGGGCCCTACATCACCAGAAAGATACTGACAAACAGGGGTTCAGAGAAGATCAACAACAGTGATGAACGGGCTGAAGGGACTGAGTTATGAGGAAGATTAAAGGAGCTAAACACAAACAGCTTGGGAAGTGGTGACTTATGGGATATGATAAGAGCATATAAACATGCGACTGGTATTAACGCCAACGGTGCATGTGTGCAGTACATGGTGGGTATGGGAGTTAAGGGGATTCAATTAAGAAAAGGGAAATGTAGGCTGGAAAAAAAAAAGCTGCACTCACGATCGGCGGTAGCTCCATCACGCCGCTTTCTTCTTCGGTGGCAATTTGGCGGCAGGTCCTTCCCTCCGAGAGGGACCGAGGGACCCGCTGCCAAATTGCTGCTGAAGAGCCCGACGTGCCGCCCCTTCCCCTTGGCCGCCCCAAGCACCTGCTTGCTGAGCTGGTGCCTGGAGCCGGCCCTGATATCAGGGGAAAAACTTTCCGGTAGTGAGATAGTCAATCAGTGCGTACAACATCTCAGAAGGCGTGGTGTAGGCCACAGCAGACGGGCCGCTCCCGAGAAAAGTGTGTCCGAGGGAACAATGGTACCGTGGGAGAGGGACTGGGTACACTAATTGGCCTGCGCCATCTCTCCGTTCCTATAAAGGTGCAACTAATCATTTGCAAATAAAAGCAACTGTCCATCTTCTATAGCAGGGGAAGAAACTGACAGGACGGCGATTAAGAGTAGGGAAGACAGTTTTATAAATAAGTCAGTAAAGGACTAGATGGCACAGCAGCTGTGCAGGAGAGCCAGGTTCAGAACGTAGCCTCCTATTTCTTCTTTCTTGGGCTACTGGAGTTTGGTCTCATAGAAAAAGAGGTACATTTATTTTGAGCATAAAGCGAGCGAACAGACATTTGCTTCTCTACACACTACATTGAGCCAACCAAGCCAAGATGTGACATTAACATCAGTTTCAGAAAAGCCTAATTACACCTCACTAGTTTAATGGAGGAGCATAACTATGGCAGCCATAGCTAAAGGAGGAGGATAAACGGTTTATGGGAGAAACAGACACTCCAGCAAAATAAAAGAAAAAGAATTCTTATCATCCCGCCTCTGGGCTGGACCAGTCACCACTTGAAGATTTCGCTCAATAGATACCTTGAGGGTTCAACTTAAAAAAAAAATTGTGAGTTAGTATCATCAAGATACAAAATGGAAAAGCTGGAGTATAGACGTGATCTTGCCACTTTAAAAGGAATTAACAAAACAAATGGAACGGATTGGTTAGTACTGTGTTTGTTTTAGCTTTTTGCTGTAGACAAGAGTTTGTAACAACTCCATGCTGATGTCTTTGTTGAACTATGATCCATCTAAAAATTCTTTGCCAATAGCTTTATACACATGCTGGGAGCCAACGATTGATTTTTAGCAACAGCAAAAGGTTACTTACAAGTAGACGGATGGGGAAAGAGTGACGCAGCCATAGTCCTGTTTTCCTGACAAACCATTTTTCTCCCCTTGCTAACTGAGGGATAAAACTGAAGAGGCTAATTCAGACAAAAGGAGCAGACTGTGGTTTTCTTAATACTAGGCAATGATTAGTGTGATTCTTTAATCCTCAAATACAGCTCGAGCACAAATTCTGCAAGAATGCACTCTTTCCGACGACAGAACAATTCTCTACGAAGCAGATCACTTTGCAAAAGTCAAGTTAGATGGGAAAGGGCAGTGGGATAGCTAGTCCCAGAAGCATGCTAGCCTGCAGCAGGAATAGCACAGACTACTCAGGGCAGCTCACTTTTTTAGATGTCTTCTGAGGGAGACAGTCTGGAATGAAAATGACAGGGGAAAACTCAAAATTTGCCCTTTTCCGTCTGAAACTGCAGAAACTCCCTAGAAAGTCATTTATAAGCCTACATAGCTGAGAGATAGCCATCTACTCCAGAGATCTCTTGGGTGCCAGTTGCAGAATATCACGTGTGAAGAACAGAGTATTTGCACATGAAATTAGCAGCAAAGGCTTGGAGCTGTCCTACCTATGGAGATCACTGTAAACAAGTACCGTGTTGAAAGCATGTTTCATTTAACTATAAAATGTCCAGCGTGATAAAGGCACTTTTAAGGACAGCAGGTGCACAAACAACATGCCTGCTGATTGTCAAGTTTTTACTGATTTGAAAGAATGGGGGAATACTGACACTAGCTGAAGAACATTTGCATGAGCCCACTGCGCTATTTTCAAGTGTCACTTTCGTAGTTTGAGGAGACATTCTACTGAATCATTTCACTTAAATGTTAGTTAAATTCTCAGGAGGGCTTGGATAATAGCATGCTCCATTCAAGTACCATTTGCTGGCATCTCTGCTCAGGGAAAAAGTTTTCTCCATTGGGAAGCACGTTATTCTGCAATTAGTCCCATTCGTTTCACTGACATTACTTGATGAGTAAGGTCCTACTGAACATGAGTAAGAGTGACAGAATCAAGCCCCACGAGAGCTTTATTGCGGATATATTTATTGTAAGCCTTTTTTTTAAAAGTCTCTCTCCCGCATAAAATCCAGTATTGGGTTTAACTTTTCAAACCTCTGTGGTGAACAAAAGAGCAGAAATGAGGAGGAGAAGCTTCGCTACACAGCTGGAGTCCCGTGTTGCTTGGAGAACTCTGTTCTCCCGACAGCCCGGTCTAACCCTTTTCACTTTCACAGCCAGGAGACAATGCCCCAAAATAATCTCTATCTAGTGAAAGGTTTTCATTACACAACGAGGCCTTCTTCACCAACGCGAGGATTATCCCCCCTTCAGATCTTTAAAAGAGAAGGTTCTCTTCTCTCTCTGGAATTTGTCACTAAAGAGAGGGGGCACTCTTCCCAAAAGGTCTTTCCACCTCTCTCTGTGTCCTACCCATAATAATTCCACTATCACCAACCCAATTGTTCAAAAATCATGAGTCACATCTCAGAAAATCATGATATATAAAAATACACAAAGGGTTCTTTTGATTTGCCTTCATGTTTTGGAACATAAAGAATCTGCCTTTTCAGGTCTTTTCTCTGTAGCCGCTAAGGCCAGCACCTTACTTTTTTAATAAATGGCTGAGATTCTCAGATGGTAACATCATTCCAGCAGCTGGGGCTCTAACAAAATACCAGTACAGTGAGGCACTTGACCAAAACCATCAAGAGTTGGCAATACTGTGACCCTATCACGATGGCACTGCTGCTCCAGAAGTGGTCTGTCAAGAGGCCATCTGTCCCTGCAGTGCTGCCATCCTGGAGGCAGTCTCTCACCCTCTGTTCTGTTGGAGCAGAATAAACTCTGTGTTTGTGTAACGCTGTACAAGGACTGTCTCCATGGTATAGCATCCAGCACATTATGAAATATTTAAGTCTCGTTAAACATTTAAATTGAGGGTGACCAAATGGCATCACAACTGACATACGTCAGGGCAAAAAACACTCATTGTCAGCAACAAAACGTCAAGTTACAAAACCAACAAGACAAAATGGTCTTCGTTAACTAGATGCTTTTGTTTTAATGCCAGCTGCTTAGAGGTCTCTGGGATTCCTATATGGGATGCAGGGATTCAATGATCTGAGGTTTTTCAGTTTCTGATTGTGAAGCCTAAAAGGTCTTTAGACCTCTCTTAATATCAATGCTTTAACCTGGGTCGTGTAGCTCAGGTGATGCCTCTTTATTTAGCAGATTCTGCTTCCCTTACTGGAGTAGTGCCTTGCTCCTGGAAATGAATGGGGCGACTAGTGTAGGAATTTGCTACTCAACATGAGTGATATTGGCAGACTCTAGCCTTAATGCAGATGTCATGTCTCTTTATTCCCAATTTGCCTATGAACATCTGAAGACAGGTTCCATATCTTTACCCTTGGTAACCTCACCTTTGTTGATTATTACATCATAGTTGATTTCAGAGTTCATGATCAGGTGACCGTTACCCTTTGATTTCCTGCTTCGCTGTAGTTTGGGATGTTATTCCTTGAAATAGGGGGTAGAGCAGCCACTGATTTGTTGTCCAGGTCGATTTTGCGGTCTCACTACTAATCTCGTCACCAGCCCATCTCAGAAAGCTGCCAGCCAAGCGTCTGTACAAAAAGCCCAACAAGAGCACACAGATTGGGCAAACAAATCCCAAGCTGGATTTCGAGGATACGTTTGTGAATACATTTCCCAGCTAGCATTCTTGCTAACTGCCGTCTTCCTCCTCCTACAAAGCTTTTCTTAAACCCCACTTTCTCCCTGAATCCATCCTGCATTGTTCTCCTCACCAGTAATCTCTCTGCATCCCTACCCTTCATGATCTGCTTCCCAGTCTGACTTAGATTTCAAGCACCTCAGGGCACAGAACAGGTCTTATTCTAGATATGCAATGTGCTGCGTACACTTATGGCACTACACAAATACCACATCATAATAACAACAAACGAAGAGTGCTATGTAAATGCCAAGTACTGTTGTTATATTGGAGAATCTCTCAGATACAGTTCAATCGCCAGTGCTCTCTGGGACTTTTCCTTATGTGTTTTGAAACATGTCCTGCTTGTTCCTACACTAGAAATCAAACATCCAGAGCCTTGTTACCTTTCAGAACCTTTCCACATTCTTCTTTTAACCAAACCAGCTCACTCATCTCTGTGCAAAATCACTTTGTTTAATATTACAGGTTAATTACAGTTATACTTTTTTGAATATTAGTTTATTAAAGCAAAAATCATTATCTTAGCATTACTAAACTAATATATTTGAACTATTCTATGATAAGTATCACACCGTACTTTGCCATGCCTTGTAATGCAAGACTGCAGTGACTTTATGCAGGCAGAGCGCTAAGCAGCCTTCAATGAGCTGTAACATTTCATGTTTGTTTTATATCATGTTGATTCATAAGATGAGGGGAAAATAAGGTAAGGATTCTCGCTAGAATTTCGGTTTAATTCCCCTTACTCCTTATCAGCAGGAATGCAAACACCTGAATAAGAGTCTGCTCTCCTTCAGACTGCACCGTTTGCCACAGACACTTAAGAAAACCAATAAATCTACAGAAAAATGCTGCCACAGCAAGCAATGCAGCGATCCTATTGGACATCCTGCCATAACCTATGACTCAGAAACCAAGTCCAAAAATCTGCACCCAGGTACCCTGCTCTATATTAGAGGATTAATCCATGAGCTACAGTAGCAGAGCCCAAGAAATCTTCAGTCTGATCATAATTCTTAAGCTAACCAACAAAATGAGAGAACATAAAGGGCTTGGTTTTTAACAGACTCAACTCTGCTTCCTATTTTGTGCCTGCAATGTTGTATAAGCTAATAACTGCTGTTACAATTAATCTTGGGCACAAATTATGCCATGTAAATACCTAAGTAGTTATGTAGACTATGGTGCAATCAGGTAGATGTCTGTACGTCATTATTTGCACCAATAACTGCAGGTACAAACTAAGAGCACAAAAATCAGAAGCCAGCTTTAAAACCCAGGTCCAAAGCACCCTCCAAGCCTACCCTGTGAACTGTGCGTCCCAAGTATAAAATGCAGTGACAAATATTAGGCTTCTCATTTGACACAGTTATGGCCACATTCGGACCACTCTTACCCACCAACGGGGAGGCAGTGGGGCCTAGTAGATAAGGCACTGGACTGGGACTCTGGAGACCTAGTTCAATTTCTGCAGCTGCTTCAGTGGATGACCTTGGGCAAATCACTTCCCTCTCTGTGCCCCCGTTTTCCCATCTATAAAATGGAGAGAATGGTACTGACTTCCTTTGTAAAGCACTTTGAGATCTATGGACAATCAGAGCTAGATATTAATTACTATTATTAATAACCTTACATGGGGGAAGTCCTACTGAAATAAGTGGGGCAAATCCCAAAGTAAGATTTTATTCAGAGTGCATAAGGGTGGGAGAATCTAGCCCATCGTTCTGGGGACAACTCCCCATGTAAGGTACTTATCAGTATGAGTAAGACAGAACCTGTGCTGTAATAAACTGCAATAACTTGCAGGAAAGCAATCCAGCTCAACAAGACCTCTCATTCAGAATTACATCGGGGCTCACACTGATCCTCTTTCTACAGGGCTCTGAACAAAGGCTTTGTTTCCCTCGGTAGAGAACCAAAGCCTTCTACGATACAAAGATTTTGAAAATACAGCAGTGGTGTGTAAGCGTGATTTATTTTTTAAAGCACGTGGCATTTTCAGCTTTCCCTATATGAATTCATTGCTGTCTTCAAGGTGCACAAAAAATCTAAAGCTTATCATCACACGTTAGATGGAAAAAAATTCCATTATATCCTGCGTGTTTCCTTAGCCAGCTTGTTTCAATGGAACTTTAAAATATTTACTGCTTTCACCTTTCCATGCAGTCAGTATATTGAACCATCACTGTTTGATTAATGCCTAATTCATTTTTTAAAAAATTCCATACACAGTAGAGATAAAACTGTGTGTGAA
Source organism: Gopherus flavomarginatus (assembly GCF_025201925.1). NCBI lineage: Eukaryota > Metazoa > Chordata > Testudines > Testudinidae > Gopherus > Gopherus flavomarginatus. The sequence goes on along the minus strand of NC_066625.1, from coordinate 91,060,479 downwards.
AGAGAGAGCCAGAGAGAGTGAAAGGTTACTGATCTGACGTTTGATTTGCCAAGAGAAATACCTCACTTTTAACTGGCACATACACAAAGTTCAATTGAAATTTTATCTTTTCCGCACATACAAAAACTGCTGCCAGAGGAATTTGCAGATACTCTCTCCCTCCATAGATTTACATCTTTCACCAGCATGGAAAGCTAAAACTGCAAATACCCTTAAAGGGAAACTGCCAATTTCTTTAGGTCCAATTTTTAGATTTTTTTTTAACTGGTGTTTATAAACTCCAAACAAAACTGTATTCTTTACATAATCACCTTTTAATTAAACGAAAACAGCGGTGTTGTAAATCTCACATATTAACACATGGTGCAGAAGTCAAAAGTGCCTTCCCAGGTTCCTATTCCACACTGACTGCCAGGATATTGGAGCAACTAGTCTGGGATCACAGTGCAGGCATAAGCAGAACTGGCAAATGGCATCCAAAGTGAACTACGAACCAGATTATAAATGTACTGTGCGTTTAAGAATCTAGGGTGCTACTGGTGACAGGGACAGCAAGGGCAGGTTTTACTAAATAAGTCCTATTTTGAGGGCGTCCCTTTAAAATGTAAGAAGGAAAAAACGATTACAATAAAATTACAAATCTGTTGGGGAGCGACAGTCGGTTTATTCACAGATGCCTAAGTGAGCTAGGCACCAAACTCGAATGGCAGTTAGACACCCCACTTGTGTATGTGCCTTTGAAAATGCCACCCTGACCCCGTATGGTCTGACTGAACTCAGGTTAACTGCCCCCCAGCACAGTGCAGGCTCAGCCCCACAGCTACCGTGGAAATGCAGGAAACTTTCTTCCCTGAAATAAAACATACTAGATCAAATTCTCAGTCATGTGTCTGTGATTCTGGTCAATCACTGAGTAGGCATGAGAAACTGGCCCAGAAAGCACAGAAGTTTCACTTCAGCACCAAAACCCGCTCGACCTTCTCTCTGACCCGCAGCACTTATGTGTGTTCATTTTAGTCCTGACGACATTTCCTGCTACCCTGTTCACCACCAGTTGGTGCCCACAATTCTATGGTGTTAAGAGCAATGGTTTCCCACCCAGGGGTGGGGCAGGGAGGCACACAGTTCCAGCTGCATATGACCTACCAGCACTACTCCACACGCAGCACAAGTGGGGAAAGAACAAAACAAACAAACAAGAGGCCCAGTGACGATGCATGAGCTGGAAAAAACCTAGTGGGACCATCAAAGCCCTAGCCGAGTCCACGGGGTGAGCAATTAGAAACATCTTTTCACTTGTGAACCAAGCACAGAAATCGCTGGGAGTCAATGAATGCAGATCCCTACGTCAACGTTTTTATACAGCCACTTTTCAGAGTAAAACCTCACATTAGGGACAGACACAAACTCACTGGACACACAAGCAGGCCCATGAGTTCAGATCTGACCCCAGGGTTCAGATCCCAGGTCACCTGCTGAACAGGGGAAAGAAGAGCATTCTGGGTACCAGCATGCAAATGAACACATTTTACTTTGCATTAAGAGCAAAACCCTAACCCACCTCACACGAGGGATCGGAAGTCAGCTTTAAACATGGGCATTCCCCCACACTGCACCAGCAGTGAGCCATTGTGAAAGACATTACTACTTGTGACAGTGCAGGGTCATAACAAGGAAACAGAGGGAAAGCCCCTTCGCCAGCCCCAATGCACAATATGTAATGCTAACACAGTGGTGGAAGGGAAGAAGGTGGCACAACAATATGCTGGGTTCACCTTTCCCTCTCTCTCTCTCACATGGACCTGAGCTTTCCCAAAGCAGCCCAGCTCACCCCTACTTGCAGCATTTCCTAACAACCCCTCCACAGGAAAGAGAACCAGAATGAATCCTCATGGCCACATGTTGCTCCAACATTCATCACACCCTGATGCCCCTGGAAAGGATTTTTTTAAAGCACGATCAGATTTAAACAAACACACGGATCCTGGGCACAACCCCAAGGGTTCTATAAATTGCAGCACTCTCTCCCCTTCGCTATTGTAATATTTATTCAGACTGACAGTCTCTTCCCCTTTAGGAGCTTCTGCAAACACTTCTCCCAGAGCCCTTAAACCTTAAAGACACCACTGCGCCAGCATGAACAAATGTTACCAAGACTTACAGCGTGCCAAGCCTCGCATCACCTCTGCTGGGACCCACACGGATAACGTCTAGACCCAAAGAGGAAAGGTGGAAATCTTTCCTTGGTTTTGCCGTTATTGTTTGTGTCTGTCAAGGGCTACACTTCCATAAAGCAGCCTCCAAATGACTGCACCCAAAACTTGGATTTCCTTGTGCAAATAACAACTATGTGACTCAAACCGCACCATAAGTATTTAGCTATCCAAGCAGAGCAAACATGATGCCATTAGAATGAACAAATCCAAGTTCTGGGAGCACAGATTTAGAGACTGGGTTAAGACCCAATTGCAAGTAAAAACTTCTCCTCTCCCTGCTCCCATTAAAATTAGAGTGAATTTTCTGGGACCAAAATATTTTTTTTCGATGAAAGGTACTTCACCCATCACCACAGCATCCATTTTACTCTAGAATTCAAATAAAAAGTAAGGGTTTTCGGGGGGAGAGGAGTCATCCAGTCACCTTTTGTTCCTTAAACTTCGTTCTCAGCCATGGTTACTGGCCATGAAAGTAGCACACCAGATGGGAGAGGACCTGTTAGTCCATGCCCTTTCGGACTGAGAAATCCCATTACAGTTGGCACCAGACAACCTTCCTATGTTGCCCCTAACCAGATGTGGCCTTTGAAGTGTCCATAATTAAGCATCAAGTATTAATAGTCATGATTTGCATCATTTCTTAATAATTCCTATACACAGATACAGTCTACCTGCTTAGATACCTAACTGCTAAAACCCCCTTGATCTCCCTTCTTGCAGAATTCTCTGGTGTACTATACCAGTTTGTGATTACTTGATTGTGTCTCAAAAGGAGAGTGCAAAATACTTGACCTGAGATTATCTCCTTAGGTCTCTCTCATTTTGGCTACACTTCAGTCTTCAATATAACTGCTCCCACGAAGCCTTAATTTAACATAACAGGCTCTTAACTACAGCAAGCTTAATAATAATCAATTTACTTATGTTCATTTATTTGCCCCCCTGGGCATATTCCAAGCTAATAAGCAATATACCCGTCAATCTTATCCTCCTATAAATATCACTAACTCCAGCAAGCATAAAATCATCCTCAAGACATGACACAGGGTCATAGGTCATAAGATCAGGTCAGAGATCAATCCTGTCTCAGACTCTGATCTCCCAGTATCTGAACCAGCCTGGTTCCCAACTCCTGCTCCAGCCAGTAGGTCAGACTGCCCACGTCAGCACCATCACAGGTCAATTTTTGTACTAAGTGACCTTGAATATGTCCTTATAAATCTAACCAATCAATTCCTTACTAAAACAATGATTAACAGTATCGCTGCAGTGTAAAGAAACCTAACGGGCAAGAGGGAGAGGAACGGGGTGATTGAACATTTTAAAGTCCCACAAAAAGGATAACTTTTTATTTGAAATGGATGCAAACCAGAAATTTCAGTAAGTGGCTCTGAACTGGTTTGACTCTTATGAGCAAGTTAAAAAAAAAAAAAAGCTGCTCTGTTGCGCTGCGCTGCTTGAGAAGTAAAATAATGTGTCCCTGGCAGCATATAATGCCGGGGTGACTTGACACTTATCTACAGCCATGTTCACAGATAGACTCTGCTAGTCAATTTTAATGTACAAAGGATTCTACCTGTCTGTTCCAGTTATTCATGATGGACCATGTTTTCACATATAATTAGAGCGTTTTTCTACAAAAGGAAAGCTATGTCATGTGAAACCTGCAAGAAGAATATTTAAAACACATCCATAGACCATTCAAATGACTGCAGAGGTCACTGCAAGTTGTGCTAATTTTAGCATCAAGAACAAACATTTTAATTATATCTTGCAGCACAAAAAATAATAATTTCTTGCATTCTACACCACCTTCTATCCAAGGATCTCAAAAGACGATGCAGTAGATATATATTTCTCAATGAAATACACCTCGGTCACCCACATAAGGCATGTAAAGTGTTCTCCTCCCTCCATCTTACAGATAGGGAAGCCAATGCAGATTGGTTAAGTGAGCTACTTAATGTTACACAGGATGTCTGTGAAAAAATACACATTACAAAGTCCAGCGTCATGAGCCCTCTGGCCTAGCTAGCTAAGAGTATATGGCATCCACCTCTGCACCTCACAAACAGGTGAGAGCTCTATGAAAGCCGTTTTATTATTGTGGGGTTTCAGATTTATTATTTTCTGATTTTTTTTTCCATTTACAAAAAAATCCATCTTAATTTTTTTAAATAAAAATTGTTTGCTATATTGACAACAATTAAGTAGCCTTACTATAAATACACAGAAATATTCAGAACTGAATTGCAATGGGAAAAATTGGTTTTACAAAAAAAATCCTACAATTTATACAAAACATCCTGCAGTTATACAGTACGCAGTAAAAGCAACACATTTTAAATCACTTTTTACTTTGGGCATGTTACTCGATAATATGACCAAACTGACACTGCTGATCAATCATACAAGAAGTTAACAGAAGTAAGTAAGCCTCTTACAGTGTCAAAGTAACTACATTTATATTTGAATAATTAAAAAATGCACTAAACATAAAAAAGAAGGTTACTCACCTTGTGCAGTAACTGAGGTTCTTTGAGATGGCTGTCCCTGTGGGTTCTCCATTTTAGGGGGCATGGCGCCCTGCACTAGTAATCAGAGATCTGTAGTAGCAGTGCCTCGGTTGGCCACGCAAGCATTGCAGCCGTCTCGCACCGCTCTGAGCAGTTACCTAGCGTGCACAGCCAACCATCCCTCGGTTCCTTCTCTACCCCAGAGAATCAGTGAACTCTGAGGGGCACTTCTCCACAGTCACCTAAAGTGGAGCACCCACAGGACGTTCCTCAAAGAACCTCAGTTACTGCACAAGGTAAGTAACCTTCTCTTCTTCCAGGAGTGTCCTTAGATGGGGAGAGGGGTTTTGGAGTAGCTTTGTTAATGGTGGATGGTGCCGAGAGTCCGAACTGAGTGTCAGCAGCGGAATGTTGTTCCAGGGCACCGTGTTTGGTAAAAGTGTGGACCAAGGCCCAGGTAGCTGCCCTGAATATGTCTATAATAGGTACGTTATTACGTTATTGAGAAACACTGTTGCCGCGGATAGAGCTCTGGTGAAGTGCATACGAACTCCTGATGGAGCCCGGATATTGCTCTGGTGCTAACACATGTGGATACAGCCAGAAATCCACTTAGAGAGTCTTTGTTTAGAGATGGCCTCACCCTTTGATTGTTCTGTGATAGATAGAAAGAGACATGACGACTTTCTAAATGTCTTTGTTTTTTCTAGGCAGAAGGGCAGAGCTCTACGGATGTCGAGCATGTGAAGAGATGTCTCCCCGGCATTGGCGTGGGGTTTTGGAAAAAACACAGGTAAGTATATGGGTTGGTTTAAATGAAATGTGAAGGCTACCTTGGGTATAAATTTAGGGTCAGGTCGTAGGATCACTTTGTCTTTATGGAATGTGGCATAAGGTGGGTGTGCCATTAGGGCACCTAAGTCTGCTACTCTTCTTGCTGAAGCAATAGCAATAAGGAAGGTGACCTTCCTCGATATGTGTAGCAATGAGCAGGTCACTAGGGGTTCGAATCGTTTCCCCATGAGGGTGCAGAGCATGAGGTTAAGGTCCCACAGAAGAGTAGGGTCTTTCAGAGGTGGGTAGATGTTAGTCATGTCCTTTCAGAAACGCTTAGTTGGGTGAGCAAAGATGATGGTTCCGTCTACCTTACTGTGCAGTGAGGTGACTGTGGCTAGGTGGGCCTTTATGAAACTGTTGGAGAGGTCTGATTTTATTACAGCCTAGTATATAGTCCAGGACCCTGGATTGAGGAGCGGAATGAGGGACATGTGGTTAGCCTCACACCAGGTGCAGAATCATACCCACTTCTGAGCGTATGTTTTCCGTGTGCTGGGCCTGCAGCTATTCAAGAGAATGTCTTTAACTTCCTCAGAGTAGTCATTATCCAGCCCCATTAGCCATGGAGCAACTCGTTAGAAGGGTCCCTGAAGAGGAACGGGGAAGGTGTGTGGGTAAGGGGGTAGAAGTAAACAGGATAGAGTAACCCTTCTGGAGGATATCCAGAACCCACTTCTCTGTAGTAATGTTCTTCCAGACTGGGTAGTGTGGTAGCAGGTGGTCTCCAAATGGACTGGAGGTCATCTCACAGTCCAAAATGGGAGAACACAGAACTCTCGAGCCCTCGACCAATATTTCAAAACGATTGACGTGAGGTTGAAAGTTGAGACGTGGCAGGCTGACCTTGGTTCTGCCTGCAACTCGATTGTTTTTGTTTGCAGCACTGACCAACTCTGGGGTTGGGGGTATGGATAGGACAGAATTTTTTAGTGTAAAATCTGCCGTTTCTTCTTATTTGGGGGGACGTAAATACTCAAGGCCTTCAAGGTGGTTCTCGAGTCCTTTAAGGTCTGTAGGGATGCATCTGTGCTTTCAGCAAATAGTTTTGGCCCTCGAAGGGCAGGTCCTCAACTGTGGCTTGTACTTCCCTAGGAAATCCAGAGAGGTGGAGCCAGGATGCTGGACACATGAGCATGGACGAGGCAATAGACCGAGCTGTCGTGTCAGTGGAATCAAGGGAGGCCTGCAGGGTTGTTCTGACAATTCAGGAGCCCTCCACAATGTTAGCTCTCATTGCTCCTTTGACTCCTCCGGCATCTGGTCAGTAAAAGATGTCATTTTATTAAACAAGCTGTAAGTGTATTTCCCCAACAACGCTGAGTAGTTTGCTATACGAAATTGCAGTGAGGCCAAGGAATAGGCTTTGCATCCAAAGAGGTCAAGTCTTTTCCAGTCTTTGTCATAGGGGTGGTTTTTGGCTGGTACTGTTTTCCCCTTTGGTTTACTGCCTCTACAACCAGTGAATTTGAAGCCGGGTGCGTAAATAAGAACTCAGCCTGTTTTGTTGGTATGGAACATTTCCTGTCCAAGGATAGCTCAGTTTTCCTTCCACCCACCCCGCCTCCAGTGGGCCCCCACTTTGAATAACAACAGCCAAGTGTGGGACTCATCTCCTTCCCTCGGGCATGCTCGGCTCCCCCCACCATGGCCTAACGTATGTTGACAGCATTTCCTGCACATCCTACCACCTGACTATAGACGTCATTAGGGAATGGACTAGCTCTTAACTTTGGTGTCAGCTTGTCATTTCTTAGCTTTCTGGATGAGCATGTTCCAGTTGAAGAATGCCTTGCAGACGTGTTTAAATCACCTAGTGAACCTGGAGGGGAACTGTACTAGCAGTACCAGGCCATGTCTCGAAACAATGATCAGTTAATCTACGGTGGCTGAGAAGGGCGAAAATGCATATACAGTACACCCTCACTATAATGCTCTTCGCAATAGTGAATCTCAGGCAATAGCAAACCCCATTCCTGGCTCCTCACCTCGAGTGGGCAGGGCCAGAGAGCTCCTCCAGCCCCACGGCCCCAGCCAGGACAGACAGAGCTCCTCCAGCCCCAGGGCCGCAACAAGACATCTGTATTTTTTTGTATCATGCTGGATAATTTTTTTTTTTACAGCTCTAGATTCTACTATATTGTTTGATTTTGTGATTCCATCCATGTTCTCGTTAGTGTGGATTTCATCAGGCCCTAGACACAGAGAGTCTCTCACTTATAGCTGCATAAATCCGGAGTAATTCCATAGAAATGAATGGCGTTACATTGGCGTAACGAGAACAGAATCAAGGTCATGCAGATATTTGAATGTCCAATTCCTTATCAGACTTCTCCTGACCACAAATTCTCTAACAGAGAAAGGAGGACAAGCTAAGAACAGCATCCAAGCATAACTGATAACCTACCTTTTTATCCAGGACAAGCTGATAATTTTTCATGCACTCTTACAAACAGCGTTAAATAGATGCAAGTATATTTTTAACAAACATTCAATGCACATTAAGAGTAGAGGAAGGGTCTGGAGTGAATTTCAGTCTATTTTAAGTACTGAGGAAACTGCACCAGCCAGCTGCACAAAGTCATCCAATTAAACCTGTTCACATAACGGAGCTGTCACGGAGTGTGGGGGAGTCCGGCCCTGCACCCCTCTTCCTGGGACCCACAGTGACTCTCGGCCAGCCAGTAAAACAGAAGGTTTATTGGACAACAGGAACACAGGTTACAGCAGAGCTTGCAGGCACAGTCAGGACCCCTCCACCGAGTCCTTCTGGGCTTTCAGGGTGCTTGGATCCTAGCTAGGATACCCTGAATTCCGCCCACACAGCCCCAAGCCCAAACTCAAACTGCTTCCCTCCTGCCACTCCCTTCCTTTGTCCCCTTCCCGGGCAAAGGTGTTGACCTTTCCCCTCCCTTACCTAGCTCAGGTTACAGGCTCTGGCCTCGTCCATCTCCTAAAGTCCTCCCCTGCTCTCCCACTCCCCACACAGACAGTCCTTACTGCATCACATCTCTCCCCCCTTCGAGACTGAACTGAGCGGGGTCACTCTGCCCAGTGACCTGGGGAAGTTCAGGGTCCCCTCTCCGGGACAACGCATCTGCTGTCAGGTTGGCACTTCCCTTCACATGGACCACGTCCATGTCATAGTCCTGCAGGAGCAGGCTCCACCTCAGGAGCTTGGCGTTGGCTCCTTTCATCTGGTGCAGCCAGGTCAGGGGAGAGTGGTCGGTGTACACGGTGAAGTGTCACCCAAAGAGATATGGCTCTAGCTTCTTAAGGGCCCACACCATGGCCAGGCATTCCTTCTCGATGGCCGCGTAGCTTTGTTCCCGGGGTAGCAGCTTCTTACTCAGGTACACGATGGGGTGTCTCTCCCCCTTTTCATCCTCCTGCATTAACACCGCCCCCAGTCCCGTGTCTGAGGCATCGGTGAACACCATAAAGGGTTTGTCAAAATCTGGGTTTGCCAGAACTGGGTGGCTAACCAGAGCCTCCTTCAGCGCCCGGAAAGCCTCCTGGCACTGCTCAGTCCAGATCACCTTGTCTGGCTTCCCCTTTTTGCACAGTTCAGTGATGGGGCCGGCTATGGCACTGAAGTGGGGCACGAACCTTCGATAGTACCCCGTCATCCCAATAAAGGCCTGGACCTGCTTTTTGGTTTGGGGAGCAGGCCAGTCTCTGATCACCTCCACCTTGGCTGGTTCCGGCTTCAGGCAGCCGCTCCCCACCCGATGGCCCAGGTAAGATACTTCAGCCATCCCCACCTTGCACTTCTCAGCCTTTACTGTTAACCCAGCCTTTCGGAGTCGGTCCAGGACTTGTTTAACCTGGGACACGTGGTCCTCCCAGGTCTGGCTGAAGACGCAGATGTCGTCAATATACGCCACGGCAAAACTCTCCATCCCCCTCAGTAGCTGATCCACAAGGCGCTGGAAGGTGGCCGGCGCTCCCTTGAGGCCGAAGGGCAGGGTCAAAAACTCATAGAGCCCCAGAGGGGTGATAAAGGCCGATTTCAGCCTGGCATCTGCGTCCAGCGGCACTTGCCAGTAGCCTTTGGTAAGATCCATAGTGGTGAGGTACCGTGCACCTCCCAGCTTGTCTAGGAGCTCGTCAGGCCTGGGCATAGGGTAGGCATCAGATACGGTGATGGCATTGAGCTTTCGATAGTCCACACAGAACCGGATTGACCCATCCTTCTTGGGAACCAGCACTACTGGCGAGGCCCAAGGGCTGGAAGACGGCTGGATCACCCCCAAAGCCAGCATGTCCCTGACCTCTCTTTCAAGATCCTGGGCAGTTTTACCAGTGACCCGAAAAGGGGAGCATCTTATAGGGGGGTGTGACCCCGTCTCCACCCAGTGGACAGTCAAATTAGTGCGTCCAGGCTGGTTGGAAAACAGCTGTCGGTACCGATGCAGCACCCCTCTGATCTCAGCGTGCTGGCCCGGGGTCAGTTGCTCAGAGAGCGGAATCGCCTCCAGGGGGGAACCAGCTTTTGTCCCAGGGAATAGATCCACTAAGGGGTCATCTCCCTGCCCCTCCCAATGTCCACACACGGCCAACACCACATTCCCCCTGTCATAGTATGGTTTCATCATGTTCACATGGTACACCCGACGGTGATGTGCCCGGTTTGACAGCTCCACCACATAGTTTACCTCATTCAGTTGCTTGATAACCTTGAAGGGCCCTTCCCAGGCGGCCTGGAGTTTGTTTCTCCTCACGGGGATAAGAACCATCACCTGATCCCCGGTGGCGAAGGCACGGGCCCGTGCCGTGCGGTCATACCAGACCTTCTGCCTCCTCTGGGCTCGGGCCAGATTCTCCCTGGCCAGGCCCATGAGCTCGGCCAGTCTTTCCCGGAAGGTCAGGACATACTCCACCACTGACTCTCCCTCGGGAGAGGCCTTCCCCTCCCATTCGTCCCTCATCAGGTCTAGGGGCCCCCTCACCCGCCTTCCATACAACAGTTCGAAAGGTGAAAACCCGGTAGATTCCTGGGGTACCTCCCTGTACGCAAACAGCAGGTGAGGTAAGTACTTGTCCCAATCTTGCGGATGCTGGTTCATAAATGTTTTTAGCATCCTCTTCAGCGTCCCGTTGAACCTTTCTACCAGCCCGTTGGACTGGGGGTGATACGCTGAGGCCCAGTTGTGCTGGACCCCACATTTCTGCCATAAGGACCGGAGCAGGGCCGACATGAAGTTGGACCCCTGGTCCGTTAAGACCTCCTTGGGGAACCCCACCCGGCTGAAAATTGTCAGCAGCGCATCTGCCACTGTGTCTGCTTCGATAGAGGACAAGGCCACCGCCTCGGGGTAGCGAGTGGCAAAATCCACCACCACCAGGATGTATTTCTTCCCTGACCGGGTCATCTTGCTGAGAGGTCCCACTATGTCCATGGCCACCTTCTGGAAAGGTTCTTCTATGATGGGTAAAGGCCTCAAAGCCGCTTTCCCCTTGTCCCGGGCCTTCCCCACCCTCTGGCAGGGGTCACAGGATTGGCAGTACTGTCGGACATGGGTAAAGACCCCAGGCCAGTAAAAGTTCTGTAGCAGCCTCTGCCTGGTGCGCCGGATTCCCTGGTGCCCTGCGAGAGGGATGTCATGGGCCAGGTACAACAGCTTGTGACGGAACTTCTGGGGAACCACCAGCTGCCTCCTGATCCCCCATGACTCTACTTCCCCTGGGGGAGCCCATTCTCGGTACAGGAACCCCTTCTCCCACAGGAACCTCTCCTTGCAACCTCTCCTCATGGTCTGTACCGCACTAAGGTCAGCCCGGTCCCTGTGCTTCCGCAAGGAGGGATCTTTCTGCAACTCGGCCTGGAACTCAGCAGCTGGGACAGGAATGGGGACCGGCTCTCTCTTGCTGGCTGGGTCTGAGGCCGCAGCCTCTCTGCACCGTGCCCCTGGGCGTTCCCCGCTCCCTGAGTTAGGGTCCTGCACCTCAGGTCGAGTACCTTCCCCGTTTTCGGGGTGCAGTGCCATTTGCCGACTCTGACTACGAGTCACGACCAGGGCACTCTGGGTGTTACTAGGCCAGTCCTCAAGGTCCCCTCCCATTAACACGTCAGTGGGCAAATATTGGTGTACCCCCACATCTTTGGGGCCCTCCTTGGCCCCCCATTTCAGGTGTACCCTTGCCACGGGTACCTTGAATGGGGTCCCGCCCACGCCCATCAGGGTCAGGTAGGTGTCGGGCACCATCCGATCTGAGGCCACCACCTCGGGCCGGGCCAGCGTCACCTCTGCGCCCGTGTCCCAGTACCCAGTGACCTTCCTCCCATCCACTTCCAGGGAAACAATGCACTCTTTCCGGAGGGGCAGCCCCGCGCCCACCCGGTAAACCAAAAACCCGGAACCGGGAGCATCCATAGGTGGTATGTTGCCAACCCCCCTTTCCTGGGAATGTAGCCCCTCCTCCGATTGGGTTTTTACCCAGTCCACCCTCTGCGGGTTGGGTCTGCTTGGTCTGTCCCTGAGCTTGGGGCACTGGGCCCGTATGTGACCTCGTTGGCCACAGCGATAGCAGCCCATATCTCGTGGGTCCCCTTGAGTGGGTTGGAGGGACCTGCCGCTGGATGTTCCCCTTTTGGGGGGGTTCTCCATAGGCCCCCTTTGGGAGGTCCCATGTTGACTCTCTCTCTGCGTTGAGGCAGGCCTGCTCCTTCGAGACTCCTCCCTGCCATCCCCTGCCCGACTGTCCACAAATTGGTCGGCCAGCTGGCCTGCATGCTGCGGATTCTCCGGCTTCTGGTCCATCAACCACAGCCTCAGGTCGGACGGGCACTGCTCGTACAGGTGCTCCAGTATGAATAGGTCAAGCAGGTCCTCTTTAGTTTGGGCCCCAGCTGTCCACTTGCGGGCATACCCCTGCGCCCGGTTGACCAGTTGTAGGTATGTGACCTCACGGGTTTTACGCTGGCTCCGGAACTTTTTCCGGTACATCTCAGGAGTCAGCCCAAACTCGCGGAGCAGGGCCTGTTTGAACAGTTCGTAGTCCCCTGCCTCCGCCCCTTTCAGTCGGCTGTACACCTCCACGGCTGTGGAGTCCAGTAAGGGGGTGAGAACTGCGATCCTGTCTGCAGGGTCAACCCTGTGCAGCTCGCAGGCATTCTCAAAGGCCGTCAGGAAGGTATCTATGTCCTCCCCCTCCTTACGCCGGGGCAGCAAGTGCTTATCAAAGCTCTTTGTAGGCTTGGGTCCCCCCTCACTCACCGCAGCCGGAGCCTCACTGCTCCTCAGCCGGGCCAGGTCCAGCTCATGTTTACGCTGTTTCTCCTTCTCCTCCCACTCACGCTGGCGCTGGTTCTCCTCATGTTTACGCTGGTTCTCCTCATGTTTACGCTGGTTCTCCTCATGTTTACGCTGGTTCTCCTCATGTTCACGCTGTTTCGCCTTCTCCTCCAGCTCTCGCCTCTTTAACTCGAGCTCCTCCCGTCTCAGCTCCCTTTCATATTCCAACCGCATCCGCTCCACGGATGCCGAGCGTCGCCGGGAGGATCCCCTGCTGGGGGGTGGGCTTCGCCGGGCGGATCCCCTGCTGGCCGGGGGTGTCACGGTGCCCTCGGTATACACTGGGCTCCTCCCCGCCCTTCCTCTACGCCTAGGAAGGGGGGGTCTCGGGAAGCCCTCGTCCGCCGGCTGACCACTCCCAGCGGGGACAGACACTGGTGCCTGCGCTGCATCTGCCCGGGTGCTTCCCTCAGAGACAGGGCTCCGTTCATTCATGCGGTCTCCCTGCTCCAGCTGGGCAATCAGCTGGTCCTTGGTGCGTCTCCCTGGGTGCAGCCCCCTCTGCTTGCACAGCTCCAGCAGGTCGCACTTGCGCCGCTTGGCATACATCTTCCTGCTGACCACTCACAGGCCGGGGTGCTCGCCGCTCCCCACGGTTTCCAGGGGGACCCCTAGTGCACCAGCCCTTCTTGAGGTCACCACCTCTCTGCCAGGGTCGAGCTGCAGACTCCTCCGCCCCTGGGACCGCTCGCTGCAATCCCCCGGGGGACCCTGTTACTGCAAAGTCCTTCTCACGGGGCACACACTCCCAGGGGTTAACCACCCCTTCGTTTTACTGCTCCCCAGTCACTTACTGCAGGAAGCGCCGTCCACGGGGTGCAGTATATCCCGCCGCTGCCACCAGTTGTCACGGAGTGTGGGGGAGTCCGGCCCTGCACCCCTCTTCCTGGGACCCACAGTGACTCTCAGCCAGCCAGTAAAACAGAAGGTTTATTGGACAACAGGAACACAGGTTACAGCAGAGCTTGCAGGCACAGTCAGGACCCCTCCACCGAGTCCTTCTGGGCTTTCAGGGTGCTTGGATCCTAGCTAGGATACCCTGAATTCCGCCCACACAGCCCCAAGCCCAAACTCAAACTGCTTCCCTCCTGCCACTCCCTTCCTTTGTCCCCTTCCCGGGCAAAGGTGTTGACCTTTCCCCTCCCTTACCTAGCTCAGGTTACAGGCTCTGGCCTCGTCCATCTCCTAAAGTCCTCCCCTGCTCTCCCACTCCCCACACAGACAGTCCTTACTGCATCACAGGAGCAAACCCTGTTCGTTTAATAATTGTGTCTAGTGCTCCTCTGTGAAAGCACCAGAAATGCCTCTTTCTTACAATGTGTCTCAAACCCGGGTCCTGCAGGGCCAGCTTCAGTCAAGGATGCCAGATTTAAAACTACTCTTCAAGAACCAAGGATCCTCTGCTTAGCAGGTAATCTCGAACCTATGTTAAAGGGCTACAGTTTACGAAGGAGTTCCACACAAAGCCAGCATTTCTAAAAACAGAGCACAGATGACCGTTACTGACTGCATGCCATTGTCATTTTGATATGTAACCATAGCAGTAACCACTGTCTTTGCAGAAGTCTATCAGTAACGGGAGACTTGGAAATGGCAGAGATGCTTAATGACTTCTTTGTTTCGGTCGTCACTGAGAAGTCTGAAGGAATGTCTAATATAGTGAATGCTTACGGAAAGAGGGTAGGTTTAGAAGATAAAATAAAAAAAGAGCAAGTAAAAAATCACTTAGAAAAGTTAGATGCCTGCAAGTCACCAGGCCTGATGAAATGCATCCTAGAATACTCAAGGAGTTAATAGAGGAGGTATCTGAGCCTCTAGCTATTATCTTTGGGAAATCATGGGAGACGGGGGAGATTCCAGAAGACTGGAAGGGGGCAAATATAGTGCCCATCTATAAAAAGGGAAATAAAAACAACCCAGGAAACTACAGACCAGTTAGTTTAACTTCTGTGCCAGGGAAGATAATGGAGCAAGTAATTAAAGAAATCATCTGCAAACACTTGGAAGGTGGTAAGGTGATAGGGAATAGCCAGCATGGATTTGTAAAGAACAAATCGTGTCAAACTAATCTGATAGCATTCTTTGATAGGATAACGAGCCTTGTGGAAAGGGAGAAGCGGTGGATGTGATATACCTAGACTTTAGTAAGGCATTTGATACGGTCTCGCATGATATTCTTATAGATAAACTAGGAAAGTACAATTTAGATGGGGCTACTATAAGGTGGGTGCATAACTGGCCGGATAACCGTACTCAGAGAGTAGTTGTTAATGGCTCCCAATCCTGCTGGAATGGTATAACAAGTGGGATTCCGCAGGGGTCTGTTCTGGGACCGGCTCTGTTCAATATCTTCATCAACGATTTAGTTGTTGGCATAGAAAGTATGCTTATTAAGTTTGCAGATGATACCAAACTGGGAGGGATTGCAACTGCTTTGGAGGACAGGGTCAAAATTCAAAATGATCTGAACAAACTGGAGAAATGGTCTGAGGTAAACAGGATGAAGTTCAATAAAGACAAATGCAAAGTGCTCCACTTAGGAAGGAACAATCAGTTTCACACATACAGAATGGGAAGAGACTGTCTAGGAAGGAGTATGGCAGAAAGAGATCTAGGGGTCATAGTGGACCACAAGCTTAATATGAGTCAACAGTGTGATACTGTTGCAAAAAAAGCAAATGTGATTCTGGGATGCATTAACAGGTGTGTTGTAAACAAGACACGAGAAGTCATTCTTCCACTTTACTCTGCGCTGGTTAGGCCTCAACTGGAGTATTGTGTCCAGTTCTGGGCACCACATTTCAAGAAAGATGTGGAGAAATTGGAGAGGGTCCAGAGAAGAGCAACAAGAATGATTAAAGGTCTTGAGAACATGACCTATGAAGGAAGGCTGAAGGAATTGGGTTTGTTTAGTTTGGAAAAGAGAAGACTGAGAGGGGACATGATAGCAGTTTTCAGGTATCTAAAAGGGTGTCATCAGGAGGAGGGAGAAAACTTGTTCACCTTAGCCTCCAATGATAGAACAAGAAGCAATGGGCTTAAACTACAGCAAGGGAGATTTAGGTTGGACATTAGGAAAAAGTTCCTAACTGTCAGGGTAGTTAAAACACTGGAATAGATTGCCTAGGGAAGTTGTGGAAACTCCATCTCTGCAGATATTTAAGAGTAGGTTAGATAAATGTCTATTAGGGATGGTCTAGACAGTATTTGGTCCTGCCGTGAGGGCAGGGGACTGGACTCGATGACCTCTCGAGGTCCCTTCCAGTCCTAGAGTCTATGAGTAATTCACATTACTGCATTCAAAAACCTCTCTCTAAGTAATGTTCAAACACACTAAAAGAGACAGTGGAAAGTCAGAATTAACTAGTCCTCAGCCCATCTCACTGTGGTGCCTAGAGAAATGCAATTTTCTAATAAAGACCCCTCCATGGACTGTCCATGAGGCTCAAATTGCAGCACAGATTTGTAAAGGCACCTTGGGGACAATCCGTAAACCCACTGACGTTAATGGCAAAATTCCTCTTGATGTCAATAAGACCAAAATGTGACACTTTCTGCACCTAAATGATCACATGAGAATTGAAATAAAAGATCTGGCCATCACACTAAGGTGCCCTTGCTTGAAAATGTGACCTACATGTGGTTCCAACATCTGCCATAGGAAGGCGGAGTTTCTTGTCCATCCCGTGGTGATAAGCATTATTCTACACAAGCACTTGTGTGGTGCTAGACGAGTGCCATGGCTTCAGCTGGAAACCGTCAGAACCCAGGTGAGATCATTCTCTACCTTGAGAGAGGTAACCCCTAGGTGGTCTCTTGTGAGCCGGATGATAATGCACCCCCTTGTCACTAGAGGCCAAATTTTCAATCAAAATAAAGGTGACCTCTGCTTTAAAACACATGATTGTGCATGAAAAGTAAGGCCAGTGCCGCCCCGCCCCCGCCCCACTTGCTGTACCTATTCAAAATATGAAATTGCATGCACAGCTAGATGGGCACACACCCATTAGTGGCATGGGCAAATGCGAAGGAAATGTTTAAGATGTGGCGCAGTATGCACTGCAGTACCTAAGCACAACAGGAGGAGAAAGGACCCATCCATGATGGCACTTCAACAACGTGAGCAGAACAGCTAAAGAGGAAAGAACTCCATTTTTAAGGCAGTTCATCTAGCCGAAACATTTTCCCAGCCAATAGTCTAGAAAAAAGGTTTTAGAACAGTTCCTTCCATACTGGCCATGCAAATCATATTTACCACGTTAGGCTGAACCATGTGCATGGGGTTTCAGAGTCACTGTTGATGAGCCCTTGAACACAGAGCAACAGCCTCGCATCTAAGGGTGTAACTATTCATCAAAAGTCAATCCAGCCTCTTCTTTGGCACCACAACTCTGTGCTTGCCCATCCCTGCACGTATAACTTCTGCGCACTTTCCTCAGCATGCGCAACCAGCAATGCACACAGAGCGTGTACACAGCCACATGCATGTGCAAAGCACAGCACACACAAATGGATACTGTGATTTGAAAGTCAGGCCCCGCCTTTCCTTGCTACCTTTAGATGAAGAGGTGCCATTCCCATTATTGGCACAAGTCACCTTTCTGTATCAGAAAGGCAGGATCCACATTGCCTGGGCTGAGCTGTGCTTTAGTGTAACAAAACCATCCTCCATCAAAACACGATTCAGCAAAACTAAAGAGCAGCAGCTTGTACGAATAAGGAACATTGAGTGAGGAGGGGCTGGAGAGCAGCTGAACTGGAGCGAGGAGTGCCCAGTGTGGGAGCCAAACCAAGAAAAGGCAGAAGAGGGCAGGGGAATGGTGTGTATACAAGTCTCTCTGCCATAGTCACTACCTCGACTCACATACAGAGAGAGCCGGGCCGATCGCTTACAAGGAAGTATTTGCCAAATAATTGATTTGTTTTAAAAAGTGAGATGCTAAATAACTTATTCAATTAATATTAATCAGACAGCTCCGCACAGAGAACACAGTGCTCACAACAGGCTCCGTGAAAATACATGCAAATAAATACCTTGGAAATCAAGGCGCGTGTACCCTCACAGTGCAGAATGCCAGTCATGTTTGAGTTATAGGATTCTTTTTAAGTCCTTTGAAGGGCTGATGAATTTGTTATGGAGCATGAAAGGATTCGAGCCCATTCACTTAAACACAAGTAGGAATGTTTGCTGCATGGGTAAGAGACCCTAGAAAGAAAGGTCTCAATTCAGATGGTGCCTGGACTCAAAGTTATACTGAAAGTTTCTGTGTGCTTTCTATCTACTTTATATCTGACCACTTCTCAATGAACAGCATAAAGACACCCCAAGTCCTGAGCCAATACCCCAGATCTGAACACTCCAAATTCTGGAAAATTCTGGAGCCAGATCAGAGTTTTGGGTCCTGTCCCTATCTTCATTTTGGTTCTTTCCCTCGACACTGCCTGTCCGGCTTCCAGAGCATCTAGTGTACATCAGACTCCATACAATAAGCAAGTTACAATGCACATGCCCACACAGTTACCCAGCAAGACCCTTCTCTTTATAAGGTAGATTGTCTGCAGGCATTTGGGCAGGACACAAGGGAACAGTGATAAGTCCATAGCACGTGTGCAAGTCATGTTTCAAAGCTAAATACCATGCCCACTTAAAGCCAAGTAAAAAATTTATTTCAAAATATCACACAGCAACAGTTTACTGTATACACTATGCACCTGCATAAATTACTTTTTTTTAATTACTGCAGGCCAGAAAAGTACCAAGGGCTTTATCAAAGAACTACAAACTATTTAACTGCATTTGAATTATTAAAAAAATTGAAAATGGAATGTGCACAATTTAAATGTAATACGATTTCAAACACTGTAGTGTCAAAAGATTGAAAAACTAGCTTAGAATTTAAACAGCATCTCACCCGTAACTATATAATCACAAAGATGACACTATCTTAAATTACCCACTGTCATTACCAGATCAATATCATTCATGGAGTCCGTCTCCGCAACCAGGGTGTCTACACTGCACTTGTGGCACGTGCAGACATACCAGAGCTAGCTTTCATTTAGCTAGCCTGGGTACCAACAGCAGTGAAGCCAAAGCATGGGCTATACAAAGTGCCTGGGACTCCACGGCCACATTCGAGTCGCTAACCTGTGGTGACGTCCCTGCTGCTGCAGCTTACCCAAGGTAGCTATATTGAAGTTGGCCAGGTATTCATACGCACGCTGCAGTCACAACCCCTAACTACAGTGCAGACACGCCCTTCAAAGTGTTTCAAAGGTCTTGTCACCTGAGCAGTCCACTTGACTAAAAGGAAGAAGGAAACACACACAAGAAACGTGGATTGTCTTAACACCACACTCCCAGCACTGGGACGGAGGCTGACCAGCCCTGTACGGATACACCAGTCTTTTTCTAGGGAAGTCACAGAGACATCTCCTAGACAGTTTTTCACGCAGAAGCTAAACATCCCAAAGCAAGGCCCAGTCACAAGATTTTACTGGGAATGCTCACTGAGCAAACATTACAGGGTTTGGTCCAGGAACGATCGATGAGAAATCCTAGCAGCATTTAATTGATAAAACAGATTAACTTGGCACTAATACTATTAGCTATTCTGTTTGTTACAACTGGGAAGAGCTACCGCTGAGTTTCTATACAGCACCTGAATTCTTTACAGAAAAAAAAAAAGGGAAGTATAGTTATGTGAAAGGAACTCTAGCTCAAGGGTCGGCAACCTTTCAGAAGTGCTGTGCCAAGTCTTCATTTATTCACTCTAATTTAAGGTTTTGCGTGCCAAGCATACATTTTAACGTTTTTAGAAGGTCTCTTTCTATAAGTCTATATAATACAACTAAACTGTTGTTGTATGTAAAATAAACAAGGTTTTCAAAATGTTTAAGAAGCTTCATTTAAAATTAAATTAAAATGTTGATCTTACGCCACCGGCCTGCTCAGCCCGCTGCTGGTCTGGGGTTCTGTTCACCTAGGCCGACAGTGGGCTGAGTGGGGCCTGCGGCCGGGACCCCAGCTAGGAAGGGTCTGGCAGCCAGAACCCCAGACCGGCAGTGGGCTCTGCAGGGCCAGCAGCCGGGACCCCAGACTGGCAGTGGGCTGAGCGGCTCAGCCTACTGCCGCTCAGGGGTTCCATCCGCTGGCTCCTGCCAGCCAGGATCCCGGCTGCTGGACCTGCTCAGCCTGGTGCCGGTCTGGGGTCCCAGCCCTGCCCACATACAGTGGGTACGTACCTTCTCCCTGGTTCTGGCCCATTCTCTTCCTCTCTCTGCACTGAGCTGAGAGTGGGAGTGGACCAAGCACAGGGCTGGGGGTGAAAGGTCTGACCAGGAGCTAGAATGAAGGAGGGAGCTCAGGGTTGGGGCAGGAGGTTTGAGTGTGGGCGCACTCATCTGGGCAGCTCCCATTCGGTGTGAGGGGTGCAGGTGGGAATGTGAGTGGTGGTGCAGGGGCTCCCGTTTGGTGCTCAGGGTGGGGATGGGGAATGGGTGGGTGCATGGGATGGGGGGGGGCTGGAGATGTAGGGGGTGCAAGAGTCAGGGCAGAGGGCTGGGGGTATGTGAGGGGGATGCAGGGGGCAGGATAGGGGGGCTGGGTATGTGTGAGGGTGCCAGTCAGAGCTGGGGTCATAGGGAGGGTGAAAGAGTCAACAGAGGGCTGGGTGGTACAGGGCTCAGGGCAGGCGCCTGGGGGTGTGTGGAGGTGTAGGGCTCAGGGCAGAGGGCTGGGGGGGAGGGTCAGGGCTCAAGGCAGACGGCTGAGTGACTGCCCCCTCCAGAACCCCCAACCCCCCCCACTCCTTGTCCCAACTACCCCCCTCCTGGGACCCGTGCCCCTTATCCCCTGACTGACCCCTTAGAACCCTACCCCCTACCTGTCCCCTGACTGCCCCAACACTTATCCACACCCCCGCACCCAGATAGACCCCCTATCTAACCGCTCCCCACCCCCTGACAGGACCCCCAGAATCTGGACCCATACAACACCCCCCTGCTCCCTGCCTGCCCCAACCCCTCTCCACACCCCTGCCTCCTGACAGGACCCCCCAGAACTCCCGACTCATCCAACCCCCCACAGCTCCTTGTCTCCTGACCACCCCCTCCAGAGACCCCCTCACCCTAACTGCTCCCCCAGGACCCTCCTCGCTCCCTGTCCCCTGACTTCCCTGACCCCTATCCACCCCTCAAACAGACCCTGGGACTCCCATGCCCCATCCAAACCCCCTGCTCCCTGTCCCCACCAGAGACTTCCGCCCCTAACCACCCCCCGGGATCCCACCCACCCTGCTCCCTGTCCCTTGACTGCCCCCCCCTACCATGAGGCTCCCTGTTCATCCGGAGCCCTGCCCTGCCCTGCCCCTCAGAGCGCTGTGCACGTGGCAGCAGGGCTCCGGATGAGCGGGGAGCGTCATTCCCTCCCCACGGAGCCAAACGCTGCCCCGCGGGAGCGCCTAGCCCCAGCCCCCAGAGCGCTGCGCGCGCGGCGGCATGGCTCTAGGGGAAGGCGGCGGGGCGAGCGGAGGCTTGCTGCGCTCGGGCCGGCACTCTGGCCTCGGACCCCGCAGCTTGACGCATCGGCAGGATTTTTAATGGCACGTGGAGTCCCAGCAAGCAGCCGCGTGCCATTAAAAATTGGCTTGCGTGCCATTGGTTGCCGACCCCTGCTCTAGATCTTCAAAATGTTACTGATGTTGTTGTTGTTGTTACACCTGCACCCTGCCGGCAGCATCTCACAATTGTTATTTCATTAATATTTTCTTCTGTATTCTAAAAAAACCACAACTACTTTATCACCATCAGGCTCCAAAGTTAATATAATAGCAAAAGTCTGGTGTAAGACTAAGTGTCTCACTTTCATAATAGTTTTCCTTCTGAACATCATATTTCTAAACTGACTAGCATTTGCAGGAAGGTTAGTGACCAGTCAACTATATTTATGGGATGTATTTAAATACAAAAGGAAAACTATGACGCAGTGATCACAGTTGATGCTGGAGAATGAAGTAAAACCCTGGCTTTGAATGGCTATTACAAGAAGGCTCCAAGCAGCTACCCCCAACACCAGACTGTTAGAGCCCAGTTCCACAGCCCTTACTCTGGCAAGACTCCAAGCGCACGTCTACATGGTATTAAAGCACCAGGGCTGGCCTGTGCCAGCTGATTTAGGCGCGCGGGGCTCGGGCTGCAGGGCTCTAAAACTGCCATGTGCAGGCTCAGGTGGAATCTGGACTCAAGGACCCTGCGAGGATCTTCAGTAGGAGTCTTGCCAGAGTAAGAGCTGCAGGAGTGAGACCTTTAAATTACTTCCTGGACACTGCTGTTCTAATGCCACATGTATTAATGTGCGTGAAATATAACTAGTGCTAATGGATGTCATTTACACTCTAAAGCCTAAATCTGAAACACAGTCCATGCTGCCAGACGTAAGCTGCTAATTTAGTTTCATTTCACTTTAAATTCTAAGCAGCTACTATGCACAGGATGTTTTGTTTTGTTTTTTTAAATGCCTTCACTCATTCTTCTCTGGATCTCAATTTATTGTAAGTTCTTTCTGCGGGCTGCAAAACATCCTTTTTATTTACTACACCAAAGACTGCAGACAAACAGCTCAGGAATGTTTAGTATACATCCTAAACATACCAATTCCAGTTTCAGCAGCTGCTTTTTACTGAGAACCACAAAGGGTAAAAAGTTTCCAAATGGACAATTTTGTGACTTCAGAAAAGGGGGCAGAGTGTATGTGACTCACATTGCGCTGAGCACAGATTTCACATTTCTGACCTTTTAAAAACAGCCTCAAGGACTTTTCAAATTATGTCAGTCACTTGCCCGCTGAGATAACGGATTCACATTTCACTTAACTATACAGGATTTCTTTCCTGGTCCAACGTTTCATTTCTGTAACGCAAACAAGTCTCTTTGTGCAACCCATAATGAAAACCCTCTTCTTGACTGAGCTATTGTTAAACTGGATTTTCAGTGCTTTGCTTCAGGATTTAGTTTCACCTGTCCCTGGCAGGCGATGTTAGCTCAGATCAGCTTTTCCAAGGGAGTTTTAAATCCTGTGCCTCACCACTACCCGATGAACACAATGGAGACAAGCTAATTCTTACTGGGAGTCCATTGATTTCAAGGATGAATCCTTGCAGAAGGATGAATCTGGCTGGCCCAGCAAGTTTCAGCTTGAAATAGGAGATAATTTGAACACCACTTTTTTTTTTTTTTTTTAATATCGGGCACAGGTAAGCAGACGAGAGGTGTTTGCTACAGGTGTGTTTATAGCTGTTCCAAGGAGTCCAGAGGGAGAAGAAGAAATAGGAGTTTGCTGTTTGCAGCCCTAGGCACTTAGACCATTGCAATCATTTTCCAATATCTTATTTCTCCAGTTCAGCATTGTCTCATAGACTCATAGACTCATAGGTCAGAAGGGACTAATCTGATCATCTAGTCTGACCTCCTGCACAAGGCAGGCCACAGAACCCCACCCATCCAATTTTATAACAACCCCTATCCCAGGACCGAGTTATTGAAATCCTCAAAAATGGTTTGAAGACCTCAAGCTGCAGAGACACCACCAGCAAGCGACCCGTGCCCCACGCTGCAGGGGAAGGCGAAAAACCTCCAGGGCACCTGCCAATCCGCCCTGGAGGAAAATTCCTTCCCGACCTCAAATATGGCGATCAGCTAAACCCTGAGCATGTGGGCAAGAGTCACCAGCTAGCACCCAAGAAGGAATTCTCCGCAGCAACTCAGTACCCATCGCATGCAACATCTCCCCGCAGACCATTGAGCAGACCTGTCTGGTGGTAATTCAAGATCAATTGCCTAAATTAACGATCCTATCATAACATCCCCTCCATATACTTATCAAGCTTTGTCTTAAAGCCAGGAAAGTCATTATTGTCATTATTGGTTCCACTCCATGAACCACCCTACAGAAAGTGACAGTAAGACAACAATGCCTTTTGTCTTGCCTCTGAACATCTGTTCCCCCACCATAAAGCAACAGCCCAAAAATGTGGTCACCAAACTTGTCATGAATCTAAGATGTCTCAGATATAAAACACAGATGGTGACCGGGGGAGGGGGAGGGTAAGCAGCCTCCTACCCTGTCCCCATCTCCCTAGCCACCCCCACCCTACACTACCTCTGCAGAGCCCAAGGACTTGGGCTTTATGCAAGTCATATGAACTCCACTCTCACTGACCAGAAGGCATCAGTAGCTATGTGCAACTGTGAGCATAAGTATAACCCCATGTGCAGCAAATGAAGACAGAGAAAATGGTTCTCAACAGAAATAAAAGGCCAAAAAATAGGAAGTGCTTATATAACAGCTCTTCCGAGCTAATAGCTCTATTAGCTTAATTAGTGTCCTCACTCCTTAGAGACAGATCAATGAATGAATCTCTGCCATTTTTAGCTTCAGTCTTTCACTTTGCAACGTGGTGAGTGCTGGCTGCATCTCAGAAAGAGAGAGGAGACCACATGGATTCTGATCTCCAGTCTTATAAAGTCTGAATTGACTTTGGCTCCTCAGAATCACAGAAATGTCTTTTCCTACGAGCCCAATATGAAAATACAATTTCAATTGGTTACTATCTCCAGGATCCACTGCTCTCTCTCTATCACTCAGACAATGTTCCTGGAGTTCCAAAAAGGAAACAGAGACTCTGGACTATCTGAGACTTAATTTAGAGCCTATATGAAAGTGTGTCTATCTAAACAGTCTTTTGAAACATATCTGGATTTTATAATGATTCAATAGCAGAATATTTCTGCATGCAAACAGCCACATCTATTTGTGTGCTTAATGACTGATGACAACACATCTCTCAGCTTCTCATCAAATCCTGAAATTAATGGCACTGCTTCAACACAGCAAGAGGAGAGGGTCCCAATCCTGCCCTAAGAAGAAAGGACCCAACCAAATGATGTCCCTGATAGGAACGTGAGCCTGGGGCCAAGCAACAGGTGTTATGGGCGCCCTGCCAGTCTAAAGCATCGATCGGTAACTGACCAGCTGCCCAGTGTTCTCAGAACATCTATAAAAGGCTGCATTTCCCAAACTCTAGGTCTGCCTGTTACAAACAGAAGTAGTAAACATCCTGCACACATCAGGGCAGAGAAAAACGAACCCTTTTCTTTTCATCAAAGAAAGGTTGCTAATGAAAATAAGAGACTGATATTTTGCCTCCAAAAAGAATGAAACTTTAATAAGTTTTTATTAAGTTTGTTTTGTACAATTCTCAATTTCTGTTTAAATATAAATGCTTGTTTTAATTTCGGGGGGGGGGAATTGTGTTTGATCAATAAACTTTCAACTTTAGAACAAACACTTTTGGGTGTTTGCCAAAAAAAGAAGTAAACCAGGGTCTTGGTAGGGGGAAAACCCCAAACCACTGTTTTAATGTTGGGCAGTGAAAGAGCTTAACACTTTGAATGCGTTTGGTCTTTGAGATTGTACAGCAGGTACCAGAGGAGCTGCTAGATGGGATCCAGGGGCCAGAAGGTTCCATGGCAGGTGGGATGGAGATAGAGACAGGTCAGTGATGTCTGAGGAGGGAGGGAGTTAACAACCTTCCATGCCGAGTTCCAGCCTTTGGAGTCCTGTACTCTCCTCGCCCAAACCAAACGCAGTTTATTAGAGCTCTAGGGTACTTGGCTTAAGGTATCGTTCAGGACAATGGGAGTCTCAGGCAGGTGTAAGGTCTATTAAAGATTCGCTGCCACCTGGTGGAAACCTCTCCAGAAAGCCCAGCCACATCAACTCAACATGTGAAGGAGATGAACACAGGAAGTACCACCCTGAAACCCTGCACCCATACCCGTTTTCCTACTGGGGAGCGGGAGGGGGGGGTATTGGGAGCACTGACTTTTTCCTGCATTTGGTGTTTCTGCACCAAATCAGTAACTATTTCAGGAAAAACCCAGTAGGGAGGTTTTAAATCACACAGCAACTTGCACCAAGCAGCCCACTCATTAGTGCTGAAGTCCTGCTCCAGCCAGGTTGGTCAAACTAGATACCAACAAGTTGAAAGAAAGGCTTCAAGTTTTGGCTTTGAAATAAATATAGATGATTACCACATACAGCAGCTAGAAGCATAATTATTGTCATCGTAACACTTTGCTCATGTTGATATTATCACTCTATGTTTGTTATTAGCAAGCAATACAGAGATCCCTCTGCCTTTATTAAAATGATAATACTGTGTTTATAATCCCAAGCAACTGCACTAATTGCACAAAAACATCTAGGTCTCTCCCCTCACAACTCCTGGCCTGTCATTTAGTCCTCTCCACATTGCACTTCTGCTTTAACAAGCACAGCGTGTCTGGCAAGGACGGTGTCTTGCTGTATTCCCTTCTACTTGATTTGGATTTGGGAACCTGAACTGACAATTGAGAGTCTGCTAATACACAACAAACCTGCTGATGCTGTGAGACGACAGTTTGTTGAAATCAGCAGATAAATGTCGGCAAACACCTTTAACCTATTTCCCAAAGTTCCAGGGGGAGATTTTCATTAAACTCTCTACAAAATTTTTTCTGCTCTTCAGCTTTCTTGTCCGTCTAACAATTCCCATCATTCTGGTGATTACATCAAAAACTTATTCAGAGAACAATGAAAAAAGGGCTTAGCTATTTTTTTCCCTTTGCAAAGATTATGTAATCCACATGCTGTCATCCCTGCAGTGCTAAAACCAGCAAAGACAGGCAGGACAAAGTTCACTTGTTTTCCTTTGACAGATTGCTCCTGAAGGTTTTATAGTCAAAATGTGGCAATTAAATTTACTTTCTATTTTTTGGCCTTTATTTTAACTGGAGTTGTGTGAAATAATCTGCACCGGTGGCAAAACGGGACCCCAAACAATCCCTTTCTTGTCAGATTAGTGCAGAATGGGAAGTGGTGGTATCTGGGCTTTGGTTTGGATTTGGGGGTCGGGGGGGCGGTAAGAGGAGAGGGAAGGAGTGAGAGCAGGAGGCTTTGCTATGGCAAAAGGCAAAACCCTGACCTGTGTCTAGCAGCAGCCTCTGGAAAGCACCGCGTGGTCCAGCCTTCTGCATGCCTGGCCAGAACATACACTCCTAAAAAAGGCTCTGCGAGGCTCTTGTCACCAGCTCATGGAGCTCCCCGGGTACCGTTTCCATGGCAAACGGTGGCAAACAGATTTTCATGAAAAAGTGTCAAGTTTTAGTGCCTTCAAATCACTTCCAGCCAGCAGGAAATACGTAGAGCCACTGCAGACCACGCAGGCGCAAGCAGGGGACAAGGCATTCGCAGGGAAACAATGCCTAGGGATGCATGGGAAAGGAACTTGGGTCCCCTGTGTTCTATCCCTGATACTGCCAGGGAGTCTCCATGAAATCTCGAGCTGCTTCATTTAACTTTTCTGTGCTCCAGCTACCCCAGCCATACAATGAGAAAAACACTTCCCTGTCTGGTTTTTGTTAATCACTTTGGCTATGTGCGCACTGCATCTGGAAGTCAGCCTCCCAGCTCAGGTCCACGGACTTACGTTAGCAGGGCTGACGCCAGCGTGCTGAACCTAACTGTGTAGCCAGAGCTTAGACACTGCTGCTCGGGGTAGAGCTCTGGCACTAAAGGCCACCCCACCCCCAAGGCTTAAGAGTCCAAGTCACAATGTTTACACAGCTATTTTCACTATGCTAGTAGCGTGAGCCCCACGAATATACATCTGTGGACCTGAGCTAGGAGGCTGGCTCCCAGATGCAGGGTAGACACACTCTTTGAAGAGCCTTCCTTTAATTTAACATCATCATTTAAAAAACAAAACAGAACATCAATACACAATGATGGCCCTTAGCACTACTGCTTTGAACCAGATTACTGCAAAGGTTTGGACAGCTACTCTGGTGGACTCCCATGGCAAACTCCTGGGAAGTAGTTGGAGTAAATTCAAGATAACTGGTTAAAGGCTGGGTCAATTAATTCGGCCCTGAAAAATAAGTCTCTAAAAATGGCATTGTTGGGACGTGGGAAGGATCTATATTATTTTGTCCCACTGACCTTCTCAAATTTGTTCAGTTTACAGTGAACAGATTTTCTTTTCCTGAACTGCCAGCCTCACAAACTGTGCCTGGGATCTGGAAGTCATGCCGGGGTCTCTCACTGGCTTCCTTATCAAGAATAATGATTCTGCACTTGGAATTCAGTTAACAATACTATCAACGATACCTAAGCCAGAAAAAATGCAGATCACAGCTGTGGTGGGATTGCCAGGCAAGCAGGAAAATAATATTAAGGGCATAATCCAAAACTCACTCAAGTCAATGAGACCGTTCTATAGATTGTGATGCACTTTGGATTAGACCTTAGAATTTATTTGGTCTCTAAAGTAAGAAGGTGCCAATTGTATATGGCAAATTTTCTGACCATAAACACACTTTAAAAAACCCATGAATATGAGGAAAACTGCATCTCTGTAAAACATGAATTATGATATGACAAGGCTACTGCAGTTACACTGGGCAAATAATCAGGCATTTGGGCCTATTACAGAGACGTGTGGCCTGGAGGAATTACAGCCCAGCATTCCTGTGTCTGAAAGAAACAAGGAAACCATAGACATAAACCTGACTGTAACTGTTAAAATATATTAGAGATTATGATTAAAAAAAGAGACAGGATTGAAAATGCATCATAGTGCAAGACTGACACCTGTGATTTAGAAAAGGAAACTGTGTCAAATAATATTGTTTTTATTTTAATATATTATCACATTAGTTACAATGGTGAAACAATGGTAGACATAATTCATCTGCATTTCAGGCAAGCGTTGGATATTGTACAACATGACAAATTAATTTATGTAGTTGGAAGGCAGACTGGTATTGAGAATAACCACTGCAATGGATTAAACATTTGCTCAGGGTCAGGAATCATCCAGGATCAGGAAAATCTGATGCACGGAGACAGAGAGGTACAGAAGAACTTAACAAGAAAGGAAAAGACTAATGCCAATGAACCGTTGGGACAGCTGGCAACTAATATCAGAGCCAAGGAAGAGCTGGCACGGGAGGCGTTCTATAGATTTTTGATTGCATGGTGCATGACTGGAATACAGAACAAGAACTAGCTTTGGCAGCAGATGTGAGCAGAGTGCAGTACACCCAGCAAGGAGGAAGAACACAAGACTTTGCTGACATGCCGGTGGTCCCAACCAGGGGTTGGAATCGCTCCAGAGCATCTGTGCTTCTGCCTTCCAGAGTGATCCCAGAGGATGGCCATGGATGGCTGGTTGTTTGCCTACCTCAAGGACACACTCAGTGTGCCAGAAGGCTCAGTCTTGTTGGCACTTCTTGTCCACTTGGCCTCTGAGGCCGTTAGGAGGGCTAGCAAGGATATATGGGCTGCAGCACTCCCCTTTATGTGGACAGATACAGAGCTGGATGTTAACCTCTCCTGACCACACTGGGGCAACTAAGTTTATAACTTCAAACCAGGGTTTGGTGAGAGTTAGCTGGAGAGAACGCTGGCAGGTGAGAGAAATAACCCAAAGAGATGCTTGAGCTTGGATCATCTCCCTTTTGGGGAGGGATTGCACCTGCCATTCACGGCTCATATTAGACCGTAAGCTGTTCCTGGATGAGCAGGCAGCAGCTTCCACAGGACTGCTTCCCCCACCCCCACCCCCACCCCCACCCCACCCCGTGCTTGGGGAGAAGGCTGTGAGCCAGGCGCTTGTGTCGTTGCCCCCTGGGTTAATGCAATACTATAAAACTGTGACTACGCCGTGAGACCATTCCAAACCTCAGGCGAGTACAGAGGAAGCCCTCTGACTAAACCATGCTTCAAGCTGGGGGTACATCACAGTTGGGTGCCACAGTCTGCAATTGGCATTGGCTGGATTCCTGTGCAGCTTTCAGGGTTTGTCTTACGCTATAAAGTCCTAAATGGTTTGGGACCTGGCTACCTGAGAGACTGACTCTCCTGCACGCCGCTGAGATCAGCTGAGGCAACAATTCTCTAGCCCAGAGGTTCCCAAACCTTTTTCCCAGAGACCCCTTTGACATCTTACCAAGTGTTTTGGACCCATTTCATTTCTGGTACTACTGGGACAAGCCTGGGTGCCCGCGTGCGACTGAGCAGCTCTTACACTGTGCTCAGATGCTAACAGACTATGCCAGGGGTCCCTCAACAGGAAGGTACATTCTGATGAAGTGAAACTGAGGCCACTGGAATGCTGATACATTTGGTTCTTTGTACAAGTAATTCAAACGGGCCAAGGCCAACAACAGAGATTTGCATTACTGCCTTCCTACGCACTCCTCCCCCCACGCAGATCTGCTGTTACACCCAGTTCACTCAGGAGACCTGCCTTTTATAAGGGTGTTTTACACCGCAGATTCAGGTGTGGCTGTCGCATGCTTTAATCTAGCTAGCACAGGTACCAGTAGTAGTGTGGTAATGGCACCTGGGCTAGCCATGCATCTACTAGCCCATCAGAGCGCCTGGGTACCCACTCGGATTGCCAGCCCACACCGGGATCCATGCCACATGCACTTCGCTGGTATTGTTTTGCTAGATTAAAGCTAGCACGGGACTGCCTACTCACAACACAATTACACCTGAATGTGTAGAGTAGACGAAGCTCTACTAGCAATGCAGAATTGATTAGGCCATTTGAAAATCTTTTTAGAAAGCCAAACACCTTGTCTGCAGCTCTTAACAGCAAAAGGTAATTTACCTTAAGAGCTCTTATGATATGAATACAGAATGTGCAAGTACAGCCTGGAAATCGTGCACTATTTTTAGCATAGGAGTGTGAAAGGTGGTAGATTGACAAGAGTTAGCCCTCAAACAACAACACAGCTAACTTATTTTCTAACTGAAAAAAAACATCAGTTTTAGGAAGTTCTGTACCCTTCGGAGAAGCTCGCGTATGCAAACACACACCAGCAACAGGGAGCCTAATACCAGGTAAATTACTATGGGTTAAACGATCCTCTGCCCCCACCACAAATGCACAGGCTGCAATTTCAAGCAGCACTGGTGCGGGCTGCACAAGGGGGAGAAGACCCCTTACTCTCTTCCCCACGCACGTCAGACATATTAGGAGCCACAGAGTGACCAGGAGCAGAATTTGGTCCTCACACACACTCTTTTCAATGGGGCTATTTGTAAAACAAGTTGCTACTTAAAGTAAGCAACAGAATAGGAAGCTATTCAGATAATTTGCATTAGAAGAGAACGCATTAAGCGTTGTGGAACCCCCAACTTACTTCTCTGCACACTGGCTATCTGAGCATATCAGGCAGCACCCACAACATGTGACGCCCTCTCCAAACAAATAGTGCAACACAAACCATGCTCCTAAGAGCTTCAATTGACAGAGACAAGTAAACATCCGGAAAGCCCTTAAGGGCAAAACGGGTGCTTTTGCAGTGGTGCTAGCTCAGAATAATTGTAACATGACTGAAAGACTCCATTAATAAAGGCCACGACATGGTGACCTACTATGGCCTCAGATGTGCTCACTTGCATTTTAATGGGGCTTTTCTATTATGTTAAGCTAACTCAACTAAATTACACCCTAGCAACACACCCTTTTTGCCCTTCAAGGTGCGCGCACACACACACTTCTATCCAGGCCATTATTAGCTGGCTAATTTCTTGTGGGCATCATGACAGAAGCAGGTACCAAGCCGGGAGACATAGGAGGACTGGACACCCTCCTCCTGAACTAGTTCAATGAATGTGGTCCAGGCATACGAGGGATGAAGAAGAAAAAACAAGGTCGTTACAGAGAAGCAGACAGATGTGGGGGGCGGGGAGAGATGGAGCTGGGAAGTGGATGTCAAGGTAGGTTAGATATATCCATAGATGATGATTTAGTGCAGGAGCCATTGGCCTTCAATAACAGAAGTTTTTTATTTCATTTTATACGAAAAGCCAAACATTAAGTGAGCACATAAATGACCTTGGCCATCTGAATGTAACAGATAAGCCACTAACATGTTCAGTCCAGGTTCTTTTGCTATCCACTTAAACAATCTCCACAGGTGAATTTCCAAAGAGTCACCACTAGATGGGGCCCTATAAACCTTGCGCAAGCATTTGTCCCCGGTTCCTTTAAGCTAATTGCACACATGCTGCCTCTGCAGTCATGGTTCCTCTTGCAACGTACCATAAAGCACAGGCTATTCCATCCCACTGCATCCAAATGGGACTGTCTCTGCTGTTGCTTAGAAGGCATTTGACAAACCCCAGGAGGAACATTCCGATGCAGAACACAGAACCTTAACGTTTGCTTTCAGCTGAGCAGCGAAGAAAAGAAAAGAAAACCATACACCAAAGTGCTACTTTACATAACTCACAGCGCAAGTGGCATGACTGAAGGGACAATCCAGGTGGGTTTTGATAACTTCTGAGCAGCCCAAACGCCTCTCAGCAGCGCTAAAAAACATGCAGCCTTTTAAAATCATAACCTTCTTATCTGACAGAGTATGCACAATTGAGAATCGGTGCTTAGATACCTCAGGGACAAATACCTAGGAATACACTTGGGCAAATTTTTCATCCATGCAGAACAAAAGCACTGGCGGCTTACTTATAAACATGGTAATCCACCACGCTACCTTGAGTCACTGACGAAAAAAGTACAAAACCATCTCTCTCCCCTCAGGCTGCTTCACTGCCCTGCGGGTGACAGAGGAAACTAAGAGAGAGGGGAAGCTGGCTTACATATTGGCATGATGAGAGGGCAGCAGTCCCACAGCTGCAAAACTAATGCACAAAAACTGTCGTACAACTAATGCTGAAAAAGGAAGCACAAGTGCCCTGGGGCCCAGTCCTATGTACAGAAATCACCTTTCCATGGTTACTAGCCCAACCCACCCTTGTGCTCCTTAGGACCACACTAACTTAATGGTTCCTTTTTAAAAAACGGTTTTAAAAATACACACCAAATACCATTTCACCTGAAGACATAGGCAGCCAATGGCGTTCAACGAAATTTTTCCCTGAAAGCCTGCTTAAAAGTGATGACGGACATGAGAGAAGTGCCAGACAACATTAGTTCATGTAGTATGCACTAAAAAGTGTATAGATTACACTACCTTAGGCTATGTCTACACTACCCGCTGGATCAGCGGGCAGCAATCGATCCAGTGGGGGTTGATTTATCACGTCTAGTCTAGCCGTGATAAATCGACCCGAGTGCTCTCCCGTCGACTCCTGTACTCCAGTGCCGTGAGAGGCGCAGGCGGAGTCGACGGGGGAGCGGCAGCAGTCGACTTACCGCGGTGAAGACACGATGGTAAGTCGATCTAAGTATGCTGACTTCAGCTATGTTATTCACATAGCTGAAGTTGCGTAACTTAGATCGATACTCCCCCAGGGTAGACCAGGGCTTAGTTTGAGTGAACCTGTCGTTAACCTTGCATAAAACCTTTCCTTTCCCCACCCCACCCCCCACTCTGCATTTTACTCTGTACTAGCTCTGACCCATGCTTTGTACTCCAAGACCACTGAATTATACTGTGGAACCACCTTTCCATCTAACGAAAGCTCTGAACACATAGACCAGGCTGAATGTAACGGTGACAGAAGGGTCAATTGTATTCATAGACGTCTCTCTTTCGCTTTGTCAACACTGGCACTTTTCATCGCTAAAACTTTTGTCATCAGGAGTGTGAAGAAAACACACCCCGAACAACAAAAGACTTAGTGATGAAAAGCGCCAGGGTCAACAGCGCTTCGTTAGTGGGAGCCACGCTCCCATCGACAAAACTACTGCCCCTCATTGGGAGTGGTTTTATTTTGGTTATGGGAGAGCTAGCTCCTATCGACAAACAGCAGCTACATTGCAAAGCCGCGCCGTTGTAAGGGTGGTGGTGTAGACATAGCCTTAGGTCCTGTAGTTACTGAGAATAAGATGATTTTGTTTTTCTATTGACACTTAAGAAGAGACTGTAACAAACACATGGGCAGCAGTGAGCTATAACATTCGTACTCTCCGTGGGATTTCTTATGGCCCTCTTGTGTGTCAAGTGTG
Organism: Gopherus flavomarginatus; assembly: GCF_025201925.1. Lineage (NCBI taxonomy): Eukaryota > Metazoa > Chordata > Testudines > Testudinidae > Gopherus > Gopherus flavomarginatus. The sequence goes on along the minus strand of NC_066625.1, from coordinate 91,026,586 downwards.
TCATATACTGGCAGCTTAGTCTCCTTGGAGGATAATGCTATGAAATGGTGACATACTGTCTCTGTAAAACAAGTAAGCAAGAACGTTTGTAAAGTTACTTCAGCAGCCCCACTTTGCTATCAGAACGCCAAGATCAGCAGCACACAGTACAGTATATACAGTATCACAGGTTTGCCTCAAAAAGCTGAAATTGGCTTGTCGTAGGTCTTGAACAATCTTATTTTCAGATAAGTTGCTAAAGTGATCTAGAAAAACTGGGGTCAAATACTGGTCAGTGCAGGGAAAACAACAAAACTAACCCCCTGAATGAACTCACATGTACCCAACAAGCAGAAAGCATGTGTGCTAAATTATGGTTACACACACCCATCATGCACGGGGCCCCTGCACTCATCTCTAAGCACAGATCCTTGCTAGGAAGAGAGGTTACACCAAAGGACCACTGCCAGGACAGGGACTGCACGAGTAAAGTATGTCCTTAATTCTAGGGCACCCCTCCAGCCCGGGCACGGGGTTGCAGGAGACTGCCTTGTTCACCACCTCTGGTGGCCACTTTCTCAACCATGATGGCCTGTCCCAGCCAATCTCCTCTCCAGATTCTCACTGGGTCTGTCTCCAGTGGTTTAGCCCTCTGGCCAAGTCACATAAGAGTTCTGCACCCTTCTAAGATGAAAGGTCTGTCGCCCTTCCTGGGTCTCAGCTTCAATTCTTCAACTCAAGACAGTTAAGTCCCAAACAGACTGCGAAGAGTTACAAAAGGATCTCTCAAAATTGGGTGACTGGGCAACAAAATGGCAGATGAAATTCAATGTTGATAAATGCAAAGTAATGCACTTTGGAAAAAATAATCCCAACTATATATAATATGATGGGGTCTAAATTAGCTGTTACCATCCAAGAAAGAGATCTTACAGTCACTGTGGATAGTTCTCTGAAAACATCCACTCAATGTGCAGCAGCAGTCAAAAATGCAAATAGAATGTTGGGAATCTAAGAAAAGGAGAGATAATAAGGCAGAAAATATATAAATCCATGGTATACCCACATCTTGAATTCTGCGTGCAGATGTGGTCGCCCCATCTCAAAAAGATATATTGGAATTGGAAAAGGTTCAGAAAAGGACAACAAAAATGATTAGGGGTATGGAATGGCTGCCGTATGAGGAGAGATTAATAAGACTGGAAAAGAGATGACTAAGGGGACATAGGATAGAAGTCTATAAAATCAGGACTGGTGTGGAGAAAGCAAATAAGGACGTGTTATTTACTCCTCATAACACAAGAACTAGGGGCCACCAAATGAAATTAATAGGTAGCAGGTTTAAAAGAAACAAAAGGAAGTATTTTTTCACACAACACACAGTCAACCTGTGGAACTCCTTGCCAGAGGATGCTGTGAAGGCCAAGACTATAACAGGGTTCAAAAAAGAACTAGATAAATTCATGGAGGACAGGTCCATCAATGGCTATTAGCAAGGATGGGCAGGGATGGTGTCCCTAGCCTGTTTGCCAGAAGCTGGGAATGGGCGACAAGGGATGGATCACTTGATGGTTACCTGTTCTGTTCATTCCCTCTGGGGCACCTGCATTGGCCACTGTTAGAAGACAGGACACTGGGCTAGATGGACCTTTGGTCTGACTCAGTACGGCCGTTCTTATGTTCTTCCCCAGTCATCTACATACTCACACCCACCCGTCCCGGCTTTTCCCTGCTGGGAGCCCAAGTACCACTAACACTGGCCTTCCACCATCCCCTGGCCTCCTCTCCCCTTCCTTGGTCCTTACAGACCCCAGCTTGGAGCCACTCCCCAGTCCAGAGCCACACCACAGGGGTTAACCCTGCTCCGGTAGCTCTGCCTCCTGGACACAGCCAATTCAAAACTATTGGGCCTTCCTCCAGGCCCTGCCAAGGGAGAGAGACCTCTGCCTGGCTCCTCTCTATTGAATTCGCTGCTCTGGTTACGTAGTGCTCTCCCTGCTTCACCATCACAAGCCCCATTACTCTACATTAGTTGGGGACACTAATTAGCTCTTGTGTCGGCAGCTCAGCAGTGCGGTTGAGGGATAGCTACTAAGTCATGGGCAAGGCTGAGCCCAGCTTGCCTCAAATGCCAGCCAGCCGCTAATAGCCCTTTAATAGCCTTGCCTATGTGACTCATGTAGAGAAGGCTCTGCAGAGAGGCCTCTGAGATCTGGAGTCAGGACGGAGGAACATCCCACGTGATGCAACACCTCTACAGCATGCCTGCCATCTTGCTGGGATCGGGATATGTGTGTGGCCAATGAGGATTGGGTCCTGTACCAGCCACTACAATTAATTGTGATAGAACATTAAGAACTGAAGCATACAGCCACCAGGATTTAAACCTTCCAAATGCTATCAGTGCAGACAGTGATAGCACTGGTAAAATTATGCAAAGTTAAACTGTAATAAAACAGCATTTAAAAGAACGTACACAATGGGTACCCAGAAATGCAGGATATTCTCAATTTGTGCGGCAGCTTTACTAGCAGCTACATACCCAGTAATAACCTTCCGGCCTTTGCCTCTGAGCTTAAAAGTATCATTGCTTTTGCTGGCAATGGGATATGCCAGGACATTCAGAATCTCAGCACTTAGTTGCTAATAGTACAGGAGGCATATCCTTTACACATACCTGGCAGCAACAACAACAGAAAAACTGAACACAAAACATCTTAAACACTACAGATCCAGTTCTGTTCTCAGAAACACAAGTGCAAGTCACATGCAGTGTCTGAGTGTACAACTGACCCTTCTGACTATCATTGAACGGACTGAAGGGAATCCAAGGTAATATGTGTTTTATTCGTATTAAAGTGACGCTCAAACAGAATCTGGAAAAAAAAGAGAAGATACCATTAAAAAATGCCATGCAGAAAAGCGGACAGAAATATTGATCACTGCTTGCATTTCCTAATGAAAAAAAACATTCAAAACAGTGTAAAAAGCCATTTCGATGAGGTAGACCTAAAACATACACAAAAAAGACCAATATTAACCTACAAGTGGCAATATTTTAAAACAGGATCCACAGCCAACTACACAAAATTCAACACTGAACTGTATAGGTAGCAGCGATACACAATCCTGTCCAGGCCTCAACGCCTGCAGCCAGCCAGTTAAAAGGGATGTCTGACCATGATACAAAATATGCATTAAATTAGCCTTTCTCTGAAAAATAGCCCCACACCATTGCACATGTATTGCTAATTTACATGACAGAGGGATTTTTGACTAAGTGCATATCCTGTATACTATTTAAGTTGATTTCAAGCTGAGTTTCAAATTGGATGCAGAAAGTAGGAAATCAGCAATAATTTACAAAAATTCTTTTTGTTACTAACTTTTTAGTATCAGAGGGGTAGCTATGTTAGTCTGGATCTGTAAAAGCAGCAAAGAATCCTGTGGCACCTTATAGACTAACAGACGTTTTGGAGCATGAGCTTTCGTGGGTGAATACCCACTTCGTTGGATGCATGCAGTGGAAATTTCCAGGGGCAGGTATATATATATACAAGCAAGCTAGAGATAACGAAGTTAGTTCAATCAGGGAGGATGAGACCCTGTTCTAGCAGTTGAGGTGTCAAAACCAAGGGAGGAGAAACTGGTTTTGTAGTTGGCAAGCCATTCACAGGCTTTGTTTAATCCTGAGCTGAGGGTGTCAAATTTGCAGATGAACTGAAGCTCAGCAGTTTCTCTTTGAAGTCTGGTCCTGAAGTTTATTTGCTGCAGGATGGCCACCTTAAGGTCTGCTATAGTGTGGCCAGGGAGGTTGAAGTGTTCTCCTACAGGTTTTTGTATATTGCCATTCCTAATATCTGATTTGTGTCCATTTATCTTTTTCCGTAGAGACTGTCCAGTTTGGCCAATGTACATAGCAGAGGGGCATTGCTGGCATATGATGGCGTATATTACATTGGTGGACGTGCACGTGAATGAACCGGTGATGGTGTGGCTGATCTGGTTAGGTCCTGTGATGGTGTTGCTGGTGTAGATATGTGGACAGAGTTGGCATCGAGGTTTGTTGCATGGATTGGTTCCGGAGCTAGAGTTATTATGGTGCGGTGTGCAGTTACTGGTGAGAATATGTTTCAGGTTGGCAGGTTGTTTGTGGGCGAGGACTGGCCTGCCACCCAAGGCCTGTGAAAGTGTGGGATCATTGTCCAGGATGGGTTGTAGATCCCTGATGATGCGTTGGAGGGGTTTTAGCTGGGGACTGCATGTGATGGCCAGTGGAGTCCTGTTGGTTTCTTTCTTGGGTTTGTCTTGCAGTAGGAGGCTTTTAGGTACACGTCTGGCTCTGTTGATCTGTTTCCTTATTTCCTCTTGTGGGTATTGTAGTTTTGAGAATGCTTGGTGGAGATTTTGTAGGTGTTGGTCTCTGTCTGAGGGGTTAGAGCAGATGCGGTTGTACCTCAGTGCTTGGCTGTAGACAGTGGATCGTGTGATGTGCCCGGGATGGAAGCTGGAGGCATGAAGGTAGGCATAGTGGTCGGTAGGTTTCCGGTATAGGGTGGTGTTAATGTGACCATCATTTATTTGCACCGTGGTGTCTAGAAAGTCTCGTGGTGTCTAGGATCGTCTCGTTCATGATTTAATTCTCCTAGCATTGATGAAAGGGATGCTTTCATGAGGTCACTTATTTGCTGTAAGTGATGGGCTACCAAACCCACACCATAACCTTGAGGGACAAAAAGGACCCAATTCACCGAAAAAGATGTTTAACTTTAAACACATCATTAAGAGCTCTGCTAAAGCGGGACCAGCGCCAGAACCAAACACCTCATGGTCCAGAGTTGCTTTCTGATTTTGAAGAAACTTCTCCCCTTTAGTAGAAATACGTTGCACAGTCACATTAGAGGTTCCAAACGTGATTTATGCCTCTCCCCACCTCTACTAGGGAAAAGTGTATTAAACCCACTTTGTAGATTAGTGAAATGAGACACACAGAGCTGAGAAGTGATCCTATGAACCTTGGGGTCCCAGGCTCCTATCCTAGTGTGCACCAAGTGTGCACAGCTATCTAACCAGGGTGCGATTTTCAGAGGCACAAATGGCAGATGGGCATTTAACTGGAATTTGTACCTCTGAAGACCTTCCCTCTCTCCACCCCCCAGTTTTCTTGGCAAGTAAGGACCTGCAGTGATCGAACCATGCAATAGATAATATTGTTTCTCATCTGAAATTATTTTCTTATAAACTGTTTTGTTCTTGGTATGAATTAAGATTAAGTTATTCCCTGCCCAGTAAAAGAAGTTCTGACTATTCTGTTGCGTGACCATAAAGATCCTTAAGTTCCCTGATTTAACTATGTGGAATTGCTAAAACATGTACATTTTTTACCTTTACTCCCTAGTCTCTGAAATATCAGTCTTAATAATCAGGCTTCAGTCTTATCCACTGGACAGGAAAAGGTGTATCAAGCTCCAGTGCAGTATTTTCAAGAAGGTCCTCACTGTTCTAGAAATCACATTCAAGATTTTGTTAATAGGTGATGCTACCCTGGACAATATCAAACCATGCTCAGCACTGGATCTGAGAAGCCTTTCGGTACAGTATTATAGTCTCCATTCCTATCCAATTCTGGAAGAAACAGCAGCAGGAAAGATTGCACAATCACTCTGGCTATCCAAAAGCCCAAGTTTGAATGAGCTTGCTTAATTTAGAGAGGTACATTTATTTCTATGGACAGCATTTTGGCATCATTCCCCATCCTCCTCCCCAGTCACACGGAATTGGGGCTAATCCTGCTTTTAGTTACACAGGTACATCACTGACAAAACTCTCTGGGGTTGCATTGGAGTAACAGCAGGATTTGACCCCTGGTATGCAAAATTTGATAGGGAAAAAAAATTAAGATTCCAATTCAATCAATTCTGAGAGCCAGCCATGCATCCTAACCAGCAAGTGATTCCTTCATTTTACTCTTTTTGATAAAAGAAACTTCTTTTAACCTTAAACTGGTAAGATCCAATTCTGCCCTGACTTACACCTCATGCAGTTAATTTCAGAAATAGGATTTCAAAGATTCTTGTTTTTCTTTACAGCTGTAGATCCATCTGCTTCTTTTTAATTCAGTCTGGCTGGGCATGAAGAAGGGATTTGATGCTGGGTTTTAGCCTTTAAATGTTCATCTTGCACCCTTCCTGGTAACTGTTGCACTAGGTGTTTTATCTGTTGTGTTAGGCACCCAGAAGACCTTGGACATCAGGCACCTGATAAACAAATATTTGTTATTAAGTACGGGCAGGAACCTTTTCCTGAATACTGGCATCCACAATCAGTAGAAAACAGAATGGAAAAGAAAAAACAGCAGGATTTTGAGTATCTATAACGGCCACTGTCACATGATGATGGGCATTTTAATTCTGCTGCATTCCCCAAAGTCTTCTGCCACCCCCTCTCCTGTGCACCCCTATCATTCTGCCTGGGATCCTCCCCTTCCCCCACATTGTCCCCAGTGCCCGAGTCCTGTTCCTGCTCCCTCCAGCCTCCCTATTCCTGCCCAGGAGGCTGCAGCTATCAGTGCAAACATTCAGTTCTTGGACAAAACTGAAAGCCACTATTTGGTATTTCTACAAATACCACATCAGAGGATTCCCCGCATCCCTACGCGACTCCTGACAGCTTTGGATGAAGCTATGTCTGAAATAAAACAGGGAGGTTAAGGTGCCTCATAGTTACTTCTTTCACTGGTGGAAAGTGAAGCTCCCGACTGGAAGTTTTAGCACAATGTCCCATGAAGTGAGCAGCGCCACAGCTTCGATGGAGGGCATCTCCTAGGCAATGGCAGCATTCATCAGACATTGACAGTTGTATCCTCTGTTCCCATGGCAATCACAGGCCCAGCCAGCTGCCTTAGAAGGTTGACTTTTTTCTTGGAGATCCAAGGAACAAAACAAAGCAAAAACAATTAAGCCCTGTCTATAGGGGTCAACACACAGTCATTCCTTTCAGACAGATTTACTAGTTTCCAAGTTCCATTTCAAAGCCAACCTAAACACCATTATTTGCTACTTTTTACTTTTATCCCTATCTCATGGAGGTTTTATACAACACAAAAACAGCAGCCCAGTTTAATTTACCTCCTAGTCATGGCATTTCACTAACAGGCATTATGTCAACCACCACTTTCAAAGGTTAACTCTGCTAAGCATCCCGTATTTGTGTCTGGGCCCAAGGCCATGCCTACCGAAGGACACACCACTTTCCAGGAGTAAAGAACAACAATCAACAGGCAAGAGGAGAATCAAGAGAAAGGAGATCCTGTGACAATGACATGCTTAAAAAACCCAGAACTTCCACTCAAGAGGCAAGAGAGCCAGGGATCTTTGCTCAGTATAGAGGAGAGGACACCAAATCTTGGTTCCAAGAACATCAGCGGCTTTGCAGTCTGACCAGCTTTCTAGTAACTGCACTCATGGGTTGGAAACAAACAGCCAGCGTTCTTATCCTATGGTGCAGCATCTGTACAAATCCAAGAGGGCATACGCACATTTTGATTTATCAGGAGTTTTGAGTAACCAGAGTTCAGTGAGCTATAACAGAAATAAAGTCCTAGGGAAAAAAATGACGAACTAGCAATAAAAAAAATTGTTTAAAAAAGCCAATTATACTCCAAGAATATAAAATAATAATTCTTCCCACCTTGAAATGCCTTGAGTGTGCCAGGTTTAATTGAAATGCTTAATGCTATCAGTTGCTAATGCACTGTAATGGGGAAATCCTCTTCTACTTCCGCTGTATTCAATGATACAATCATTATCATTGGGTTGCACTGTTGCCATGATAAGAATTCCAGCAAGCTTCCAAAGGGAAAACCCTTCTCCTTGGCCTTGAAAGGTCTTTCGCTTCATTCCATGTTGGCCTTGGTTATGACATCATGCCTCAGTGGTGATCTCATAACTTGCAGGCTCACCAAGGCAGTCATGTGAAGTAGCTGGTTATTATGAAGGATCTGGTCATAAATCCATGGTTAAGGTGGAAGTGAGCTTTGCACTTCAAGCAGAGATTAAACCTCTCTTTTATGTGTCAAGAACAGATTGTATTTTCCTCAAATTTACAGCATTTACTCCAAGTACAGAAAGTATTTCTGAGAACTTCCAAGTAAACTTGTTAGCTACAAGAACTGCTCTTGCAGCTACACTGCCAGACTATTTGACTGAAGACTCCAGTTCTAGACACAACACTGTTTACTATTGAACATGTCTACATGTCAAAGTGAAAATGTGTGACACTCTCTGCTGATGCACACAAAATATTACACACCTCAAAGGGTACCTGTGTGCCTCTCAGCTGAAGTGATTTACCTTCCTCTGTAGTCCCACATTTCAAAAGTAACAAAACCAAATTTCCCTAGTGCAAGTGAATTAATATCTATCTATAGTATCTACAATTACAACTGTCCCATCACTGTACTCATCAAGCCCTGAAAGGCAAGTCTCTATCCATACAGCCCCCATCCTCAGTGTACCTGACAATCTTTAACATAGTTATCCTCACAAAACCCCTGCAAGGTAGGGATGTGCCATTATGCCCATTCGGGAAGCTAAGTGACTTACCCAAGGTCCAGGGCCGGCTCCAGGCCCCAGCACGCCAAGTGTGTGCTTGGGGCGGCATGCCACGGGGGGCGCTCTGCCAGTTGCCAGGATGGCAGCAGGCAGCTCCAGTGGACCTCCCGCAGGCGTCCTTGCGGAGGGTCCACCGGAGCCGCGGGACCAGCCTGCAGGAGGTCCACCAGAGCCGCAGGATCGGCGAGCGGCAGAGCACCCCCCACGGCATGCCACTGTGCTAAGGGCAGTGAAATGGCTAGAGTGGGCCCTGCCAAGGTCACACAGGAAGCCTATGGCAAAGCAAGGAATTGAACCCAGATCTCTCATGTCCTAGGTTAGTTCCCTACCTACCAGACCATCCTACAATGTTTGTCTGTACTGGCGAACAGGAAGGCAGGGTTCTAAAATGATTCATCAATACCCAGTGATCTGATATCACTATTAGCCATGGAACAAAACTGCATCCCTTCTGGAAAAGTCCTACAGAAGTGACTCCAGAATGATACACTTTCTATAGAATTTTCAGCCAATCAATAGCATTTTAAAATGATTCTAGATATAATTCCCTATTAAAATTCATGTATATCCCCACTACAGAATGGTTTAAAAAAATCTTTGGAAAGTATAGCATTCATCATTCATTTTTATAGGGGTTTTACTGAGTAAGAGCTACAGAATGCGATTTAGTTTTTACAAAACCCTGTTAGTTTCATCCTTATTTAATTCTATGAGGCTTTTCCATAAGGGTAATACTGCAAATACCAGACACCTATATGCTTAACTTGATGATCCCTTTCCCTTCCCACCATTACTAGATGTTTCATCATTCAAATCACACCACTTAGGAATGAATTTTTAATGGAGGTAGGCCTCGCTTATTTCTAATTTTGCTCTAGCACCTTATTTATAGCTATAACTAAATCTCACTGCGTTGCTGTGTTGTTAAGCTGCAGGACATAGTATCCAATTAATACCAAAACAGCATTGAAGCAACATGAAAGGTCCAATTTAAAGCCAAAGAAGTAAAAAAATTCAGAGTGAAGGCTGTCGTTCCAACCTTCGTTCTCTCTGACTGGCAGCTGCCCTGAGGTCCCTGGTTTGGTTTAAGTCCCACATGGAGGATGATGTCATCCACACAAACTAGGTACAACAGGGTGAGTTAAAGACCTACCAGTAGTAATAAGGACTCAAGAAAGTGAAGACAGGCTGTAGAACCTCTGATGTCTAAGTCACTGGTTTGAATTCAGTCCACGATGATAACGATGCAACATTTTGTCTACCTGAGGAGTAATAAGCTAAATGGAATAGAAGAAAACATTCATGGGAACAACAGGCATTTGGGATAGAAAAAGGAAAGCTCCAGTTTAGTAACAGGAAACCGTTCTTAACCTTGAGTGAAACCTGGCAATGTAATATTTTAGGCTGGAGGGTATTCAAAAGAAAGTTACATGCAGAATTTAGAGGGAAGTGATACACGAATTCCATTAGGTGACGTGGGAACTGAGCATATATCGTACATCAACACAGACCTCTCTTTGGGTAAACCCCAACTTCAATCAATAGGAGTTTATACGAAGGTATGTGCTGCAGTCCTCATGCAGCTCTGCTACACAACCCTTGAATATGACTTCTTAGCTACAGTAGCTTATACTGTGACAGTCTGTTGAGCTGCACAAACACAACTCTCCAGTGCTTTCCCAGTTTCCTGTGTTGTTCTACTTTTATTCCATCTGTACCACCACAATCCTGTCTCAATCAACTCCATTCTTCCTCCTTCAGATTTCTTATCAACCCCTAGTAGCTCTAAGACCTCCTGAATTTCACATCCCAAATACATTCTATTCACATTACACATTTCCTTAGGAAGCTCACTGACATTTGCACACCAAAAATTTTAGTCAGCAGGACGTACAGTGCAATGATAATGTGAATTAAATTGATTCAAGGAAAGTACCTGCTCAGCATGTTCATTGCTATTTTTCAAACATAAGTATATTGACATGGGCGATTTTTCAAATCTCAAAGTGCAGTCTATCCTGGGTTAACTGCATGTGTAACGAGGCAAGAATCACCTCAAACTACCAACAATTTCCATCTTTAAAGCACCTCTCTAGCTACAAAATGGTTTAATCAATTTTGATAATTTTTTTATAAAAGAAAATTTCATATAGGTAGCTAGATGGATACTGCCGCTGGGACCAATACTTAATGCAAAGCTTAAGACCAATATGATTTGAAACAGCCAAGCTATAAACCCTCTGTAAAATGGAAAACTGACAGACGTAATAGACATGCACTATAATTAAAGTCGTTGGTAAATGACACTAACACAGCCAAAATTTTCTATTTCAAGCTACAGCATTGATCAGATTTTGTCATGCAAGATTAACTGGAAGAATCTCTCTGGACTGATGAAAACAGTAAGACACAAAGCTTGTGTAAATTTTCCTTGATACATATGCATTATGCATTTGACAAGATACAGGCATCTAGCAAATACTGACCTAAGTGTTTTGTCTGTAATGCTACTGAGCAAAGAAATGCCCCTCGCTCAATATCCCAGACTATCAGAAGATATTTCTCTATGCTCAAGAATGCAGCAGTTCTATTCTTTCCTCCCAGATATGAAAGTTTAAAATATGTGCCAACCTTGAATTTCCAATGAGAAGTTCAGTCAATGCAGAAAACAGTCTCTCAGGAAGAAAAACAGGTTTCAACAGAATGCACTGTTCGAAAGAGAATACTAACCAGTCGGGAGTGGACGAGGTGCAGGGACATGACATAAAACACTAGTCTGTACTCCTAACTCAGAAATAAAAAGAAAATAGTTTAAAATTAAGCAGACTCGTCCTCCTTCCTGTTTACCAGGCAGATTTCAATTCACTTGCAATGCTACATGATCCTACCAAGCTTCAAGCCAGTCAGGTGGTTCTGTTAGATCAGTGTTTCCCAAACTTGGGACGCCGCTTGTGCAGGGAAAGCCCCGGCGACAGGGTCAGTTTGCTTACCTGCCGTGTCTGCAGGTCCAGCCAATCGCGGCTCCCATTGACCGCAGTTCGCTGCTCCAGGCCAATGGGAGCTGCTGGATGCAATGGCCAGTACGTCCCTCAGCCTGCACCACTTCCCGCAGCCCCCATTGGCCTGGAGCAGCGAACTGTGGCCAGTGGGAGCCGTGATCGGCCGGACCTGTGGACGTGGCAGGTAAACAAACTGGCCAGGCCCACCAGGGCTTTCCCTACACAAGCAGCGTCCCAAGTTTGGGAAACACTGTGTTAGATAATATACTTTCAAAGATTTTGTCCTTATAATATGTTCATGTCTTTGGAAGTGTTTTCCAATAGCCCATTCCCTTCTCCTCCCTCTCCCCTACCCACCCTCCAAATATTTGCATCATACTAAAAGCTATATAAAGGTTCTCACAGCATCCAAATGTCTAAAATTATTTTAAATACCCAATCAAAATAAAAATGAGCATTCCCACAAGATGATCAGGTCACTGCTGCTAGTGCAGCTGAAGTATCCCTTTGCCAGTACCCATCTCATCACCACATTCCCTATAAACCGACAGCCTCTCCGAACAGAAGCACCTTATTCTGTGCCCAAGGCTGCCAATCTGGAGGTCAGGTGAACACAGGAGGGAAGCAAATTCCACAGATGAGGGTCCCTTTGCTGAATACACTCTGATCCCGGCCCCAAAGAATTCTATCCAAGAACGGAGAGTTGAAGTGACTAGCTGAACATAGTTGTCATGAAGGGAGATGGCGGAGAGGTGCTATTTCTAAGAACTAATTAAAATAAATTTATGGGGGTCTGGTAGATGCAAAGGAAAAGGGTTAATTTGCTTTATGGCAGTGAGTGCTGCAGGACACAAGGTCCCATGACAAGAAAAAACAACTACACCTCTATCCCAATATAACGCTGTCCTTGGGAGCCAGAAAATCTTACCACGTTATATCGAACTAGCTTTGATCCACCGGAGTGCACAGGCCCCTTCTCCCCTTCCGAGTGCTGCTTTACCGCATTACATCCGAATTAGTGTTATATCGGGTGCCGTTATATCGGGGTAGAGGTGTATAGCCTCTTCACACGCTAAGGTACGTGTTACAATGGATTAGGTGTTACTTTTTAGTTCATTCCAGCGTAGACGGTATAATATTGTGTAAGTACAAGCTGTTCTTCCCACATTCCCTAACAAGGGCAAAGGGAACTCGACAATGCAGTACTCTCAATTCTTCCCACTCCCAGAAGCAGAATGGACATACCCATAGAAAAATAGAGGGTTTGCCCGGTAAAGCTGCTCGAATATGCTGCAATTTGAAGCATGGTTTCATTCTGAAACATAACTCTGTAAAATGGCACCTTTTTACTCAATAACTGTTTCTTCTCTGTAGTCAGTCACAGCTGCTGATTTGATTGACTAAAATAAGATTTTATTTTACTTCTTTTAGCCCTGCAGAGACAACACAGTTAAGAAAGAGTGAACTGGAGTCTACTACTGTACTTCTTATTCAGCATCTACAGAACCACTTACTACATTTCAAATACAGTGTCATCTAGTTACACCTTTGCAAAACCACTGCAGGCAATATGTTGTCAGCGAGGACATAGTTGGGCACAATGAGATTACACAAGTGTAATTAAGGACAAAATAATGGCCTGCAGAATTTTCATTACTGGTGATGATGCAGAAGAAGCAGAGAACCTGGCGTGATTCCCTCTAGTCCCAAATAGGGTTTACATCACTGGCAGTTAGAAAACTCATCTCTTGGCTTGGAAAAATGAACAGCCATAATATGGGAGTAACTGAGAAACAATAACCAAGGAACCCCATTTTATAGTGTCACTTTTCAGTGCACAGCCACACTTTCAACACTAGATATTTATGCAGATTTTTATTTCACCTTTGACCAAAACTGAGTAACTATTCTTCAGACGCACTTTGTCACACTTCGCAGATTGTCTCCAAAACACCAAACACGAGACTGTCTTGTAAACAAGCAGCTCCCGTACATATCACCCAATGAAATGGCTGAAAAGCTTTGCATAATAATGGAATGTGGGAGACTATAAGCATTAAAGAGGAAAGACTGAATGTCCCATGCAGTTGCAAATGTCACCAGACACTGGAGCAGAGATCCTCATAGCAATGCCCCTCCTGCACACACAGAGCTTCTCTTTGGGCACACAACTGGAACAACAGCCCTTGATTGGCCTCGACAGGCAGATTCATTGCAGAAGCAGAGTGGAAGCTGCTCCCCACTTCCAGTGAGAGAGAATTGTGGAAGTGAGGGGGAAAGGAAGCTGAGGCCAACCCCATCCTCAGACAGAAGAAATCCTCCACTCAAGAAATTTTCACTAACTTGCAGAGTGACAGTGGATCCTGCAAGGCCAAGAGGGGAATGCATGTGCTGCCCGTGGCCAGTGGGATTGAGGAGCTGACCCACGGCAGACACAGACAGGGCTTCCTCACACTAAGGGCAGGTGATAGCGAGGTACCTCTCAACACTAGGTATCCCCGGGAAGCATCACAAGGATGTCACAAGAATTAATGTTTGTAAACACCTCCGTGATGCCTGGATGAAAGATGCAATATACATTCTAAGTGTTACCAAAGGATAATGAACGAAGACAGTGATTTAGCTATTTTGCCTCCATTGTGATCTATCACAAACTATTCCCAGAGCTGTGCTGACATGATGCGAGTACACAAGCAAAGATGTCTCCTGGGATTATAGATGTTAAAAACAGTCTAACAGCCATGTCAGTTTCTGCTCCATTCAAAATACAGGGGAGAAAAACCTCATATTGTTTATCAAATGGAAACAATTCCTCTATATATTTTGTTTTTCAGATCTGGATCCCCAAAGAGAAGCAGGCATAGACACCTGGAAAAATCACAGGAACACACTGCAATCCACAAAGCCGGAATTTGGCACCCAACTTCCTTACCCAATGAATGAGAGAGCGAGGTGCCTAGAAAGTCAATCCACAATAGCCAGCACACAAGGCAAGAAGCCAACTCAGCTAGCCAATGGGAGATGGCGACAAAAGGGGTGCATGCTAAGCCCCACCCCTCTCACAGAAATAGGCACCTTCTGGCAGCTTGGACTTAGGCACCTATTTGTGCTAGTTATTCACAGCCAGGGGCCCCTTTCTTGGAGCCTCAGGCAGAAAAGGGAATTGAACTTGGGTTGCCCACATCCCAGATGAGGCTCCCTCACCTCAACTCCTCTTCCTGTTTGGTATAGAGCAAAGCAGGGATCTAACTCATTTTCACTAGGAGACTAAGGGGTGATATGATAGAGGTATATAAAATCATGAGTGATGTGGAGAAAGTAGATAAGGAAAAGTTATTTACTTATTCCCATAACAAGAACTAGGGGTCATGAAATGAAATTAATAGGCAGTAGGTTTAAAACAAATAAAAGGAAATTATTCTTCACGCAGCACACAGTCAACTTGTGGAACTCCTTACCTGAAGAGGTTGTGAAGGCTGGGACTATAACAGCGTTTAAAAGGGAACTGGATAAATTCATGGAGGTTAAGTCAATTAACGGCTATTAGCCAGGATGGGTAAGGAATGGTGTCCCTAGCCTCTGTCTGTCAGAGGATGGAGATGGATGGCAGGAGAGAGATCACTTGATCATTGCCTGTTAGGTTCACTCCCTCTGGGGCACCTGGCATTGGCCACTGTTGACAGACAGGATACTGGGCTGGATGGAACTTTGGTCTGACCCAGTACAGCCTTTCTTATGTTCTTAATTTAACCAGATTAGAACTATTTCACATTTCCTTGTTTGCATCTCCAGGGCCACAAATAAAGCCATACTCTGAGCAACCAGACACACTGCAGATTCACCAGCCTTACAGGCAATTCTAGAATCCTCAATATGAAATTGTTTTCACACTGCTGTGATAATTTACCCTGGAAAAAGTTCAACACAAAAGGATATGATCCAAAACCTCCTTATTGCAAAAACAGCTCCAAGTCTTTCTGTAAATAAATAATAATTATTCTTTTGACCACAATCAAACAGCTGCTGAGATAAGTATAGTTCAATTTGGCTATCTTCTGACCCATATATTGATGAGCTATAGCCAATATTTGACAAAACTGATAATAAACATGTCTTTTCTCAACAGCGAATCCCTGCTTATTCCCTAGACTGTTTTAGTAATGTATTGTCATTTATAACAAGTGACAGTTGTGCCACATTTCCTTTGCTGCTTTAAAACGGTGAGCCTGCTGATTTCAGAGGTTTTTCCACTACTATAATTTAATTTCCTATTCTGAGAAGAAAGCGACACTGAGTAAACCAAAGGGGACTACTCTCATTTGAACGAGGTCACACACAGTCTCAGCTCCACATTTTGGATCAAGATTTAATTCAGTCCAGTACAACCGTAGCACAGTGTTGCACTACCTATTATCTGAGTGTGTGTGTACTGGAAAGTATCGAGCTGTGAAAGTAACAGAATATACTTGCCATTAGGGTTTAGCTCTCAGATTAACAGACTATGCTGTTCTGCAGACTGACATCAAGGCAAGATTCTGCCCTCGGTTGTACTTGTTGACTTTGGTGGTATCGTAGAGGCGTGAATCAGAACAGAATTTGATCCTTATTATTTTGTGAACTATAGGATATGGCTAAGACATTAAATTTCTTTCTTCAGTTCATTTTGTTACCTTGTCCTCCCAACCCATACATCACTTTTATCCATTTGATGCATCCTGTCTGACATGCAGATTGTGGTTTGCAGCATTGCGGCAGCCGTATTGTCCCAGGATACCAGAGAGACAAGATGAGTGAGGTACTGTCTTTCATTGGACCAACTTCGATTGATAAAGAAGACAAGCTCTGAAGCTTAAACAGAGCTCTTCAAGTCTGGGGAAGATACTCACAGTGTCACAGCTAAACACAAGGTGGAACACATATGGAGTTAACACATGTTGCAAGAGACCATAGAAGAGAAGGAATATTGGGACTCATAGAAACCATCCTCAAACCACTCATCACATAAAGAGACGGTTTCCTTCAGGACACAACCAACTTCCTCCAGAAACTCCACAACACTAACAACCACCTCAGAACACCATCCTTGCCACCAGGGATATCACCTCTCTTTACAACAACACCCCTCACAATGACGGAATCACTGCCTGCCTCTACAGCCAGGCTCTCAGATACCACCATATATGATCCAAGGAGAAAATCCAGGATATACACCTTAATGCTCTTAAAATTGCTTTCACTAAACAAGGATACTCCACCTCAGAAGTAGAGCACATTACAGAATGGGCCACCCAAACACCACGAGAGAACCTGCTATAATACAAGGAAAAAAAGCCTTCCGCTCACACACACCTAGTTGTCACTTACCATCCCACGCTGGAGCCCATCCAGGGTATAATTAAACAATTATAATCCATACTCAAGAAGTCTTTCCCAACCCCCTCTTCTGATGTTCAAACAACCCCCCAAACTCACCAAGCTCATCATCACAAGCAAGCTCCCCAAAATCAGGGCACACAAACTCAAAACAGCATCAGACCTTGTCATAACAGATGCATCTCCACTGTTATGATGACTAATACCCTCCACAACACAACTTTCAAGATCCATTAGTTCTACACATGCCCATTGCAACATGTGGTGTACCTCATCCAGTGCACTAAATGCCCCAACAACTACTATGTAGATGAAATGAGACAAAGCACTACCCTCTCAAATGAACTCTCACAGAAACAGGATAAAAGACAAAAACATGACATCATCCATGGGCAAACACTTTTCACAAAATGATCATTCCATATCTGACCTCTCATTCCTCATCATCAACGGAAACCTGCAGCACACTGGCAAAAGACAAGTCTGGGAACTCAAATTCGTAACTCCGCTAGACACCAAAAATCATGAACTTAACAAAGACACCGGATCTATGGCCCCTTACAGCAATCTGTAACTCACTAACCCTCCTTTGTCCTACAACTGTAAAGGCGTTAGCTGCCCGCGTCACCTTGAATGGTCTCTTGCAACATTTGTTAACTACTTATCTGTTCCATCTTGCAGGTAGTTGTGACACTCGGAGTACCTTTCCCAGATCTGAAGAAGAGCTCTATGAAAGCTTGAAAGCTTCTCTCTTTCACCAACAGAATTTGGTGCAACTAAAGATATTACCTCGCCCACCTTGTCTCTCTAATGTAGACTGCGAGCATCCTGGGGAAGGTACTGTTTTTACATTACTTGTCTGGGTAGTGCCTATCACAACAGGATCTCAAGACTTGCAGGGGGCTCCTAGATATCATTATTTTGTGACTCTGTATTTTAGAGGAACTTGAATGAGCCACATTCAACATTTTTTACTCAGGCAAAACTCCCACTAACTACAGTGGGGAAACATGCCACAGTGTGGAGAGAGTCAAATAGGTTGAATAGGACCAGATGTCACAGTTATACTTCTGTAACACAATCTTGCTTAGATGCCAGGTTTAAAACGGTTGCCACATAACAGCAACAGCAATTTTGTCTCTTTGTTGATAGCCAAGATATCCAAACACTACAGAAGCAAATACTACTCCCAGTGCTCCAACTCACACTGACAAATGGACCTTGCCACGCTGTGCTGTGAACTCCAGGGTCAAATCCTGGCCCTACCAAAGGTTAGTAAAACAGGGGGAAGGGATAGCTCAGTGGTTTGAGCATTGGCCTGCTAACCTCGTATTGTGAGTTCAGCCCTTGAGGGGGCCATTTAGGGATCTGGGGCAAAATCAGTACTTGGTCCTGCTAGTGAAGGCAGGGGGCTGAACTCAATGACCTTTCAAGGTCCCTTCCAGTTCTAGGAAATAGGCATATCTCCTATTATTATTATTTTCCATGCACTTCACTAGGGTTCAGATTTCACCCCAGCCCTTCATACAATAAGCAACTGTCCAACCTTCATCTGATTCCCTCTAAGAGAAGCCTGCAATTGGAGGCTTAGTTAGGAAGTGTATTGCAAACAGACTCACTAGTCCCTCTTTGTTTAGAGACACCAAAGCCCAAAACATGCCATCAGCCCATGTGTGGGACCCCAACTGAAATCAATGGAAACGCTGTCCCAGATTCAATGGTAGGATAGAGCCATGAATGAACATTGCTACCGCTGTTCTTTCCATTTAGTATGATCACTTTACCTACTGATGAGAGAACATAAAAGGACTTGGAATGTACAAGATGCCTTAAGTATGTGGGGTATGTAAGACACCCTAGAAACCAACAACTATGGTAGCTGATTTTACTTGATAAAAGCAGAAACCATCTTTTCCATTATGCTATGTATGCTAAGTAAATGCTATGCACTTTTTTTAAAAAGAGATTTAAATAATTCCACAATATCCTGAGGGTGGAAAAAAACTAATAAAAATATTCACCTTGGAAAACTGGCTACTGAACTAGAGGATAGGAGACAGTTTCTATATTTGTTTTACAATGCCAGCTCCTCTGTAAGTTAATAGGATGCAAGCACATCAAGAAGCGGTGCAGTAGCAGCAGTAAAAATAGTCTCAGTATATAGCCATGACATTTCCACTAACACTAGCTTCCATTAAAATGAAAGTAAAGATGGGAGCGTTTGTTTTAGTGGGAATTTCTGCTTTAACACATTTTCAACAGCTGTCTTTTACATTCTTACCATTTAAGATATACAATTGGAAACTAAATATGAAGGTGAAACCAAGGAAATTCTGAGTTAAGGGTACCACTACGTCTCTTAACACCCACGCATTGTGTATCTCAGCACATACACACACAATTTTGCCATTGGAAACTTCATAACACATGACGAACCCACATACCATATGCACTTAAATGTCCAGGCACTGAATTAAGATTGCTGTATGTACAGCATACAGTCTATAGTGATTTACCTAGGCACAAATTACAGGTTTCTCTTACAAACGAATTTTTGTTTTTATGAGTAAATGCTTAATTGGTTAATTGATTTTATGGAAAACCAGCTGTAAAAGAATACTTGTCAATACTATTTTTACCATTGTTAAAACTATATGTATATAATATATAATAGTATAGGACATATGTGATGAAATCCTAGACCCACTGAAATCATTGGGATGGCAAAACTCCCACTCACTTTAATGTGGCCAGGATTTCACCTACGGTCAATATATTCCTGCTGATACATTACTGTAGTCTTACTAAGCGACAAAAAGAGTCCTGTGGCACTTTATAGACTAACAGACGTATTGGAGCATAAGCTTTCATGGGTGACAAAGTGGGTATTCACCCACGAATGCTTATGCTTCAATACGTCTGTTAGTCTATAAGGTGCAACAGGACTCTGTCGCTTTTTACAGATCCAGACTAACACAGCTACCCCTCTGATTCTTTAATCTTACTGGCAGCTTGCTATGAGATCGTGCAAAAAATCCACCTACCTACCATATAGGCAAATAACATTGTCAATGTGTGTATTCCTCACATTCATTCTTACTCAGTGTTTCTGAAGAGAGGTCTCTTGTTTGCAATATTCCCTCTTTATTATCTGCAGTTAGTTTTCAAGCTAAGGAGAGACTAACATTTCTGTCTTCAAACAGGAAGGCACTAGGAACGGTTAGAAAGTTCATAACATGAAGTCTCATGGTTTCTTGAGTTCACAGCAGTAGGCAGAGAGCTGTAATCCTCCAATGCAGAACACATCACTTTTGCTTGGGATTTCAGACAAGTAATCCCATTCTGTAAGTAGCAGTTTGCTAGCATCTTTCCCAGAAAAAGCAATTGGAAACTATCAGAAGATAAAGAAGATAGTGAACAAGCTGGGATGTTGGGACAATTCTTATAGTGCTGAAAGCCATTGAACAAAACTGTAAACCCTCTAGATCAGTGGGTTCTCACCTTTTTTCATTTGCCAACTCCTAAACAATTTTGAAAGGAGGTACAGACCCCTTTGGAAATCTTAGACAGTCTGCAGATCCCTAGAGGCCACAGAATCATAGACTATCAGGGTTGGAAGGGATCTCAGGAGATATCGAGTCCAACCCCCTGCTCAAAGCAGGACAAATCCCCACAGTTTTTTTTTTTTTTAAACCCCGTTCCTTAAATGGCCCCCTCAAGGACTGAACTCACAACCTTGGGTTTAGCAGGCCAATGCACAAACCACAGGCTGAAAACCACTGCCCTATATGATGGAAGCCATGCATACTGTTGCTCTTACTTTGAGCCCAGGGATACTGTCACACCTCCAGCACACCTGTGTACAAGTAACCTTCACTCAGCTACAGCTGCAAGAAACAGGGGTTCCTCTAGTCTATTGTGTAGAGTACCCATTAATGATCTTGTCAGATCTTGCAATGAATCTTATGGATTTTTGTCCAAGGGAGCAAAAGACTTAAAATTAGGACAGTTTTAAGGTTACGTGAGAAGCTGTTACATCTCATCCACATCTTATGTCTTCATGTCTCTCTTCCCAGGCTTTCATGTTCTGCATTTCTGCAACTAAATACCAACTGTCTTTTCAGTAAAGTACTTGGTGCTCTTATGCACTAAATCATTATTTCAGGTTCTTTACACTACCAATGATATTGTCTTCACAGTGAAAATATTAAACTTTCTTCGGACAAGTAATATTTTTTTCAATACACATTTTATTCAAAGTTTTATTAGTCTGCCTTCCTGATAAATTGTTTCATAGGGGGATCAGACATGACAAATTAATTATATGGCTGCACTAGAGCCAAAACTGATGAGATGAACAAAAGATTTAAGGTTCCTCGGGTGCTCCAGGTGATGTGTCCATTACCGGGATTTTCAGGAACGACTGGGATTCAGAACTTGGCTGGAATAGTGAATGTTTATGTTTATAAAACATGTGTCATGTAACAGAACACAACTGACCCCTGACAATTTCTGACACCTTAACATTTCTGACTCACCATCAGTTTAGAAGCAGGGATGATACTGATTTTGCTGCTTTTAATAGCGACCCTAAGACCACCTAATACTATTAAACCAAAAGCTTTCCCAAGACATGAATATAAACAGCTTTGTGCTCCTCTACACATATAAAGTCATTGAAATAACCCCACATCCCTTATAAGTTATTGAAATCAGTGACCCCGCTTGTATTCAGACACTGAGATCAGACTACACGTTATATCAAGGACCGTGGCTAAGAAAATAACCCTCTGACAGAATTCTATGGGATAAGAAGAATACAAAAATGTTTACGCGGGGCCTGAGCCAAAGCCCACTAAGTCAATGTACAAAGACTCCCATTAACTGCAATGGTCTTTGGATCAGGCCCACAGTTATTTGGCTTGGGAAGGGCCTTTACTGAGGCAATTTGCCCATTCAGACTGGATGTTTTAGAATGGAAATTAAGACCAAAATAGACAAAGGATTCATCGGAGCATAGATGGTGACAGGCTCATTTAGTGCAGGAATATTAATAAATAAGATTTCTGTGATCAAGTTCATAAAGATTTAATTGAGAAAAGGAATATTCAAAGTAACTGTCTATAAAACATGTCATTAGATGTTCTTTGTCAAGCACAGCCAAAGGTTAAATTTGGTTAATGGGTTTAACCAGTTCTCTTAGAAATGTATTTCTGTTAAAACCAGATCAATTTCTGAACTGTTCTTTTTCAAGCAATATAAAAGCCAGCCAACGTGTCAGATGTTCAGCATTCAGAAAAATATATGTGCCATTGATGTAAACCACTACTCAATCTTTCTCTATAGCAAACTTCTGTGTGTGTCTCCATTCCCATTTACAAAATTACCAACTTTTACAGAACATCCTCCCTAACCCCTTTCACATGCTGTGTATCATATTTAATGGTCCTACACACACTGAAATTATAACCTCTGATTTGTATGTTGTCTCTATATCTAACAAAAAATAGAAGCATACATAAACAAAAGTGAAAATATATATATACATACACACACAGGTTGGATGAAGAAATGCTATGGATCTGTGCGAGACACAGGAAATATCTGCATTTATAAGGGAATGACCTTCAAAACTCATTCACTGTTCTCTAGCCTGTAAAATTACAGTGATTTTCTCATTCGTGAGACATTATACATTTTCACCATGGCTGATTTAATTTTTCATGGAATATAAATAGTTTTGCTTAAAAGTCAGCATGAAAGCAATAAAAAACAAACATTTACTTGTGGTAACCTTGATTGTGAGAGTATTATGAGTTGACTATTTTTTACCTTAAATCATGCATACAACATATCAGTATTTCTGTTTACTGCCCCAAAAATCATATAAACTGGTGAAACACAGCATCAAGTGGCATTTTATGTCAAAATTATATACAGTATAAAGATACTCCTATTTTAATTCTATTCCCAAGTAAATCAAAGAAAGACAATCCAGCCTTCTTCCAAAGTGGATTGCCCATACTTACCTATCTAAGCTACATTTTATCCAATTGATAGATATTAAAAGCAATCTCTCAACAATTAATTGATTTTTGTATAAGCACAACTAATTTGACTGCTATTACAGCCACTTAAGTCACTACTTTGCAGTTAAGGTGGGGGAGAGGCAAGATAGGGAAGAAAATCAGTAATATTAATATTCCTGAGATGTTATTTACACAGAATAGATTTTTAAAAACACATTTATTTATTCTTCTTTGCTTAAGCAAAAGTGAAGCCTCCCACAGCCGGCAGTATTTATTTGTAACCAGTTATTTAATTTGAAGTATGCAGAAGCATACATTTAAAATATTTTTGCTTGCCCTAGAGCTACAATAGAGTCAGAATCAGCAACACCCAAATAAATCAGTGGAGAGGTGGGAGTTGTTGTTATTTACACGTTGCATCACAATTATCCAAAAACCTGGCCTGAATTTTCTACTGCTTACAAGTTGGAAGAGTGCCAGTTGACACGCTCAGGAAACAGTATCAATGAGTAAGGCTACAAATCTGTCACGGAGGTCATGGATTCCACGATTTTACAAGACCTCCTCGACTTCTTGAAAATTCCAATAGTTCAGCCTCAGGCAGCAGGACTTGGGCTTCAGCACTGATGTAGTGAAAATTGCATTAATGTGTGTATATTATTGTTTATTACCCACATCCTGTTCATGACTTTTAATTAAAATACCTGTGCCAAAATCTTAGCCTTACCAATGAGTGCTATGGTGTACAGTCAGTCTGCATGCTTATCACATGGATGTTCCTTAAAAGTATTATTATTATTAAAAAATTAAGATGAAAAGCTGTCTGTACAAAATGGAAACCTCCTGTACATATGTCAGCCACCCTGTGTCCTCAGTCCTAATGTTATAATTCTTAGCTAGTTGTTCAGGCAATAGTGTTGTGATTAGGTTACTCACATTCAAAACATTCTGGTATTCTAGTAGCCTAATGATATCATAACTAAATCCTTACTAGCAAATCATTCATATCCAGACGGGGGGGGGGGGAGGGGAAACTGATTTTGACTAAAGAAAATTTCATTACAACACATAATATCTGAACTCTTATCTGGCCTAGAACACTTTGAAAAGTGACCTAGACTATTTTAAAATTAAATCAGTCACTGGAGCAGGGTTGAGGCAGTACAGGTAATAACTCAAATAAGGCAGTACTTGGATACATCTCCTGGTATTTGTGTTTGGCTCTGACAGCATTTACTATACTTTAATTTGCATCAAAATCATTCTTAAAAGCACTTACTATACTTACTGCACTCACAGAGTCATTGGCAGAAGTGTATAGCAGAGGGACTGATAGCTCAGTGGTTTGAGCATTAGCCTGCTTATACCCAGGGTTGTGAGTTCAGCCCTTGACGGGGCCACTTAGGGATCTGGGGCAAAAATCAGTACTTGGTCCTGCTACTGAAGGCAGGGGGCTGGACTCAATGACCTTTCAAGGTCCTTTCCAGTTTTAAAAAAAAGTCTAACAGCACCAATTTTGCTCAGCAAGAGGTATAAATTAAGCTCTTCTTCCATCATCCAACAACGTTTACTTGATTTGCTTATACCCTATCAATGGAAAAGCAGCAGCACTAATGCTGTTCCATAATCATATTTGCACCAGGGAAGGTTAGTGAAAGTTGCGGGTTTTGATTTTGAAGACAAAAAAGAATAATTTCACTAAAACTTGCAGCAACTGTCCACGTTCTGGTTTATTATAAAAGCCTCAATCAGGGTAATATACTAGTTCTATAAAATAACAAAAACACTTATTTTACATATATCCAATAACAGTGACATTGCGGGAAGGGGTGGAGGGTAAGGGGGACACAAGTTCAGCCCACTGAAATTCATTATATTCCATTATTTTTTTGAGATAGGGAGGGGGAACATAGCATAAAACATGGTAAGCTCCTTGCTAAAAGTTAGAGACTGTCCCCCTTCCAAAGGGCCACTTGGCCTGTGTGGAGCTATTCTTTTGTGAATGCCAAGAATTCTGACTCACAGAAGTGCTGATCAAAATAATGACGTGAGACATTATTTTCCTGGTGGAATCAAAAAGCTTCTGTGACTAAACTCCCTCCCCTGAGCAACATCCCAGTCAAGCTGATCAGGCTTTTCTTTCTGAGGGCTGAAAAAATGGATCCATCAATTTGCCCAGTTGAGAAGGAGGGGGCGGGGCATTTCAGAATTAAAGGTCACTGAATGAAATAGGGATTCAGTTGCTTTCTTCTCCCTCCTCCGCCCCCTCCCCCCCGTGTGATGCTTCCAGCTGTTACCATCTAAAGTGGCTGTAATTCACTGATGAGCATCGGATTTACACACACACACATCCAGCCGCAAGCCACAGGTTTGTCTTTGTTCCCAGCTGAAGGAGAAACCATCCAGAGAACTGTAGCATCCTCTATAAAACACAAACTTTGCACCGCCAAGCACAGAAGTTGCTTTAGTGCTTGGAACGCCCATGAAATCCTGCTAGCAGCCCTTGTGTCACCCCCGGGGTGCTGCAGCCCAGCGGGAGAACACACCGCGCTGGAGAGGGTGAGAAGGGAGCGAACAGCCAGCGCTGGATCCCGCCTTGCTTTTTGTTTGCAGTCCTCAGACTCCATTTGGCAGCCCGGATTGGAGGAGCTGAGAAGTGAGACTGCAGCGTATTTGGGTGACAAGGGGCTGGTTCTCACCCATCGCCAGTATTTCTGTTCGCACCCGGACAGATGATTTGCCCCAGCACACGAAGGGATCTCCAGCAGCATTTCGGGAGAGAGCTAAATAAGTCTCCTATGGGTGCCAGATTGCTCAGACCTCGGAACTGCAGCGTTTGCACAGGGGCGAGCACGCAGTCTGCTCTTACCAAAAATCCCACACACCAGCAAGCCCGTTTGCATCCCTCCCTCCTCCCCAAACCAAAAGTAACATTTCCCCCGCGGATGCGGCGCGTTTATGGCCCGCATCCTCCCGCTGCGTCCGCACGCGGGGCTAGGCTCAGCCAGGGAGTTCTCCCCAGCTCCGACATCCTCCCAAGTTCTCTGCCTGGCGCAAGTTTACGCAGAGCCTCCTCGGCGCTGCTCCCTCGGAAAGTCACGCTCGGGATATTTTCTTCCCCTTCCTCTGCAAGCCCTGCCGCTGGCACCGACCCCCCCGCATGCGGACCGAGACATCCGCGGAGGTCGCTGGTTTAGCGCCAGCTGCTTCCCCACGTACACGGGAGGCTGCATGGACACACACCCGGGGGACGCTGCTTCCATGCGGGCGTCTTTTGTTCCCTCCCGGGGCACGTAGGAGAGAGCGGGGCGATTGGGGAGACACCCCCCCCCCGCATGCAGCAGCAGCAGCAGCCGCCCGAAGTGTGAAGTTCGCTGCAGCGGGGGCGAGCCTGCGGGGCTCCGCTCCGCTCCGGGGGTGGGTCGCGCAGCGAGCCCGGGCACCGCCGCTTGCAGCTCTGCGAGGCTGGGTGCAGCCCGGGGTGGGTGGTGGGTGGGGGCGGCTGCACAGGGAGAGACACGCGCACACACACACACACACACACACACACACACACACGCGCGCGCCGCGTGCAAGCCCCGCCCGCCCGCAGACCTGCATGGTGCAGGTGTACTCGCTGTCATCCAGCAGCCTGACGGTGCAGCTGTATTCCCGCTCCAGGCTCCTGCTGCTGCCGCTCATCCAGCGGCTCAGCATCTTCCCGGGCGCGGCGCGGCTCGGCGCGCTCAGTCACAGCGGCCGGGCGGCTCGGCTCGGCTCCGCGGCATCCCAGCGGCCAGGCGCCCCGCCGCGCGCAGCCCGACTCCGGGCAGAGCCAAGTGCAAGTCCCCGCGCCGCGGCTCGCGCTGCCAGGCGGGGGGCGGGCCCGGCGCTGAGCGACGGGCGGGCGGGCCAATCCCGGCGCGGGGCCGCCACAGGCCCGGCGCCAGCCCGTGGGGCGGGAGAAGCGTGAGGAGACTCGGCCCGGGGAGCGGGGGCTGCATTGACCCCGTGCCCGGGAGCCAAGCCCGCAGGTGGGGGGCGAGGGACCGCCAGGGGCACGGGGAGCCCTGCGATGAACCTCCCGAACCCCCCTTCATTCCCCCTGGGACCCCCCTCTGCGTCCCCCGGGAACCCCCCTTCATCCCCCTCGGGACCCCCCTCTGCCGCCCTCGGGAACCCCCCTTCATCCCCCCCGGGACCCCCCTCTGCCGCCCTCGGGAACCCCCCTTCATCCCCCCCGGGACCCCCCTCTGCGCCCCCCGGAACCCCCCTTCATCCCCCCGGGACCGCCCTCTGCGGCCCCCGAGAGCCCCCTTCATTCCCCCCGGGCACAGGGAGCCCTGCAAGGGACCTCTCCCGGAACCCCCCTTCATTCCCCCCGGGACCCCCTCTGCCCCCCTGGGACCCCCCTTCTTCCCCCCGGGCATGGGGAGCCCTGCGAGGGACCCCCCAGGACCTCCCTCTGTGCCCCCTGGGAACCCCCCTTCATCCCCCCGGGACCACCCTTCTTCCCCTTGGGCACGCGGAGCCCTGCGAGGGACCCTCCAGAACCCCCTTTCATTCCCCCCTGGGACCCCCCTCTGCACCCCCTGGGAACCCCTATCATCCACCCCTGGGACCCCCCCTCTGCGCCCCCCGGGAACCTCCTTCATCCCCCCCAGGAACCCCCCTTCATCCCCCCCTGGGACCCCCTTCTGCCCCCCTGGGACCCCCGTTCTTCCCTCCGGGCACAGGGAGCCCTGTGAGGGACCCCCCTGGGAACCCCCCTTCATTCCCCCCCGGGACCCCCCTTCTTCCCTCCAGACACGGGGAGCCCTGTGAGGGACCCCCCAGGACCTCCCTCTGCGCCCTCTGAGAACCCTCTTCATCCGCCCCTGGGACCCCCCTTCTTCCCCCAGGACCCCCTTCATCTCCCCCTTGGACCCCTCTTCTCCCCTCCAGGTCTCCCCTCTGCGTCCTCCAGCATAGGGAGCCATGTGTGAGGGACCCCCCTCATCCCCCTCGGGGACCCCTGTCTGCCCACCCTCCTTGCACGGGGAGCCCTGCAAGGGACCCCCCTCTGCCCCTCCCCTGGGGCATGGAGAGCCCTTCGAGGGACCCCCCCCCCTCCACCCACCCCCTGGGGCATGGGGAGCCAGGATGCTCCATGTGTCAATGGGAGCCAGGGTTGGGACTCGGGGGTAAAAGCAGCATCTGCCCTGCCCCATGATGTGCTCGGGGAGCCTCTGCACATGCCCAGGCTGCTGTGGCCCCAAGGAGCAGGTGCCAGATGGGTACAGAGCCCCCGACAGCTGCTGCCCTGACTCCATCCTCTGCCCAGAGCCAGAGGTAGGAACAGGCCTGCCGAAGGGAAGGGCAGACCGGGGCGTGGAAGGGGCACAGATCGGGGGGGGGGGGTTATCGGTGTGTGTTGGGAGAGGCTCTAGAACACCTATGTGCGATCAGGGCACCATAGCGCTAGATGCTGTACAGACAAGTGATATTCTGACAGGCCCAGCACCAGAGAGCTGACAGCCTAGTTATGGGGTGACGAGAGATGATGGCGCAGAGGAGAGTGGAGGAGCATGTCTGTGTGGAGATCTAGGTGATACAGGGGGAGGAGAGGAGCCCATTGGGATGTCCCTATTATAAATGCTAGCATTAGACACCATCCCCACAAAACAGGGCCGCCCAGAGGATTCAGGGGGCCTGGGCAAAGCAATTTTGGGGGCCCCTTCCATAAAAAAAAGTTGCAATACTATAGAATACTATATTCTCGTGGGGGGCCCCTGTGGGGCCTGGGGCAAATTCCCTCACTTGCCCCCCCCACCCCCACCCCGGGCAGCCCTGCCACAAAGCACCATTTATAAGTCTTTTTTGTCCTCCCCCGCGTAGGGGGTTGGACCACACAGGCAGCCGTCACCCGTCTTGTGCCTGTGCTTTGGCTCTGTGGCTGGAAGATATGTCTTCTGTCGCCTCATACTATGAGAGGGAATTTTTTGTCAGCCAGCCTACTTGGGAAGAGAAGGACGAATTTTCTTCCTCCTCCCCTGGAAGAGAAGCACCCAGTCTGTGGCAGCAAAATGAGCCCCTGCGAACCAGCCCTCCTAGCTCTCAC
Source organism: Gopherus flavomarginatus (assembly GCF_025201925.1). Classification (NCBI taxonomy): domain Eukaryota; kingdom Metazoa; phylum Chordata; order Testudines; family Testudinidae; genus Gopherus; species Gopherus flavomarginatus. Next base: position 90,997,515 of record NC_066625.1, on the reverse strand, counting down.
TTGGGAGAGGGAAGTGGATTAATAGGTTGATGTTCCAGTCTAGAGGTCCAACATCATAACATCCAAATACTGAGATAATCCCAGGGGCATCTGTGGCCCTGTCTGCATCATTTGACTAGGAGAGCAGTGTTTTATTTCAAATTAACTAATAAATAACCTTTTTTGGTTCATTTCCAGTGTTCATTCAGATTTGGCCACAAGCTGTGCTGCAATTCCTGTGATCACAGTTGGCGCTGTGGAAGCAGAACATGCAATGGTCCTGTTGTACACAGGTTAATAGGGCTTGCATTGCCACAGATCAGACTCAGTTCTGCCCACAGAGCTCCTCATTTTCACTGACCCCGCGGATGGTTGCAGCAGGGAGATGGAAGAGAGAGGATCCTGCCCAGGGAGTTCACTAAAGTTTCACCAAGTTTTCCCCCAAAACTCCCTGCACAACAAACATCCAAAACAGATGGACAGACACCAGGTCATTTACATCTCAAACTTCCCTTGAGAACCACTGCCTGGGGTCAGTGTTTTCTCAATTTTATGATAAGGGCTGTTGTATAGCTCCGGACAGTTCTTCCCACCATTCCTTATTGCGTCTCTAACTCCCATCAGTCCTCAGAACTACAATTCAGAATTCCCCTGTTCTGAAGTGGGAACAGGGCTGTCCTGGGCCTGCAGCCTGCCATTACGGGCCAGCATGCCCTATTATCCCTCAGGGGTAACCCAATAAGTCCTGTTCCACTTCTCAGTAGGCTTTGCTTTACCTCAGGCCAGATCTGCTTTCTGCCTCTCCTCAAATCCTCCTTTCACTCCTACCCTGCATGTCCTCCCACACCAGGCCCATTCTTCCCTCCTAGCCGGGACCCTCCCGAACATCAGGTTCATCTAGGCCCTATCTGCTCCTCTCCCACCTCAATCCCATACTCTCACTGTCTTCTAGCGGAGGAGCAGTTAGGATTCACATCACAAAGGCCTCTTACCCCACCCCTGGCCCTGACAACATTAGGTTTGACTCTTAACACTTCTGCATGCTGTTCCAGGGGCCTTGGTATCTGTCTTTAGGGTCCTAAAAGTCAGGCCTTTTCCCCCGCCCCCCCGGCCACTTAACATTTAGGAATCTTCAGGAGACCACCACTATAACCTGGCGGTATCGGGGCCTCTGTCCATCTGACACTGCAACAGGGGACCACCCTGCTATCTTGGTAAATCATGAGATGGAGACAAGATGAGGCAAGTGCCACAATCTTGTAGCAGAACATGAAACGCAGGTAGTTAGGAGTGATTTGCGCACAGAAGTGTTAACTATAGAGATAATTCTCAGAAAGGAGCCCAGAGCTCTGTACACTGCTGAAAACAGGTGCAAGAAGTAGGTCAGAAGCTTACCCTGTGGACTGATAGGGGCCAGCTCGGATAATCCATTATTCAAATGCTAATTGGGAAAAATAATGGCAGACCAACAGCATCAGTATGTATGGGGATCTGTTGGTACAATCTGAACCTCATGACACCACAGAAGATGTATTTCCCTTTTGCCCAAGATGTTGCTATAGGATTATTGAGAACAAGAGATCCTAGTTAAAAAATGCAAATAATCTTCCTTCTGCTGAAATATAACCAATCCTATTATTAGCAAATAAAAGCCTACTGTATATCATCTTCAGTTATTCTCAACAATGTTACAAAAGAAATAACACAAAACATCTTCTTACACCAACAGATGTTGGTCCAATGAAAGGTATTACCTCAGCCACCTTGTCTCTTTCATGTCCTGGGACCAACGTAGCTCCAACTAGGCAGCAAAACAATTATTCATTCCACAAGGTGTAGACAGTACTGCATTATAGAAAACGAACCACAGAACACTTCCCAGCCAGCTATATCCTACATATATACAACAGTGGAGGCTACGTTGGTATTGGTATTTAGAGGGATACACTGGCCAAGGCTGAGGAAGAATGAATGAAGATAGGAAAAGTAGGAGAGTTCAATCATGAGCCAGGGAGAAAAAATGGACCTTGAAATAGGATCTGAAAAGAGTCAGAGGGCAGCCAGGTTAGTAGGTACCTGTGGAGACTGTTCCAGTTCCTGGGACAGTGTGGAAGAGAGAGCAGAAAGAACCCTTACAGCCAGGCCAGGGCCTCTCAGTCTTCCCAAACTACTGTACCCCTTTCAGGAGTCTGATTTGTCTTACATACCCCAAGTTTCTCCTCACTTAAAAATGACTTGCGTACAAAATCAAACATAAAAATACAAACGCGTCACAGCACACTCTTACTCCAAAATTGCTGACTTTCTCAGTTTACCACATAATTATAAAATAATTCAATTGGAATAGAAATATTGTACTTACATTTCAGTGTATAGTATGTAGAGCAGTATAAACAAGTCATTGTTTGGACGAAATTTGAGTTTGTACTGACTTCGCTAGGGCTTTTTATGTAGCCTGTTGTAAAACTAGGCTAATATCTAGATGAGTTGAGGTACCCCCTGGAAGACCTCTGGTGTACCCCCAGGGTACGCATACCCCTGGTTGAGAACCACTGGCATAGGCTATGACGGCAGAACAGAAAGAGATGCAGTTGGAGAGATGGGGAGACAGAGGCTGGAGGTCAGGAAGAGAGCCTAGCAGAGAGAGGTCATGCTTACTTATCCACAACTTTCAAAAGGCTCAAAGTGAGGGTTTTGAGCTGAAGTTCACACTGTTTCCACCCTCCAAGCTGGCTGTTTCATCTCTAATCAGGGAATGATAAAGAGGTTTTGCAATGGCAGGCCTTTGCTGTGTGCATGTGATGATGCAGCCCTTCACTAGTCTGGATTGCACCCCAGAATGTCACACCCATGAACATTTGTCCCCCAAATACTTTTACATTAGGAATATATTGGGTGTGATTCCTCACTACCTTGCACCTGTCTTCCCCACCTTTCAAAGCTTCCTATCTATTGAAATGTACATAGTGCTCCTTACCTGAGTAACTAGAGATAACTATATCTTATTCCTTTCCCTCTCTCCAAAGTCTCACCAGCTCTGATCTCCTACTGCCCTGTCAGGCCCTCTCATTTGAGTCCCCATAGGTTCCTTTGAGACCACTGGCTAGACTGGCTTGAGAGTCTTATGCCAGCAGCCCTGGTGCTTGCACTTTGGTTGCCCAAATGTGGGGTTATCTGGCTTGGCCAACCTGGACGTGTGCATGGTTCAGAATATCCCAAATTCCTTGCTGGACACATCTTAATGACCCTATAAAGGGCAGAGACCCTGGCTTCTTTGTTGGTTGTATAACACATACCACATTGTGAACTCTAAAAACAACTACATTGACCTTTAAATCAAGGTTGGGTGTATGTTTCTAAAGCTCTTCTCTAGCTCTCCCAGAAGCGATGGACTGGCTGCAGGAATCACTGGGTGAGGTTCTCTGACCTTTATTACGTAGGAGGTCAGATTAGATTATCACAATGCTCTATTCTGGCCTTCAAATTAGTTATTCTATTAAACTAAACTAATAACAGTAGTTGTGCAAAATACCATGCTGTGTGTGTGTTAAGGTGGGTCTCTACGTAACACACCTACCACACGCACCATGCTCTGAGTGAGTTAAAGTGGGTCTGTGTAACACACCTTCCACAAACACTGTGCTGTGCATGAGTTAAGGTGGGTCTCTATGTAACACACTTACCACACACACCATGCTCTGTGTGAGTGAAGGTGGGTCTCTGTAACACACCTAACACACACTGTGCTGTGTGTGAGTTAAGGTGGGTCTCTGTAACACACCTAACACACACACCGTGCTCTGTGTGAGTGAAGGTGGGTCTCTGTGTAACACACCTAACACACACACCGTGCTCTGTGTGAGTTAAGGTGGGTCTCTGTAACACACCTAACACACACACTGTGCTGTGTGTGATTGAAGGTGGGTCTCTGTAACACACCTAAGACACACTGTGCTGTGTGTGAGTTAAGGTGGGTCTCTGTAACACACCTACCACACACACCGTGCTCTGTGTGAGTGAAGGTGGGTCTCTGTAACACACCTAACACACACACCGTGCTCTGCATGAGTTAAGGTGGGCAGGGGTGGCTCCAGGCCCCAGCACACCAAGCACGTGCTTGGGGCGGCATGCCGCGAGGGGGCACTCTGCCGGTCGTCGGGAGGGCAGCAGGCAGGGTGCCTTTGGCGGCATGCCTACGGAGGGTCCGTTGGTCCCGTGGCTCCACCAAAGCCGCGGGACCAGCAGACCCTCTGCTGGCACGCCTGCAGGAGGTCCACTGGAGCCATGGCACCGGCCAGCAGCAGAGCGCCCCCCGCGGCATGACACCGTGCTTGGGGCAGCAAAATGTCTAGAGCCGCCCCTGAAGGTGGGTCTCTATGTAACGCAGCTAACACACACACTGTGCTCTGCGTGAGTTAAAGTGGGTCTCTACCTAACACACCTACCACACACACCGTGCTGTGTGTGAGTGAAGGTGGTCTCTGTGTAACACAGCTAACACACACACCGTGCTGTGTGTGAGTTAAGGTGGGTCTCTATGTAACAACCTAACACACCGTGCTCTGTGTTAGTTAAGGTGGGTCTCTATGTAACACACCTACCACACACACCGTGCTGTGTGTGAGTGAAGGTGGGTCTCTGTGTAACACACCTAACACACACACCGTGCTCTATGTGAGTTGAGGTGGGTCTCTCCGTGACACCTAACACAAAAGAGAGGCAATGAAAAACAACGGACATTTAATAGTACATCCCCTTCTCTATCCATTGACACATACCTCACCACCACAATAACTACCACACCACATCGATCAGGAGTTCCCAAAAGGTGGTACACATACCCCTGGGGGCATGTGAGACATCCCTGGAGGGGTACGCAGGAGAAATTGTGTAATGGTGGATTTTATTTATTATTTCATTTATTGCATTTTCATAATAGGCTACTCAGACAAAACTTTAAAGCTCTGTGGGAATTTGTTATATAAAATACGGTAGTTAATTACTTCAAGATGTACCAGTGATAACACAGATACACTGAGACGCGGATATACAGAGCCCTTCCTCTAATCACCATATAACGCGCGTTCAGTTGCCCAGCAACTATCCCGTCTTGCTGAGCTCAGAACTTAGTCAGGGGGGTTTATTTGGTTGCGTTTGTCATACTATAACTATATCTGTACGTAACAGTGAAATATGGACAGATGGCTAAAGACAGATAGTGTTAAGAAGAACATACAAAGTATCAGTGATGAGTAGGGCAGGGTATGTGGGCAGCTGATAGAACTGGAAGGGGTACTCAATAAGAAACATTTGTGAACCTCTGGCATAGAATAGATAGCACACCAAAACCTTAATTCTGCCCAGTAGCTCTTTAAGACAGGGACCATTTCTTTGTTATATGTTTGTATTTGCACAGTGTTTAGCACAACGGGGCCTTGAACAGTAGATGCTACCATAATCAGAATAAAATAATCATAAATAATCATGCCAGCATTTGAGCACCCTTTTTGCAAACTCACCACAACCACAAAAAGGCCAGCCTTCCTTTCCCTACTATCTTTTCTGCACAAGTCTGGAGAATCACATTTACCCATGTGTAGGGAAAGGGTGCTGCAAGGCTAAAACTCTGACTGGGGCAGAGTTAAGGGGAATAGTCTGTGGTATATGCTGGTTGTTCCACAGGTGAGAGGTGTATATCTCTGGGTGGAGGAGTAGATGCACTGTTAGATGCCTTAGCTTTTCATTTGTTTGCATTTCCTTTCCTTTCTTTTTGTGTTAGTTACGTTATGTATAGAACAACCTTAACTCACTCAGTTAAGGTTAAGTTAAGTTAACTCATTCAGTTAAGGTTAAGTTCTTTATTAATCTAAAAAACCCTGGGCAATTACTAGGTAATTGCCCAGGGTTTTTTAGATTAATAAAGAATCTCAAATACCACAGTTGCCACTTTCACAAAGAACAGGATCTCTGTGAGAGTGCCCTTTTGTGAGACTGGAGTTCTTGAGTCAGCAGGGTGGTTGCACAAACATCCTATTTGCAAACAGCAGTAGCTGCTGCTTTGTCAAAGATCTTCCTCTACAAATGCAATAGAAACGCTCTGGAATAGTAAAACTCTGTTCCTCTCCAGCATGTTGGGGTCCAGTTGTGAAAAGAGGGCACACAACTTGGGGCAAATGATAACAGACAATATTGTATGTTTCTTCTAAGTTGTTTCAAAGCAGAGGTGGTCAACATTTTATTTTAAAAGGGAACTATATGCTTTCCTTAACAAAAACTAAACTTTTCATCTTCTCCATTAGGTGAACAATGCAGATAACAATTCAGCTCTGAGGGCTGATGCTAATAGATTTGGAACGGCTCTTCAACACAGCAATGGTTCCTTTCACAAAGAACAGGACCCACCTCTGAACGGACTGGGCACTTTCAAGAAGATCCTAATATTTGTCAATGTTGCCACTACTTTGTCATAGATCCTGTCCTTCATAAACTATTCATCTACCGCAGAGCTCCCCTTCCGAACTGCTCATGAATAATAGGGTCACCGCCATTAGTGTTGTTGCTCTCATACAGACCAGGAGCTCATGAGCCAGCTGATCAGTTTAACAAAGAACAGAATTCAGGACCCAGAAGCCATTGCTTTGTCAAAGATCCTGTTCTCCTTGCTACTGTTTAGACACTAATTAGTTTTGTTCTGGAACTAACTGAACAGTTTCATCGAGAGCCTGGTCTTTGACAAAGTAGCTCTTTCTTTTTTTTAAGCTCTTCACTGATCCAATGCAGAAACCCCTTGACTAGTCAAACTCATTCCGCATCCCCATGCCAAGCCCATTTTTGGGGTGCAAGGAACATTATAGAGTTGGGACGTATATGTCAAAAATCGGTTTTCTTGCCTCATCCGAAACTGTTTAAAAAGGCTTCCACTGTCTCAGAGAACAAAAGTAGCCCATGAAAGTTTTCTCTATTGTCTGACTGTGGCAGACAAAAATTCAGTTTTGATTAATAATGCAACTTTTTTCTTTTTCTTAATTAACAAAATAATTCCGTACCTGCAGAGAGCCCTGCAAACTCTCCCTAGGAGCACATTTGTGACTCTACAGTTTGTAGTTTAAGTTACAGAAAAAAATCATGAGACTCAGAAATGAATTTGCTTGGAAACCTCTGGAATTTCAAGCTTTGCTCAGAGTTTATGTGCTGAAAATTTTGGGCAGATACACTGTCATCTTTTCCAGCCCCAATACAAAAAATGGTGGTAGAACTCCCTCTTGGAGTGCAAAATAGAACCCAACCTTAACTATGGCATGACAATGGCTTCCTCATAATAAAGTGACTGAGGCCTTGTCCGTACTGGCAAGTTTCTGTGCAGTAAAGCAGCTTTCTGCGTTGTAAATCCCAAGGTGTACACACTGCCAAGCCACTTAGTGCACAGAAACTGCGCAGTTACGGCCCTGTAAAAAAACCACCCCGACGAGATGTACAGCTTTCTGCGCCGGGGCACAGCGCTGCGGTGCCAGTGTAGACACCCTGGTCGATTACAGTGCTGCAATTGGTCCCCAGGAGGTGTCCCACAATGCCTGTTCTCACTTCTCTGGTCATCAGTTTGAACTCTACTGCCCTGCCCTCAGGTGACCAGCCGTGAGCCTCATCCCTTAAATTCCTTGGGAATTTTGGAAGTCCCCTTCCTGTTTGCTCGGTGACGCATGCAGTGGTCTCAGCACATCTTTCCAGGTAGCCATGCCTGCTCCATGCACCAGGCAATCCCCCACTTCGGGCAATGCCGAGCTGCTGGACCTCATCAGCATTTGGAGAGAGGAGGCTGTCCAGTGCCAGCTGTGCCCCAGCCATGGGAATTATGATACCTACAGACAGATTTCATAATGCATGACAGAAAGGGGCCATGACTGAGACACACTGCAGTGCAGGGTCAAAGTGAAGGAGCTGCGGAACGCCTACCACAAGGTGCCAGTGGCAAACCGCCTCTCCAGTGCTGCACCCACGAGCTGCCGGTTCTACAAAGAGCTGGACACCATACTCGGTGGCGACTCCACCTCCATTGCGAAGACCCCTGTGGATACTTCGGTGGCTTGTGTGCCAGTCGAGAGCAGACTGAGCCAGGAAGAGGAAACCTTGGATGAGGATGGGGAGTGGGACCCTGAAGCAGAGAATGACTCGGAGGTCAGAGATGCATATAGTCTATCCTGGAGGAGCCAGCCAGTCACAGCAGTTGGAGCTTGGCGAAGCACAAACAGGAGAGGAGGCGCCTGGTACGTGGCTTTGATTTTGGGAATCACTGAAGCAAGTTGTTGGGGACAGGAGGGTTACAGAAAGCAGGCTTGTGTCTGTCTGTATGATGCATGTACCACCACATGCCTAGTCTGAGCAGCAGAACAGGGTGTTGATTGACTCCCTCACTTCACGGGAATGTGCCACAGAGATCTCCAGGAAACTCTCATGGAGATACTGGGCAATCCGCTGCTGCAGGTTCTTTGGCAGAGCTGCTTTGTTTCTTACCCCATTAAGGGTAACTTTCCCGTGCCACTCTGCCATCACTGGGAGGACAGGGACGGGACACTATTGCTGCACACAGGCAAGCTGCATAAGGGCCAAGGTGGAAGCCACAGTCTTGCAGAAGACCCTCCCTTGATTCCCTGTTCACCCTCAGCAGCAAGATATCTTCCATAATGAACAAAGCCTGTGGAAAATGTGAGGACAGGAATGATTATAAGCCCTCGTACAATGCTGGTTCTCCCCAAGAGCCATGCGCCCAGTGTACAGTACGGTCCTGGAACACCGGTTTCCCCTGCCCCTGCGGTTATTCACCCTTCGGGGGGTCTCGTAGCTCATGTGTGCTTGCCTGGGGTCAGCCAGTTAGTGACAGGTATGTGAATAGTGACCGTGTTTTAAATCACCGAATCAGTGGTTTCTGTGTTGCAAACAATACTGCTTCTGTAAAATGTTGCATTTTTGGACAGATATGACCTTGGGAGCCCAGTCTCCCTCTTTGTTATCGCTAGTTGAACAGCTGCACAGAATTAGAAAGCAGCCAAGAACAACTAAGGAGGACTTTCTGCATGGTCTCATGATGCACTCCGGGTACAAAAAACAAGAACTGAAGGAGTGGCGGGACAGCAAGAAGAGGGGACGAAAGGAGACCATGGTGCGCCAGAACAAAGCCATGGAGCTTTAACGGTTATGGAGCGCCAAGCAGACACGCTCCAGGCGCTCCTAGCACTACAAACCAAGCAGCTCCACACCCGCCTTCCCCTGCAGCCACTATTGCAAAACTCTTTCCCATGCGCCCTCCCAAGACACCGCCAACTTACTCTTATCAACCTTCTGGCTCCAGTCTGTACCCACTGCATTCCACTCCTGCCCCGTCACAGTCCAGTCCTGTGGACACCCAGCACCCACTGCACTCAGCACCCATCCCTCTGCAGTTTACCCCCGCTGATGTACAGTACTGCTGCCCTGTACTCCATAGGAGAAAGTTGGATATGATCCCTGGACATACACAAATCTTTAACCATTCCGGGACCCGACCTCCTCCTGGGAACCTTCCTTCCCCCATCCCGCTCAGTGCTGATGTGTTTTTTTGTTTGTCTCTCTTCTCTGGTTGTTGTTTTTTAATACAATAATTGTTTTAGTTTGAAAGCAATCTTTAGTCCATTAATTGAAAGCAAACAGAGCCCTGCAAAGCAACAGGCAATTTTCTTACACCTTCATAATGCATCGTCTGCACCAATCACAATCACCTCTGAGCATTACAAGCACTGCACTCCCGAGCATAGCAACCAAGTATTAGAGGCTTTCAGCTTCAAATTGCTGCCTCAAGGCATCCCTGATCCTTATGGCCCTGCGCTGTGCCCCTCTAATAGCCCTGTCTCTGGCTGTTCAAATTCAGCCTACAGCCACTGAGCCTCAGTGGTCCAGCCCTGAATGAAGCTTTCACACTTTGCTTCACAAATATTATGGAGCGTACAGCACGCAGCTATAAGCATAGGAATATTGTCATCGGCCAGGTCCAGTCTCCCATATAGGCAGCGCCATCGGGCCTTTAAATGGCCAAAAGCACACTCAACAGTCATTCTGCACTTGCTCAGCCAGTTGTTGAACTGCTCCTTGCTGCTGTCAAGGTGACCCATGTATGACTTCATAAGCCACTGCATTAAGGGGTAGGTAGGGTCTCCCAAGATCACAATGGGCATTTTGACTTCCCCTTTGATGATCTTCTGGTCCGGGAAGAAAGTACCTGATTGCAGCTTTCTGAACAAGCTAGTGTTCCGAAAGATGAGTGTGTCATGCACCCTTCCAGACCAGCCTGCTTTAATGTCTGTGAAATGCCCACAATGATCCACAAGCACCTGGAGAACCATAGAGAAATGCCCCTTGTGATTAATGTACTTGGTGGCTAGATGGTCTGGTGCCAGAATATGTGTGCCATCTATCGCCCCTTCCCAGTTAGGGAAGCCCATTTGTGCAAAGGCATCCACAATGTCATGCACGTTGTCCAGAGTCATGGTCTTTCAGAGCAGGATGCGATTAATGGCCTTGCACACTTCTGTCAACGCAAGTCCAATGGTAGACTTTCCCACTCCAAACTGGTTAGCAACAGATTGGTAGCAGTCTGGAGTAGCCAGCTTCCACAGTGCAATCACCACATGCTTCTCCAATGGCAGGGGAGCTCTCATTCTGGTGTCCATGTGCCACAGGGCTGGGGCGAGCTCATCACACAGTCCCATGAATGTGGCTTTCCTCATCTGAAAGTTCTGCAGCCACTGCTCATCATCCCAGATGTGCATCACGATGTGATCTCACCACTCAATGCTTGTTTCCCAAGCCCAAAAGCAGCGTTCCATTGTGGTCAGCACCTCCGTGAGTGCCACAAGCAATCTCGTGCTGTAGCTACTACGCATGGCGAGATCAATTTCGAACTCCTCTGGGCTTTGTAGTTTAAGGAATAACTCCACAGCCACTTGTGACGTGTTAGTGAGAGCGAGCAGCCTATTGGTCAACAGTGCGAGATCCATTCCTGCAGCCCAAAGAGGCAGAGCAGAATGCGCAGTACACAAGCCATTGAAAGATGGTGCCAAATGCGGACAGAAGCACAGGGATTGCTAGGATGTGAAGCAATGCATCCCGGGGCATTGGGACAGGACCCAGGATGCCCCGGTACCCTCTCCACCTTCCCACAACTCTTAGTGGCAGAAGAGGAAGAGGTGCTCTGTGGGATAGCTGCCCAGAGTGCCCAGCTGCGAATACCGCTGCAAGTGTCAACATGCTATTGCGCAGGCAGCTGACAGAGTGAACACACAACAGCGGTTTCCCTTCAGTGCTCACTGAGCGGTGCTGTAACTCTGCCAGTGTAGACATGCCCTAAGCTTCAGTTAAATACCAGAAAAAGAGTTTCCAAAGCCATACATCGGGGGAATGTGTCCAAATGCAATCAGAGACTTCATTTCTGTCCATTTCTACTGTATGTAAACTGACCTAGGCTGGTTTTGGACCATCGATTGAAAGGTGAAAAGTTTTCTATATCCCATTACCAAGCCCATGAGCCAGTTATTACTACTGACTAGACAATTTTCATCATCCAATCAATAGGTTTATAAACAGGATTTTACAGTATGCCTCAGGCTCTCTGTTAACCATACCCTTGTATCCTCTTCCCTTTTTGATACATGCTACAACATAAACAGCATAGCAGCTAATTATTTACATTGCTTGTCGTTTGTTCAATGACAATCATAGACCTGCGTTTCCAATGATAATTGACAGTGTGCTCCAAACTGGCAAGTTTTGCTGAGATTTAGAAAGTGCTCCGGCTGTTTTGCCAGCTGCCTAATAATCTGACATTGACAAAACCAATGATTCAATCACCATCTTAAATTTAAAGAGGGGCAATTTATTACCCTCTTTCTGTTCAGGATAGAGCCATGGGAATTACGATACATCTTATTTTTATGATACCTAATAAACATCTAACCTTAGTACAGAAGGTGGGTCTGATTGCAAACAGGGCTAAGAGAACAGAATCTTCCATGTCCTAAGGAGGCATCTGGCAATAAGGAGAGCTTTCTGCTAGTGGGTCCCTAGATTTTCCACTCTGGAGGATTCATCTGTTCATATAGGATTCTGTGTTTACTCAGTAACAAGACTACTGAATGGCGGGTTTGACACAATTTGAAAGGGTAACTGCTTATTTAAAAAACATGTTTTTAAAAATTCTCCTAATATTTGTTACTTATAATATCTTTATATTAGTATTAAATATGCAATACACAAATCTGATTTAATTTCCACCTTTAACACTGTTTACTTTTTGTATTTCACTCTCATACACTGGCTACAGCAACACTGCCAACAATGTTGACATTTGCATTATTAATTATTATCAGGCTTCTAAGTTAATAGCCCACTGAGATGAACTGGGGTCATTCCTATGTCTCTGGGCTATTCTTTCAGGCAATCTGCCAACATGGGCAGATTTGGTTTACTTCTTCCTGGCCTAGGTTTTTCTTTCTATAAACTTAAATCCAAATTCTCTGTTGATCCTTATTTTTTCAAATCTTGCCCTTAACTTATTTGTTAAATGAAATACTCTGGAGGACAAGACTGCAGCCTCTAGGGAGAAGTTGCTACTCACCAAGGTGCCATAAGCCAGCCCAATTCAACTTCTAGCTTCCACTCATTTTCACTTGCTCTCCATTGAGAACAAATGCTTGTATGTTCTTCATCATGTTATACTGGATTTTTCCTAGAGTAATGAATAATTGCAAACATTACAGTCATCAAAAGGGACTCAGCACTAGCTTTTTTACCAGTTTAGAATTGTATGCGGGTTACAGGTGGCAGTGTTTCTTTTTCCCAGTGGATGTAGATAAGGGAGTGTTCTCCCATTCAAGTATCAGAGGGGTAGCCATGTTAGTCTGAATTTGTAAAAGCAGCAGAGGCCTGTGACACCTTATAGACTAACAGACATATTGGAGCATGAGCTTTCGTGGGTGAATACCCACTTCATTGGATGCATGTAGTGGAAATTTCCAGAGGCAGGTATAAATATGCAAGCAACAGTGAGTCAGGCTAGAGATAACGAGGTTAGTTCAATCAGGGAGGATGAGGCCCTGTTCTAGCAGTTGAGGTGTGAAAACCAAGGGAGGAGAAACTGGTTTTGTAGTTGGCAAGCCATTCACAGTCTTTGTTCAATCCTGAGCTGATGGTGTCAAATTTGCAGATGAACTGAAGCTCAGCAGTTTCTCTTTGAAGTGTGGTCCTGAAGTTTTTTTACTGCAGGATGGCCACCTTTAAATCTGCTTTTGTGTGTCCAGGGATATTGAAGTGTTCTCCTACAGGTTTTTGTATATTGCCATTCCTAATATCTGATTTGTTTCCATATATCCTTTTACATAGGGACTGTCCTGTTTGGCCGATGTACATAGCAGAGGGGCATTGCTGGCATATGATGGCGTATATTACATTGGTGGACGTGCAGGTGAATGAACCGGTGATGTTGTGGCTGATCTGGTTAGGACCTGTGATGGTGTCTCTGGTGTAGATATGTGGGCAGAGTTGGCATTGAGGTTTGTTGCATGGATTGGTTCCTGAGTTAGAGTTACTATGGTGCGCTGTGTAGTTACTGGTGAGAATATGCTTCAGGTTGGCGGGTTGTCTGTGTGCGAGGACTGGCCTGCCACCCAAGGCCAACAGAACTCCACTGACCATCACATACAGTCCCTAGCTAAAACCTCTCCAACACATCATCAATGATCTACAACCCATCCTGGATGATGATCCCTCACTCTCACAGGCCACACTACACGCATCCAACGAAGTGGGTATTCACCCACGAGAGCTCATGCTCCAATACATCTGTTAGTCTATAAGGTGCCACAGGACTCTTTGCTGCTTTCTCCCATTCAGTGAATCCCTGTAAAGTGTAGAAGAAGCCCTTTAGCTAGCATGTGTACATCTTTCATCCTCAGCTGAACATTAGTGCCCTAGTGGAATATTTGCCACAGCAACTGTGTTACCGCCTCCAGCAAAATTACATCAGGTCAGAAAGTTCCACTCATTTAGAGTTAGACTATGCCTTTAAGGCAAGGCACATTGCACCAGGAAGCACTGGCTCTCCAAAAAGCCCCGCAAGAGCACAGTTCTTCCCAGGGGTTCTCCTGTTGAATGAGGAGAGGAAAAATTTGTCACATCACTTTATAGGTGCGATATATTTGTCCCATGCAGCTGTTAGCTCTGCTGGGCAGTGTATAGGGAGGCAAAATCATGGTTTCACTTATTCTCCTGTTCCTCCTTGGGGCAGGGGCAGTATCTGGTACTCTGAGGGCCTGGAACTGTGACTCAGGCAGACCTAATGCAGTCATGCAAAGAGAAATCCTTACATGGCTGTATTAGGGCTGGGTGTAATCTAATCCTTAAGGCCACACTCCTGCAACTTGTGTGGTGTTATGCTTAAATTCTCAAGGCTACAGGGGAATGCTGAAATCTCCACCACATATAACAACCCCGTTATCTTTTTCTGAGTTCATAAATAATCCTACATGTGGGTCCTAAACTGAGCTGAGAAAATCTATTTATACAGAGTATTTTTATACTCAAACAAAAATAAAGTTAGGACAAATAACATTTCATAGATTGTAAGACCAAAAGCAACCACTTTGATCATAGTTTGTCTTGTCTAAGACAAGCCAGAGAATTTCCCTGAATTTCTTCCTGCATGAAGTACAGCAGATCTTTTGGGAAAACTGCCCATTTTGATTTAAAAACGGCCAGTGCTCGAGGATATTTAACATGCCAGTCTGCAGTAGCAAGAGATCTGCAGCTGTATGAGACACCTGGGCCTGAGTTTTAACAGACACTTACGCAGCCTCCATTTTACCAATACAATTTTGCACTTGCAAGTAATTTGTGAAAGGAACCAGGCACATAGACTCCTGCATGATAGAAGCTGCTCCTGCCGGTACTTGCAGGCACAAAACTGTGCCTGTGAAAAAAGGGGAACCAGCAGTGACAATCTGGCCCTATACCACTTGTTGCTGAGCAGGGAAAATGCCAATCCCCATTCAACTGAGCTGTTACATCACATCTGTTCTTATCCCACAAAATTGTACCTCATTCCAAAGACAAGTGTGGTACTTCTATTTCTCTCATGGCCAGCTTAGTAACCTGTGAAACACTGCTGATGAGGACTCAGTGTCTGAGCCCTGCTAGTAGGGTGAGTGATTTGATGTGTCCAGGTGCGAGGATTGGCTTTATCCTAGATAAGAAAATGTTTTCCAAGTGAGATTATCTGGATCTAGTTACTAGAGTGTTATGTGAACATCCTTTCTCCGACTCAAAGGTAGTGCTTGGTGTTTTAATATATTTCTGTTAACACTGTCTGATGGGGGCAGGAGCTGCTTGATGGTGCAGTTGGTGCTACTAGGGAAGAGCATTCCTCCAGATTTTCTTTGAGGATAAGTTTTCCTTGGACCCAAAAGAAAACACTAAGAGGGAGCAAGAAAAGAAAGAGAGGAGGGGAGGGCAAAGAAAGGAAAGGAAAAGCCAGAGACCGAGGGCCTGTCTAGCAGCACAGCTACAGCACTGCAGCTGTACCACTTGCTTCAGCAATGGAAGGGTTTTTCCGTCGCTGTAGTTAATCCACCCCCTCGAGAGGTGATACTTGGGTGGATGGAAGAATTCTCACATCAAGCTAGTGGTGTCTACACTAGAGGGTTAGGTTGGCTTAACCATGTCTCTCATTTTCACCCCCCGGAGTGATATGGTGAGGTCGACCTAAGTATTAGATGGAGACCAGCCACCTGAAAAAGATAGAACAGGTGAACCAGGGAATAAGGGAGGAGAAAGGGATGGTGGGGACTGAGGTGGGCAAGAGGGTCAGCAAGTGAGAAGGAGCAGGAAGCATGCCCAGGCCAATTCTGGCACGTACCCAGCTTGGGGAGCAGACACCAACATCGAGCTTCCTGACTCCTAGGCTCTTAAAATTTCAGCTGCTGTTTGCAGCTGTAAGCCAAGGGCAGGCTTTCACCTGTTCGGAAGTATTGGGAACCTGCAAGGTGGCAGATTAATTACTGCCGATTTACTGGGACAGGCTGATTAGCCTCAGATATGCCTGAATTCTTCCCTGGGTTGTAGGGCATGATGGAGGAATTTCTGGTGTAATGCTATGGCCTGCATTAGGCAGGAGGTCAGATTAGATAGTCACAAAAATCCCTTCTGGCCTCAAAGTCTGTAAATCTTTTGCTCTTCCTTGAGCATAAGGGAAGTGGGAGTAGCCCTTTGGGAGAGGCAGGAAAGGTTGATTGCAAGGAGCCCTGAGAGCACCTAAACACAGGACAAGGCTCAGGTTAGGGCTCCTGCAAGGGTATTTTGGAATTTCCTCTTTGTTAATAAAAGCAATCCCAAGGTGGAGTGACTTTTTGACTCTTCTGTCCAGATGTGACTTGTGTTGATGGGAAGAAATGAGAGTAGGGATCCTAAAGGTCCCTGGCTCAAAAAATAAAGCAAAAGAAACAAAAGCCCAAATACCACAGTCCGAGGTAGCGTCTGGAAGGGAATATTGCTCTAATCTAGAGTTTGACCAAGGTAAATGGCTACCAAGCAACCTCTGCTTAGCTCCAAAGACTACAAACAATACATTTCACAACAACATAATTACTATGCCAACAACATTTACAAGCCAATGTCACCTGCATAGCACTCTGCCCCTTCACTTGGCTCAGTTACCCAGGGACAGACACATCTCTCCAAACCACCCAGCAATCTCCGGGTACTCCCAGCAGGCTGAAGGATTTCCCTCAGGGGCTGGATGCTTGGTCATAGCTGGATTTTATAGGACTGGGCTGCTAGAGAGAGTGTCTTGGTGATTTTCCTCTCCAATGCCAGATGGATCATTCCCAGTCCCTACTTCGAGGTCTCTCATCAGGTCTACTGAGGATGAGTCCCACTGGTCTGTTCTTGACAATCACCTGATGATTTGGACAACAGGGTGTCCCAGGTGCTCTTCTTGCTTGCTTACGTACAAGATGGTTTGTATCTCCTTGGAAAATAGTTTCCTATACATCTTTCGGCATGGGAATAGCAAAGTCTTTTATAAAGTTCCCTGTGGGTTTACAGTTCCCAGCTTTCTATCCTCAGACCTGATCCTAAGGTTAATTTTTAGACTATTGCACTAATAGGCTTCTTCATCCCTCTCAGCAAAATCTTTATAGAAAAATCACAGAATCATAGAACTGGAAGGGACCTCAAGAGGTCATCTAGTCCAGTCCCCTGCACTCATGGCAGGACTAATTATCTAGACCATATCTAACAGGTGTTTTGTCTAACCTGCTCTTAAAAATCCCCAGTGATGGAGATTCCACAACCTCCCTAGGCAATTTATCCCAGTGCTTAACCACCCTGACAGTTAGGACGTTTTTACTAATGTCCAACCTAAACCGCCTCCTTGTAACAACTTTTCTTTACTTGAAAACTGTTATATCCCCTCTCAGTCTTCTCTTCTCCAGACTAAACAAACCCCAGTTTTTCCGATCTTCCCTCATAGCTCATGTTTTCTAAACCTTTCATCATTTTTGTTGCTCTTCTCTGGACTTCCTCCAATTTGTCCACATCTTTCCTGAAATGTGGCACCCAGAACTGGACACAATGCTCCAGATGAGGCCTAATCAGCGCGGAGTAGAGCGAGAGAATTACTTCTCATGTCTTGCTTACAACACTCCTGCTAATACCTCCCAGAATGATGTTTGCTTTTTTTGCAACAGTGCTACACTGTTGAGTCATATTTAGCTTGTGATTCACTATGACCCCAGATCCCTTTCTGCAGTGCTCCTTCCTAGGCAGTCATTTCTCATTTTGTATGTGTGCAACTGATTGTTCCTTTCTAAGTGGAGTACTTTGCATTTGTCCTTACTGAATTTCATCCTAGTTACTTCAGATCATTTCTTCAGCCGGCAGTCTGAGCTGACCCAGGCCTAAATCTGTAGCTTGGCCACAGAGAGAGTAAATCTGGCAGACCTTGCAGAAGAGCTACGGCTCATTCTCCACTGTTAACTCAGGCCTGCACCCCCTTTTCCATGATTAGGAGTGACAGAGTTAGAGCCTTAACGAAACCCTCCTAAAAATATCTTTTCCCTTGGGATAGGAGGAGGGAGAGCTGCCCTCAGTTAGAATAAGTCTATTCAGCAGTAGCCTGAGCCTATTAATAGCAAATAGCCCAACACTCTGTTCCAGCCACTTGTGGTAATATCACAAGGTCTGACAAGCACGGGATTTAATTTAAACTACTTACGGCATTTCTGCTTTGAATTCTGTTTGATTCTTCCAGTGACTGAGTTAGAAGAAGCAGGCAGAGCGGATGTCACTTCAACTCACATACTCTCCATATGTGCAAAACAGACAGTGTGTTTTTCAGTTTGTCTAGCTTTACTGTGAGTAGGACAGTATACTCAATGCTTCACCAGGCAGCATGTGTAGTGGTTAGAGCAGAAGACAGAGTCAGGAAGCCTGGACTGTATGTCTCACTCTGCCATGTGGCCTTGGGCAAGGGAATTGCTCTGTGCCTCAGTTTCCCCCCGCTGTATAATGGTGATGATATTTTTTACCCTCTTTTGTAAAGTGCTATCAGATCCTTGGATGAAGATGCTGGCTAATTATTCCTTGCGCCGTGCTATGGGTGTGCACAACTTTTCAGACAAATGCAGGATGATGAGCTTCCAACCCTGAAGAGCTTACATCTTCAGCATCTGAGTCTGCCACCCTTACGTCATGTTGAGCAGCATTATATCTTACTGCACAAGACTTCAGTGGTGCTACTTGCACAGTAAGGCCCTGCTGAGCACAAGGCTGGCAGAAGTTATTGTCTGTTACTGTAGCACCTAGGAGCCCTGGCAATGGCTGAGGATCCCATTGTGCCAGCTGCTGTACAAACATTTAACCACAAGACAGTCCTTGGATGCTTAAAATCTACCTGGAAGACACCACCTGGCTATAGAGAGATGGGAGAATACAAGTAAACAATGAGCCAGTACTGGTCCCCATGACAGGCACTGGGCTCTGTATTCTAGTAGACTAATGCTTGTCATTTTGGGTAGGCATGATGGCAAAGGAAAGTTACGTGTATCCACAGGAGGTGGGAAAGGCTGTAACAGTCAGTGAAATACGCACTGCTGAGGTTTGGTACTTATCTTGTAGGATCTATTTTTAGGTATGTTATAAAATAACGTCTACATAGGCAAGAGAACGGAAGTGGATCACTAGCAATAGCAGGCTTGCCACAAGAAAGTTTGGGAGGTACTGAAATGGAGGAAAGTGAAGCTGGCTGATCGATTAGGTCACACTGTGTTCTAGGCATAAGGGCAAAAATATTAATTGCTTTTATTAATTATTTACTCTGTATAGGGAAAGTTTTTTATCCCTCTCAATAGCATTTAAAATATTTCTGGTTGAATGTTTGAAGAAAATTGTATCCTCTAGTGATTTTACATCTAAAAATTCAAAAATCTGGGCGGAATCTTTACTAGTTGCTATCAACAATTCCACGTGCAGAATTTTTGATAATTCCATCTGCAAGAAAGCTGTATAGAAGATTTTTACATTTACAGATTAATGATTGGTTTACTGATGGGGTCGAATGATCTCTTATGCTGTGTGAAACATACACAGATCCACTGTTCGTTGCTGGCGGAATGGGACCATGCGGCCTAATAGGAGAGAGAACACAGCCGTTTTCTCACTAGTCACCCATCTGATTTTTCTTCAGTCTACACAGCATTTTTGACAACAGAAAAATATTTGACTACTTTTGTCATAAACAGATAGTTAAGGGTTAATGTCTCTTTTACCTGTAAAGGGTTAAGAAGCTCAGTAAACCTGGCTGACACCTGACCAGAGGACCAATGGGGGGACAAGATACTTCCAAATCTTGGTGGAAGGAAGTCTTTGTTTGTGCTTTTTGTGTTGTTGTTGTTGTTCGCTCTCGGGACTGAGAGGGACGGGACATCAGTCCAGGCTCTCCAAATCTTTCTGAATCAGTCTCTCATGTTTCAAACTTGTAAGTAATTAGCCAGGCAAGGCGTGTTAGTCTTAGGTTTGTTTTCTCAACTTGTAAATGTTTCTTTTTGCTGGAAAGATTTTACCTCTGTTTGCTGTAACTTTGAACCTAAGGCTAGAGGCGGTTTCCTATGGGCTATATGAATTTGAATACCCTGTAAAGCATTTTCCATCCTGATTTTACAGAGATAATTTTTACCTTTTCTTTTTTTAAGTAAAAGCTTTCTTTTTAAGAACTTGAATGATTTTTCCTTGTTTTAAGATCCAAGGGGATTGGATCTGGACTCACCAGGGATTGGTGGGGGAAAGGAGGGGGGATGGTTAAATTCTCCTTGTTTTAAGATGCAAGGGGATTGGATCTGGACTCACCAGGGATTGGTGGGGGGAAAGGAGGGGGATGGTAAATTTCTTCTTGGTTTAAGATCCAAGGGGTTTGGATCTGTGTTCACGAGGTAATTGGTGAAGTCCCTCAAGGCAACCCGAGGGGGAAAGTTTTGGGGGAATAGAGAGTGCCCCAGACACTGGAATTCTGGGTGGTGGCAGTGTTACCAGATCTAAGCTAGTAATTAAGCTTAGAAGGGTCCATGCAGGTCCCCCACATTTGTACCCATAAATTCAGAGTGGGGAAAGAAACCTTGACAACTTCCAATTACACAGACTTTCAAGAGATGGCTGGATATTTAGGCTGGAAGTTAGAAGGCAGTTTCTAGCCAACAGAGGAGTGAGGTTCTGGAACAGCCTCCAAATAGGAGCAGAGAGGGCAAACAATTTAACAAGTTTTAAGATGGAACTTGACAAGTTTGTGAATGGGATTATATAAAGGGGTTGCTCGTATCAGCAGGGGGCTGGACTTGATGACCCTTCCAGTCCTATGTTCTGATAGGGAATCTCAGACTGGACTTGGTAGGCAACAAGTGGAGGATCTTCTATTGTATGTCTAGCCAGACCATGCTGTAGTCTTGTTTTTCTTCACGCAATGTAGGGCTGGACGGGACCTTCATAGGTCATCTAGTCCCATCGGCAGCACTGAGGCAGGACTAAGTATTATCTAGACCAGTGGTCCCCAAACTGTGGGAAATGCCCCCTTAGGGGGGCACAGAGGAATGTTCAGGGGTGTGTGCAGCAGGCCGGGCCAGCCTCCATGGGGAGAGGGAGCTTCCCCCAGCCCCAATCTGCCCCCAGTCACAGCTCCAATCCACCCCCAACCCAGCTCTTGCCACAGTCACAGTTCCTCTATGCCCCCAGCCCAGGTCCAGCTCCACTCTGCCCCCTGCTCTGAGCCCAGCCCAGCGCTGCCCTCATTCCCTAGCCACCCCCAGGCCAACTCCACCTCTAGCCCCAGCTCCTTCCCCATCCCCAGTTCTGTCCCCAGCTTCGTCTTCACTCCAAGCTCCTTTGCTGAGCCGACTGTGCAGTAACGGGAGGGGACACGGGCAGATTCCATTACTGAAAAGACGGGGGGCGTGACAGGGAAAATATGGGCACCACTGATCTAGCCCATCCCTGACAGGTGTTCGTCTAAGCTGGTCTTACAAACCTCCAGTGTGGGAGATTCCCCAACCTCCCTGGGCAATTTGTTCCAGAGCTTAACCACCCTGACGGTTCGAAAGTTTCCCTAATGTCTAACCCAGGGTGGCCAACCTGGGGCTCCAGAGCCACATGTGGCTCTTCAGAAGTTAATATGTGGCTCCTTGTACAGGCACCAACTCCAGGGCTGGAGCTACAGGCACCAACTTTCCAGTGTGCCGGGGGGGGTCACTGCTCAACCCCTGGCTCTGCCACAGGTCCTGCCCCCACTGCACCCCTTCCCCCCGCCTCCCCCGAGCCTTCAGTATCCTCGCTCCTCCCGCCCAGAGCCTCCGGCACACCACAAAACAGCTAATTGGGAGGTGCAGGGAGGGAGACGGAGGCGCTGATCGGTGGGGTTGCCAGTAGGTGGGAGGAGCTGGGAGTGGGGGTGGGGGAGCTGATGGGGGGGCTGCTGATGTATTACTGTGCCTCTTTGGCAATGTACATTGGCAAATTCTGCTCCTTCTCAGGCTCAGGTTGGCCACCTCTGTCTAACCTAAATCTCCCTTGCTGCAATTTAAGACCATTCTTCTTGTCCTGTCTTCAGTGGATCACTCGCCTCTCTTATAACAACCTTGTACATACTTGAAGACCATTATTCTGTTCCCTACTCAGTCTTTTCTTCTCCAGACTAAACAAATCCAGTTTTTTCAAACTTTCCTCAAGGGCCATGTTTTCTAGACTGTTATTTTTCTGTTGCTCTCTTCTGGACTTCCTTCAATTTGTTCACATCTTTCTCAAAGTGTGGTGTCCAGAACTGGGCACAATACTCCAGATGAGGCCTAATCAGCGAGGAGTAGAGAGGAAGAATTACGTCTTGTGTCTTGCTTACAACACTCCTGCTAATACACCCCAGAATGATGTTTGCTTTTTTTGCAACAGTGTTACATTGTTGACTCAAATTTAGTTTGTGATCCACTATAAACCCAGATCCTTTTCTGCAGTATTCCTTCCTAGGCAGTCATTTCCCATTTTGTACATATGCAATTGATTGTTCCTTCCTAAGTGTAGTACTTTGCATTTGTTCTTATTGAATCTCATCCTATTTACTTTAAACCATTTCTCCGGTTTGTCCAGATCATTTTGAATTTTAATCCTGTTCTCCAAAGTGCTTGCAACCCCTCCCAGCTGGGTATCATCTGCAGACTTTGTAAGTGTACTCTCTATGCCACTACCCAAATTACTTATAAAGATATTGAATAGAGCTGGACCTAGGACAGCTCCCTGCGGGACCCGACTCAATATGCCCTTCCAGCTTGAGTGTGAACCATTGATAATTACTCTGAGCATGGTTTTCCAACCAATAGTGCACCTACCTTATAGTATGTTCATTTAGGCTATAGTTACCTAGTTTGTTTATGAGACAGTCACATGAGACAGTTTCAAAAGCCTTATTAAGGTCAAGATATATCACATCTATTGCTCCCCCATCCACAAGGCTTGTTATGCTGTCAAAGAAGGATATTAGTTGGTCTGACATGATTTCTTGATGAATTCATGTGGACTGTTACTTATCACCTTATTCTCTTTTAGGTGCTTACAAACTGATGTTTGATTATTTGCTCCATTATCTTTCCTGATACCAAAATTAAGCTGACTGGTTTATAATTCCCTGGGTTGTCCTTATTCCCCTTTTTATAGATCGGTTCTACATTTTCCGTTCTCTTGTGAATTCAATACTTTGCAGAGCTATGTTTTCTCTAATATACACTAGCAAACTAAATGCTAAGTGTTCCTTCACAATCTCATAGCTACTATTAAGGTTGCCAACCCTCCAGTATTGTCTTGGAGTCTCCAGGAATTAAAGATTAATCTTTAATTAAAGATTATGTCATGTGACGAAACCTCCAGGAATACGTCCAACCAAAACTGGCAACCCTACCTACTGTGCAAATGCTTAATGTCATTTTATTGATCCCAGCCTAAAAAGATCAATGCAATGATGCCTGCTTTTTATTTAGTATATGGCATTTTCTTCATAAAGCAGTATAAAGAGTTCACATTATCAAGTGAATCAGTTTTTAAGGGGAAGGTACAGTGTGTTTCAAAGGGTAGGTATATGTATTGTGCAACGTCTATCTTAAAACTTCAGTAAGTCGCCCTGTAATGGTCCTGTGATAGCTGCATTGGAAGACAAGATAAGGTTGCCATTCCACTTTACCAAACTCCCGTGTTCTATTTTGTGTAATATTATCACCTTTTCTCTGTGTCATTAGGATATTCCCTTGTCTCTCCAGCTTTTAAACTGAGCACAGTTTAGATTCCAATCTGAGTGTGCCGAATCACAGAGAAGATGGAAAAACATGTTTAATTTATTGCAAAGGCAGATATTTTACATGGACAAAAATTAATTAATTAGCAATCTGAAGGAAAATACCCCAGTGTAATTGTATTTAAGAAAGCAGTTCTCAGCTAATTATATTCATCACTCCCCAAAATACAAGCAAGCACTTTATCCTCCCATTAAAACCCAGGGGATGTAAATTAGTAGCTCCTTCCCACATAAATCTCCAGTACATCAGTGAGAACACAGGCTCTGTTTCAGATCAGAGTAATACCTTCCCCCGGGTCACCATATATTACTGATGAATAGAACATCAAATGGGATGGGGAGAGGTAGTTTTCTTAAGTTGCATAAACTGCAGTGAAATAATTCATCATTTTCTTTTCTAAACATTTAGACTGTATTGCCCTTTGTTGTAAATGATCAATCTATAAAGGCCTCATTTTAAGTGAAATCATAACCTACAGTTTCATAGGGAAACATTCCTAGAATCCTAATTTCACCCACTAACCTCTTAAACTTCAACACACAGAGAGCATTTCCACTTTCAGCAACGGTTGCTTTGATAATCTAGACAATGAGGGCCATATTCTGGATACTAGAGTTCAGCCCGGATGTGCTCAGGAAGTGGCAAACTAAAGGTGCAGGGCCAAAGCATTGACTTCTCGGTCCAATATAACTCCTGGGGGAATTTGCACCATTGCATGGGCACAGAATTCATGTCCCTCACAGATTTCTTTGCATTCCCACAGAAAAATGACTTTCTGGCAGGGAAGCAAAAAGCAGCTGCAAGAGAAGTCATGCACCACTCCTAAGCTGAGTAGGTACATTGCTTCAGGCACCCGGAGCAGCCGGTGAAGACGTAAATCACCGCAGGGCTGGGGACACCCCAGCCAGTGGCTCCTACCCTGAGCTGGAATCAGCTGCTAATCCCAGCTGGACTGGAGGCAGGAAAGGACAGGAATTTCTCTTCCCTTGCAAAGAGTGGCTGGGGCTGTGTCAGACCCACTCCCAGAAACCTCCCCCAGCTGCAGGGAGCTCAGCATCCTCCCCTGCTTCCTGCCCCAATTGCTCCTCAGTTGTGGGGGGAGGGGTCACTGTATGAGGAGCTGCTCCCCCATCCACTCAACCCCCATGCATCTGGACCTTCCATATCCAGATACCCCCACCAAGCCTCACTCTGTACACCCAGAACCCCCAGCCTCCGTACCCAAACCCCACACTACTGAACCTCAACCCCTGCACCTGGACCCCCCCCCTCCACCTCTGGACCCCCCTGGACCCAGACCACCCCCCACTGAACTCCCTGCACTCAAACCCTTACCCTGATGACCCCCACCACCCTTAGCCCCCACATCCAGACTCCCAAGCCACTGACCCCCAACTAGCTAAATTTGGTGAATGGTGAATAGTGATAATGCCAGGACAGTCATACAGAGAGATCTGGATTGCTTGGTAAGCTGAGCTCATTCAAACACAATGTGTTTTAATACAGCCAAATGCAAGGAACAAATAACGTAGGCCATACCTACAGACTGGGGGACTGTCTCCTGGAAAGCAGGGACTCAGAAAAGTGTTTAGGGACCATTGGGGACAAGCAGCTAAACACAAACTCCCAATGTGATTCTGTGGCAGAAAGGTCCATTTCAGCTCCTGGATGGACAGACAGGGGAATAGCGTGCAGGAGTGGGGAGGTGATTTTACCTCTGTATGCAGCGCTGCTGAGACAGATACTGGAACACTGCATCCACTTGTGTCAACACTGAAAAACTGGAGAGGGAGCAGAAAGGAACCACCAAAATTATTTGAGGGCACTGGGAGCAGGACCAGCTTTGGTGGGATGGCGTCAGCCAGCTGGGAATGTAATGGTGTGGTCTGGCACTCAAGCTAGTGGCACCTCCGTTTGCCAGGTGTGTACACAGGATATCCTCCAGACCTCCGATACAACCCTTTCCTCATTTTTGTTCTCACTGTTTCTGAATCTGAGTCTATTTTGGAGCCATAAGGGATGAAGTTCTAAAGCCAGCTCTTTGTGAAAACAAAAGGGAACTTGAAAGCAGAAAGATTTAAGAATGAACCAGAGGGCTTAAAGCAAACACTAATTAACCTTCATGTTTTGAAAATCTGGATTCACAGAGCACAGCCAAACCACTTCCTAGATGGGGGCAGCCATGTTCAGACAGCACAGGAAAGCTCCACCTCTGCAGGGAACATAATGCAGTTTGAAGAGCTTGTTTTCAGCCCCACACTAATGAGTTATTTTAGAGTATACATGCTGGGCTGTATAATGTCATTTTAGAGCCTATGCAAGACGACACATGCGTTCAGTGGCAATGCACGATTTTCCATATGGCCCTGCTAAACTGCCTCAGCCATTGCGCAGAAAGAGCACGTGTGAGAAATGTTCATTCTCTGGGCTGAGTCAACACTTGGCCTCTCTGTGCCCAATGCCAGTTGGGATGGAAGCACCTGTCTGCTAGCGGTGAGACTGAGCCCACCAAATTGCACGTTGTGTTATTTCTGAAGGGTGGTAACAAGGGCTGTGGCATAAAGAGATCTGGCGTTCTAGTGTCAAAAAGAGAGAGAGAGAGAGAGCTCAATGGACCAAAACCTCTGAGGTTTGCACTATTCCTCCTTCCTGGCCATCGGCAGTAAGAGGGATGAGCTCAGTGAAGATTATATGTGGCTTTGGCAGGCACGTGTGCTGCCTACCTTGATTTCAGGGTGACTGCAAGCAGACAGACCGTGATGTTTGATCAGTGGTGGGGAGGGTTTTAAACAGCCACAGACACCCAGATACGCTGTAGCCAATGGATTTTTCCTCCTTAAATACACTGGAGAGTCTGAGCTGCAGACTTCTTTGCTTCCTCTGCTGCAGCATCTCTCCACTGAAGTGAATAACACTTTGCAGGGATTCCATCTCTGGCACACAACCCTGCAGCAGAACAGGAGCGATTTCATTATGCAACGCTGTATTTTATTAGTCAGTAGAAATGGCTATATTAGACCCTTGCATGATAAAATCTTTACTGTACCACTGCAGAAAACCCACACAACGACACAGCACGGTGCTTCAGTGGGGGAACATTGCAACCGAGCAAAAAGCGAAGTGCAGCAGCCATGGCAAATTAAGACACGATCTTTTTTTGAACCAGGCTATAGGCCCCTGGTGTCAGAGAAAGCCTCTGATTTGGAAAGGTGAAGCAAGTGGTATGAAGGATCTGAGAGCTCAGCACAAAGACCCAGGGCTGTTTTGAAGCCCTTCGTCCTTTTCTCACCTATGTGAGAGGCTTCAGCACAGTGCAGATGGGACATGCAGGAGGGAGACAGGAACTGTTGAGACTCTCTCTAGTCAAGTGGAAAGCAGCAGGGGCTGCTCAAACTACTGCCATGGCTGCACTGCGGTGGAAACGCTCGGTCCTCCCCCAAGAGCGAGGGGACACAGCACCCACCTCTGGGGCTGGGGAAGGGTAGGATAATCTACACTTCCAGCCCCAGTTCCCAGTGAAAGGCTGCAGAAATATCCCACTTCGCCTCTGAGCAGCCAGTTGGGAGGAAAAGTAACCGAACCCACAGCATTTCAGGGAGAGGTTTTCGGAGAAGGCTGAAATGTTGGTATGTTGAGGGTCCATTTAATATTAACCCCCCCTTGGAAAGCAGGAACATGCAGAGGAGGCTGCAGGTCGAACTGTTCTTTTCCTTTCTCTGAGGACATCCACTGCACAGCTACGGCAGTGTGAGAACCCAGGGGCCAGAACTAAGGGGACCCTTTCATTCAGATAAAGGTATTCTTCTTGGATTGCTGGGGCTGAGACTGGCAAACTTCTAACAACTGTGCCAGAGCCAGCCCAGCCGTAGGTGGGCAGCCAGCTGTAGTAGCATTTTAACTCCTGCATGAGTGAGTCTTAGCACTGAGCGGGACAAGGACCAGGTTCCACTCTCCATACTCACCCTGCAGAGTGCCCGAACTTATCTTCCATTAGGAAGCACTCACCCAGGCAAAGGACTTTAAGTGGGAAGCTTCAGTACACTCACATAACTAGGTGAATTGCCTAACAAAGTGAAAAACACATTGGCAGGTCTGTGGAAGTGACAAAAGCAGAAAGGAGTATGGATTTCCTCAGTGTTGACCATAATCCTGCATTCTGGTAAGGAGAACTCCCACCAAAGTCAAAGGGAGCTCTGCCAGTGTACAGACTGTAGGATCAGGCACTGCATCAGCTGGAAACTGCATGACCACAGCATTGTCTCAGAGCATCTGTGGTGGGATTTGAATCTCAAGCCTCCCTTGCCATGTTCACAATGCCAGAATTCCCTACTCAACACACCCACAGCTCCAGCATCCCTGATATCTATGCAGTACAGAGATCTGGTCACATTCACAAGGGACCACCAGATCATCTAGTCTGACCTCCTGTATATCACAGGCTAGTAAACACCTCCCAGTACCCACTCACCAAGCTAACAGTCAGAATCAGACCCAAGTATTACAGCCCTCACTGTGTTGCTGTGCAGAACCAGTCCAGACCACTTCCACCCTGTACATCAGCAAGGTGCTGGTCACAGTCCAAAAATTACTGATTTGTGAAAGTATCTGCAGTGTCTTTAAATACAAAATGAAGCAGGAGTATTCGTAAATGCTTAGTGACTAGAAACAGCAATTCCAAACAGTGGAATATCTGTCAATCAAGCTTGTCATAATGCCCACACTGTTCCAGTATCTGTCAGTGGCTCATACCTTCATTTCACGTGTAGCACCACTCTTTAAAAAAATATGGATTTTTACATATTTGCAATTATGCTGGTTTTTATCCCTTTTTATCCTTAAACCCAGTGGGGCCCACTTCATGCCTAGTGAATTCCATTAAGGACTGTAAAGTACCATCCGTGTCCCATCACAAACTGTCAGGTGTTGAGCACCGCAGTTCATCATCTCAGACGTTAACCAGTCGTCTACAGATAATATTTCATCGTATTGTTAATGACAGTTACAGTCAATGACTCTGTTCTTGTTTCCGTGTAAGTCGGGGAGCTTTGCCACTGACTTTAACAGGAGG